>NC_139721.1:84519205-84941122 GCF_964211835.1 Anser anser | reverse complement strand
CAAGCCTGTCTGAATTTAAGAAGCGATTGGACTGTGCACTTAGTCACATGGTCTAAACTTTTGGGTAGACCTGTGCGGTGCCAGGAGTTGGACTTGATGATCCTTACGGGTCCCTTCCAACTCGAGATATTCTATTATGCTATGATTCTATGATTCTATATCTTCAGTTCATCTGAATAATCTTAATATGACTGTCCTCAGAGGCAAACTTGCTGCTGCTCAAGATTCCCTCCAACAGAAGAAAGCATGCGCTTCTGTTGCTTCCTCTGCAACAGCTCTAATGATCGTCTGATCTTTTTTTGAGTCAATGCAACTGAAAGAAAGCTGATTTTGCCCCCTCCACAAAATAAAATAAAATGAAATGAATAAAATAAAATAAAATAAAATAAAATAAAATAAAATAAAATAAAATAAAATAAAATAAAATAAATCTGCTGGATTGCTGAGATGAATTTATTCATCTTTTGGTAAATTCCTCTACACTCAATTTAACAAACGCTAGAGTTGGCATGAAGTAGGTGGCAGAATGATATAGAAATTCAGGGGAACAGGAGAACCTTGTGAGGAGTAAAACCTCTGTTTTTGGTGTCAACAAGCTACTAAATTTTCTCAAATGTATCATTTAGCCTTGTCCATGTGACATGTGATTTCAATACTTTATATAAATAAATAAATATTTGTGTTATGTTTCAGGCCTTCTTGTTTGTTCTTCCTGTGAGTTTAAAAAGCTCTTGTAAATGCACCTCTGACTACATTAGACAAAAGAAATCCACCCACCAACTAATTCAGTACTTTGCTTTTCTGTCTTGATAAGATGCAAAGATATTTAAATTGACATCTTGCCTATGTTAATCATCACTGTCATTCTCCTGAAAGGTTAATGTCTCCACAAGCTCACTTGGACTCATTTAGCACAAAAAGCATTTACACCTCCAGCTGTGCGATGATAGTGTCATAATGTACTTGAAGAGCTCAGTGCCTATGTTAAAAAACAAACAAACTCATTTTTATTGTTTTCCCTAGTTATGGTTTTCATCTGTATCTGTCTGTATCATCTACAGTGAGACTAAAAGTGAGAGTGTTTTGGTGGAGGAGGCTGCAGTGAAGGAGAAACAGGAGCAGACACTCTCTTTCTTATTCTGTCTTATTCAAAATCCAAACAAGAATATTTGAGTAGGTTTCCAGATCTTGAGCAATCTTGGGTAGTAGCAGTTTTTAAATACAAGCTGTGGTAAGGTATTTAAGAGAATGCAATTACATGTGATTACATGTGGGGTCTGGAGCCATGTATTGTAACCCACCAACTTAAGCAGCACAGTCACTCTGTGCCTAGTTGTTTGTAGATCCAGCTCTCTGGATCAAACAGATATGACAGAATGTGTTAAAACTACTATGTTTATCAACCATTTGCAACTGCCTGATGCAGTTTTTTAGTAAAAAATATATATATATATATTTGCTAGCTTATTTTTATCTAAGAGTGCTGTTGAGACACAGTTAGCTAAACCCAAATTTTAAGCGTTTTTATAGCCAGAGATGACTGCATATATGGAGAAAGTGGAAAGGGTAGCTGTCAAAAGTTTGTGCAGTAGCAGCAATCAGTCATGTATTAATGCTGCGGGCATCTGCATGGCTTTGGTTTGGCACATTATTACAAAGTTTAAAACAGCTATTGATGCTTTATTTCATGCTTTCCAGGGACATTTTTAAGATTCTTAAATTGGCATTTGTTTAATTTTGAAGAGGCTGCTGCATGCACGGTCAGATTAAGAGTCCTGAGGCCTGATCCCAGAAGATACTGAAGAACACTCCAAGTTACTACCATACTTATTACAATCTATGCAAAATGTATATTTGACATTCATTTTTTCTGGCCTTAAATAGGAAAGTGCAGTTCTGTCTCTCTTTGCTGACATGTTGCTTACACTTGGAAAAGCAGCAAGGTGTGAAAAAAGGATTAGAGAGATGGGACTCACACCTGCAATTTGAAAAGTTTGAATACAACTTGGCTGGATGTCGGTCCCTGAAGTCAAAGAATAGTTGTATGTATCTCTTGGTACAGAAGTATTCAAGCAGTTGACTGGCCACTTCCTTATTAATCTGTCTCCCAAGAACTTTGCAGACATGGAAGTGTGTGCATTTTTCATGCTCATTTCCACTGGAGTAAGCCAGAGAGGAATGGCACTGTGAAAGGATCCTGATGGCTATAGCTAGCACAAGGGCAAGAGTCAAAGTGGATTAGCTTGACCTCCACACTGTACTGATGAGGCTGTACATATTTTGGAGTGCTGAGTTTTTTTCTCTGTGCGGAAAGGATGTGTTCATGGAATCTTGGGAACACCATGTAAGATTTTTTATTTTTAGACAGGCATTTCTATGCCACAGGTACAGAAAGCTTAAAAAACAATTAATGAAGATGTAAAGACCAACAGCATTTCCAACCAAAGAACAGCCTTGTAGCACAATTTAATCTGATCTATTTACCATGCTATCTCTTGAGCGTTTTTTTTTTCTTTTTTTTTTTTTTTAAGGAAGCACGTTTCTGATATTCATATAAAGTTGTTAACATCTTTGCATGTGAGTACCTTCTTAGTGTTAGAGCTGTTGTAATGGTTTATTTCCCTTCTGTGTTAAATAATTAATGTATTTTTGGTCATAATTTATTATGTTGTTATAATTGTTGTTATAATTTATTCATTTTTTCAAGTTTGAAAAAATACATATTTAGTGTTTGATCTTTCTGATATTCTATGGGAGAGTAACAACATTCAAAAATGTAAGGAAGAAGTTACAGGAATGGAAGTTTAGCCATATTTGACCCTAAAGAAGTCCGTTTAATTGCTGAGGTAACTGTTTCATACTTGTACATGGTGTGCATTTATCAAAAGTGATCAGTAATGACTCACCCCGTAAAAACAAACAAACAACCAAACCAAACAAACAAACAAAAAAACAAGAACTGTCAAGAAAGATGGGTCTTTTTCAGTCCTAATCAAAACTGAAGTTTTATTTAACTAGAGTGCAAAGCTTTTCAAACATCTTTTCCAAACATTGGCAGTTGGCAATGTTGGATATATATATATATATTTATATATAATGTACATAAACTGTCTATAATTTAGTGTCTTAGAACATATATTTTATGCATAAATAATACTGAGTCAATTTTAAAATTCCTGGCTGAAAATGTTGCTCCAAAACCCCCTGAAAATAAAAACAACAACAACAAAATAAATAAATAAATAAGTAAATAAACCCTAAATCAAACCCCACCCAATGACAGATGTGCATGTATGTCCTCTGATTACCTACATTCCTTGTCCACCTGTTTGGGTGGCATTATGTTTAATCACATGTAAATCAAAGCCTTCCACAAGAGTATTGTGGTTTGGCAAAAATAAGTTTGGAAGTAACAGTTTGTACTATGCTATATGTGCCATTTTTCCTCTAGGCTAGCATTGTACATTAATAGATGCCTCCTTCATCACATCTGTTCAGTTCTTAGTGAAAAACTAGTAAATAACCAGGACAAAATCAAAGCTGTTTATAGATAGTCAAGCCTTGCACAACAGGTTGCATACCATTGTGTTGCTGAGAAAGTCAGAATTGAGGTCTTGAATTGACTTTAATAAAGGAAAGGTTCTCCCTCACAAATTGATGCCTTTCACTTTATAGTGCAAACCCTCACACATTGCCAATAAAAAAAGAAGCAGAGTAAACTATGAAAAATGTCTGAGATAATGAATTAACATGAAAAGTAAGAAGCAGTTCATAGGGCATAACATTCACAGAAATGAGCTGTGAAACATCTTTTCAAAAGGGTTGAAGGACATACGGATTTGTGCTTTTCAAAGGAAACTCCTGGCTATTTTCCCTCTATTACCTAAAATTTTACCAAAAAAAAAAAAAAAAGAGGATATTAAAAAAAAAAAAAAAGTTTACTTGAAAATAGTGTGCCAAAGTTTAATTTAGTCCTTTTAAAATCTGAATTAGCTTTATTGTACTTTTGCTCTCTTTAAAATTTGCATGGAGGAAAATGAGATCAGTTTCACTGCTATAGTTGTTATGATGCCAGAATCTGAATTGACTAAATCAGGTGTTCAATTGTCATGTTTTAGAAAGCATTTTATGCTAGATGATATTCTGTACAAAATTACATCTTGTCTCAGCCTGAAAAATATGTTTCATAGCCTTCTGCAACAGTTGATCTAGCTTCCATAGAGAAATGATATGGCCTTCTTTTTATACTGTGAATACCATAATAAAGAATGGCTCACGTATAATAAGAAAAGGGATATGGTTTCAGGAAAGCTTTCAACAACATTGTATTTTCATATCTTGCTATTTGAAAAACAAAGCAGATCTTTTTACCATAAATGGGACTTCCAAATGGGTTTTCCATGGAAAGATGGCTAGAATGGTTATAGCCTCAGGCATCAGACATAAGTTATGATTGACCGGGAATGTCTAAGAGTCCTGAACAGGATGCCATTGCCAGTTGAAAATGAGCTAAAACAGTTATGAGACTTCATCTCAGAAGAGATACTAAAGAGTCATAAGTTGTCACTATACTTGCAGTCTGTGTGAAATTAAGAAGTTTTTCAGAGAGTTTCAGTGAGGGATGCAGTGTGAGAGTGGGATATTAGACCTTTTGTTATGAAGATAATATTATTTTAACATGAACTCCAAAAAAGTTTGTTTTTTTTTTTTTTTTTTAAGAGCATTCTTACAGATATTTCGTTAGTAAACAAAATCAGGTAAGAAAGGCCTTAAGTTTATCCCTTTTCTAATTCTTCCTAGTATTCTATGGATTGCATTGATAATGCTACTATAGGACACCTACTACTTGAGTATGCTTTAAATAAGACAATACAGTTGAAAAAACTATTATTCCAGCAATCTAATCATTTATTTAGAATAAATTAATGCTCTCATAGTGTGATTGAGCCCAAAATATTGAGGTGAAAGCAGTTTGTCAGCATTCTTGCTTAACATGACTGCTTAAAATGCCATAGTTGAATGGACTGCAGTGTGAAGATCTGCTCTGCCGTGGGGCCCATGGGCTGCAGGGGGACAGCCTGCTCCACCAGGGGCCTCTCCACAGGCCGCAGGGGAACTGCTGCTGTGTGCCTGGAGCACCTCCTGCTCTCCTTCTGCACTCACCTCGGGGTTTGCAGGGCTGCCTCTCTCACATTTTTTCACTCCTCTCTCCCTGCTGCTGTTCTACAGCTTTTTTTTTTTTTTTTTTCCCCTTTCTTCAATCTGCTCTCCCAGAGGCCCGGTTGCTCCCTGGCTCAGCTCTGGCCAGCAGCGTGTCCCTTTTGGGGCCGGCTGGAGCTGGCTCTGATATGGCATGGGGCAGCTGCTGGGCTCTGCTGTAGAGACTACAGCATGCTATACATACCATGTATGCTGGAAATGTTATGACATATATTTCTGAAATCTTTTATTAGATATCCGTATACTTTGTATAAAGTATGCATTTGTATAAATTTGTTTTGTTCATCATGTGCATTTAATATGGGAGTCAGGAGTTCAATTTGATGCAAGTTCTTGGCAATATCCTAATACTTAACATTTAACAGATTTATCTTTTTTTTTTCATGTTGTAAAAATAGCACTTGTTTGCTGAATGTCATGATATATTTTTATGTTCTTCAAGACTTAACAAGAAAGCAATGGATCACTGTTGGTAGTGTTTAAATTTAGCATCTCAGCTTTTATTTTAGTATACTAGAGAACATATGACTGAAATATGCCAATCTTCGCATATTCAGCAAAACAGATGATATCTTCCGTAGACATTAGAAACACTGAGCTTTTCACTGAAAGGCAGAAGAATTTTGGCATATATAATGTCATGTCTTGAACCTCTCCTTAGTGGCCTAGGTTACATTATCAAAATGCATATATTTTAGGAAAAGCACTTAACAAAGAAGATTGCAAAATGGACCGTGTCTTTGTATTTCTTGCCATCTTTCACAGGTCTTCTGGATAAGCAACCTGTAATCAATTATATTAAAATCATTTAATAAATGTGGTGTGGTATTAACATATAGATTTGGTTCTCAAAGAAATTATGAAATATTGAGAGCAACATTTTTGCTGACACCTGGTAATGCCAGTCAGAGATATGGGTGATCTTCAATGCTAATAATGCCATACAGAAATATAGGTGATTTTCAATCTTTTACATATATATATGTATATATATATATATATATATATATTTTGGACTAATCAGTAAAAAACACCTCTACTGTTTCTGGTTGCTTTTATGAATCATGACAGACTTCGGAGTTCCACTGTTTTTTCTGTTTTTCGTGTTTCTTTCCTGTTTTTCTCCTTATCCATCTGATGTAGATACCATTAAAGTTAGTGGCACTTCCATCTGGAATTACACCAGAATATAGTAGTAGAATCTATTACAGTGTCTTTTCAAATTTCATTCTCTTCATGCCCAAAGCACTGTTGTGGTTTAACCCGGCCGGCAGCTCAACACCACACAGCCGTTCGCTCACCCTCCCCCCTCCCTCTCTGGGATGGGGGAGAGAAACGGGAAAGTGAAGCCTATGAGTTGAGATAAAGACAGTTTATTAAGACAGGAAAATAATAATAACAACAACAATAATAATACTGATAATAGTATTACTAATAATAATGTGTATAAAACAAGTGATGCACAATGCAATTGCTCACCACCCGCTGACCGATGCCCAGCCTATCCCCGAGCAGCCGGCCCCCCACCCCGGCTAGCCACCCCTATATATTGTTTAGCATGACTTCAGATGGTATGGAATACCCCTTTGGCCAGTTTGGGTCAGCTGTCCTGGGTCTGTCCCCTCCCAGCTCCTGCTGCACCCCAGCCTGCTCGCTGGCAGGACAGAGCAAGAAGCTGAAAAGTCCTTGGCTTGGTGTAAGCACTGCTCTGCAACAATTAAAACATCAGCATGTTATCAGCGCTCTTCTCATCCTAATCCAAAGCATAGCACCCTACCAGCTACGAGGAGGAAAATTAACTCTGTCCTAACTGAAACCAGGAGAAGCACAGATTAGTTTATGACCAGCTGGGCTTAAGAAGAGCATTAAGAAATCTTCTGCGTCTGAGGGACATATGAGGGACTGGTAGACTGTTAGAATGAATAAACAAGTTGATTTTTACCTTGCACCTGCTTGTTTCTCAGGTACAAAATATCTGAATGGGAAGTTTTTATTTATTTATGTTTACATCTTTCCCTGTTCTCTGTGTCCGTGATGGTGCATGACAAAACCCACTATAGCTATGAGAGATATGGAAAGTTCAGAAATCATAAAGTAGGTGATTTTAATTAACTCTAATTGGATGCTGCTGAAATTACATGGATGTCATCTTATGGTAAATCAAACTCCATTGCTAGACTTAGTGCTCTACTTACTTTAACATCACGGAACTAAGGTGCCTAAAAATGTTCAAGTAGGGTGTGAATGTAATCATCTGACTTTTGTGCTTATCAGTACTGATCTGAACCTCTCAAGTATTTGAGGTACATCTACTGCTAACATGGAAGAAATAAAACCTAACTGTTGATAGAAGGAAATGTTTCCCATTTTCGCAAGTAATGCAGCAATATTCTGTTGTTATATTATTTTACTTTTTGACTTCTACTAACACTGCTCAAGAATCAGTGGAACTTATTGTTCAGCTTCCATTACTTTATAAATAAGACTGAATTAATCCAGTTGCAGCGTGAATTGATTTTCATTCATTTCACAGTTTTGGGGTGTTTGGGTGGTAGACAAAAACTAGACTGCTTCCCTCTTCTGCCTGACATTTTTCTTTTAAAAATGAATTGTTTTCCTCTTAATAACTCATGTAAGATAAATGTTTGTGCATTAAATGGCTTAGACATTTATAAATAGCTGAAAATGACTGGGAGGAGTTATTTTCAGTGTGCTTACAGAGACTGTATACACATATACATGTTGATTAGCATTGCTTTTAGTGAAATTAATTAAATTAATGGATGTAATCACAGAAATGTTTTGTCTTCATTGAAATGGAGAGAGGCAACAAATAACTACAAGGCTGAAGGTTTATTATTCAGACAATGTATTTTCTTGTTAGCTATGTGAGTTTTTTTTCTTATTAAAAACTTTGAGGAAGATTTCCCCTTCTCTTCCCATTACAGGTCTTTAAAGTTACTCTCAAATCTGTTTTAGCTGTCTTCCACAAAGCTTACTGCCATTCATGTTAATTATGTTAAAGCATACTTGAGAAATAGATGGGCCTTGCTTGTTTTGTAGCACATGCTTTCCTTAATGATTAAAGCACTAGCATCCTTTTGTAATGATGAACAATCAGTCAGCTTTATAGTCCTGGAACTATGCAGATTTGAACCTTGAAGGCAGATACTCTGAAGCTTGTTTGTTCTCTTAACTAAAATACACGCTTTCTGTTTGAAAACGTTTTCTATCTACAAGAATTATGTTATATCCTGAACCCAAGGTACATCACTTTTATATGAGTAATTTTGCATTACAAATTTAATGTTATTGTTACAGTCTTTGAAAGTATAGGGAAGTCCTATGGTATTAGTCAGGACATGCCTGTGAATAATATAACAGCAAGCGTTCATAGTTTAATTAACTTATCCCAAAGTTTATTTCACTCCTTTCCCCTAACAAGTATCAAATCTAAGTCAAGGATGAGCTATAGGGCTCCAGAAGAGGCTACAGTGAATTACTGGGAGCGTACCCCTAGAATTCAGCTTTATATCTGTCTTCTACTTAGCTCAGTGAGAATAAATTAATGGATACTGAGAAAACAAAAAGGCATTCTTCCACTCAACACCTTGCTACATAACACTGGTTATGAATCTTGTATCCAAACTGCCTTTTGTGACAGCCTTTCCTCTTCCTCCTTCCCCATACGTACTCCACTATCTTAAAACAAAGGAAGCACTAAAAGGCAGGTGTAAGGGGCAAGAAGTTTTCTACCTGGCTGGTAGAAAATTCAGGAAGATGACTTTTTAAGATAGTATATGTCAGCTGCACTGTGGAAAAGCCAATAAATTGTTCAGAATTTAACTAAAACTAAAAAGAATTTGTACTTTCTCATTTGAAGTTAGAAATGGAGGGGGCCCAGTGTAAAGAGGATGAATTGGCAGAGAGGAGCTGTTATGGACCGCTCCTGTGCTGCTCGTAGGGCAGTTGGGAATGGAGAAGTGAGATTTGGCCTGGGGAAAGGAAAGGGGGTGGGAGGGCTGGGTAGATGTTTTAGTTTTTGTCTTTGTTTCTCATTACCAAAACATATTTTAACTGACAATAAGTTAGATTAATTTTCCCCAAGTTAAGTCTGTTTTGTCTGTGGCAGTTATTGGTAAGTGTTCTCCCTGCCTTTTCTAAACCCACAAGATTCAACCATTCATTTCATTCCCTGTCCTGTTGAAGAGGGTGAGTGAGTGAGTAGCTGGGTGTCTAGCAGATGGCCAGGATCGATCCACAGCAGCATAATAATCAAACTTGTGCTTAGCTGTCCTTCAAAGGAGGCCCCAAATCACTGGCCTTGCCTAGGAAGACCTTTATACAGTAGAAATGACTGTATTACATAAGTGTGATTCAGAAAACCCACTTCTGACTTCCCAGTCTTTATTATTTTAGTTATAGTCTTTCTATGCAGAAACTTAAAATCTCCTGTGTTGGATTATGTCAGTGTCAATTACATCAATGATCTACCTCTGTCCAGTAATGATAGAAAAGAGAAAATAAGAACAGGAGGTGTTTTGAGTGACACTTTCCTAGTCAGCAATTTAGGAATGTTTAGAGATAATGGTCATGTCAATGCATGTTGATGGTGCTTATCACATATTTTGTGTGAATTTTATATATATATATTTTAAAAAAAATCTTGATTTAAAATAATATTTGATTGAGATGTCAGAATATGCTCACATAACTTTCCTTTCTGATTTTGTTAGTGTTTTATTTGTGAAGGTTTGTTGTTGTTTTGTTTTGTTTTTCCCCTGGTATATGGCAGAAAAACATTCTGAAGTTTTACTCGGTGTTTTTATAGAAGCTTCTGTTTTTTAGGACATACATACCTGGTAGAACCACATCTGCTAGGCAGGGAACAAAGACAGAAGGCAGTTTTTATCAAATTTGAAATAAATTCATTTTTTTAAGAATGCTAATTGAGTTAATTCTTAAATACATAGTCGTGGTATTTTTGTTCCAGTTTCTGCTTCACTGAATGTGAAGAATAGCCATCATGCACTTCATAAGTAACTATTGTCCTTGACCAATGGGTGTCCATACATTTCATTTGCTTTGTTCTGCTTAGAGTGGGATGTCAAGCAGACTTTTCAGTTATTCCTGTGGTGCTCATCACTATAGAAGATGAGTGTCTCACAATTTAGTCAGAAAAATCTCCAAGGCCTAAGGTAGTGTGTTTTGTTTATTTGTTTGTTTGTTTTTGTTTGATTTTTCTTAATCTGTATTTTACAAATGAGAAGTTGAGGAATAATTATTAAAGCAAGAAAATCTCATTTAGTTGAGATATGTCCTTCTGCATTCTCAGTCTTAAATGTTGATGGTTTTGCTTATCAGGAATGATTTACACATTTGGAAGTCAGTAAATCAAAATTATATTGGTAATGGTTACCAACACATTTTATTTTATTTTGTTTTGTTTTGTTTTGTTTTATTTATTTTGTTTTCTTTTGTTTTGTTTTTGTTTTTATTTTGTTTTGTTTTGTTTTATTTTTTATATTAAGACTGTAGTAGAAGTACAAATCTGCTTGTCTGGGAAGAATGCAGTGTGGTTAGAATATTTGTTCTGCAAACTGTACAAAAAGAGGTAAGACTGCACAGAAAAGTTGTCATGCAGTAGCCTTGAATCATTCCCAGTGCAGTCTATCCAATGCATAACCAAGGAAAACAGAGCAATATGAACTAACATAGCTGACAATGTAGGAGCTATGAGAATACTTGGAGTATATGGAAATTTGTGTTAAGGAAGAAGTTATCTTCTGCTCTCAATAGTGCTCTAGTATGGAAGAAGGCCAGACTGAGCCCTTAGCTGAGTAATGGAGTCTCTTAATGGAGTCTCTTTTTACAAGAATTGTTTTTCAGACAGAATAATTAAAGGCCAGAAGACAACCTTCATGCTTTTTTTTTTTTTTTCCCCTTTATCTTCCAGCCTCATTTATACCAAGGCTGCTTAGGTCACTGTTTTTGAGATGATGATACCGAAAGGTATATATCTTTGGCATAATTGTGCATAGTAGCTGTCTAAAGTTTCTCTTCTGGAAGTGTCATCTAGAAAGGTTGCTGTGACATTTCCAAAACAGTTTCTTGTTAATATGAATAATAACATTTGTTTCCCATGCCTATATATATATATATATAAGTATATGCATATTTAAGTAAAGAACATAAAGTATATGAGAACATATATAGAATATTGACATTTAAAATAATGTTTTCTTTTTTGTCTATTCTGCCTTGAATGTATCAATAAAGAATAGCAAGCAAAACCATACTTCTCAAACATGGAAAATTTGAAGGGGAGAAGATGGGCAAGATGCTTTCTAATAATACAGTTTTCATCACCCTCTAAGTTATGATAAGTTCCAACAACTTCTGTTACTAAATAAAGTGCTGCCAATGGCAGATAAATTAACTATCCTCCAGGGTGTCTGATGGACTTTTATCCAGACAAATAATTTAAATGGCATTTTAAATATAGTCACATTAAACCTAATGACTGTACAGCTTTTATACCAGCAAAGTCTTGAAAATGTAGACAATACATTTTCATAGAATAAATTCATGTTCTGGGCCAATTTATGTTAAAGTGCAACTGTAGTGAAGGCAAGGTGAGATTAACTGGGTTTGACAAGTAAGAAAAAGTTTTTCTATCATTACAGCTTATTGCGTTCTTACTTCTCTCCTGGATAGTGTTGTTAAAGCATTTTCTGGAAAATTATCCCATGATCATTCAGCAGCAGTTGCAGATACAAAAATTAAGAATGTCAAGGATCACAAATCCATCTGCATTCAGAATTATAGGGTGGGATTTGTTCTGGGGGGTAGATGGAATGGCTTCTATTTCTTCTATTGAAAAACACAGTGAACAGTAGCTCCTTCCCTTCCTCCTGTATATTCATGTTTTCACATGTTGCCAACGTGTCCCTGCCGTTCTTATGACTGCCCTTTTATTTACTGGTCTTAATTATAATGACAGATAAACTCCGTTGCCCCTTTATTCATCTCCTTTTCCAGGTCAAAAGATCAAATCATGAAGGATTCCACTGGTGGGTGACCTCCACTAATACTCCTAATGTTCACTCCGATCATTGATTTTCTATCTTTTGCCCAGGTGAAGACTATGACAGCTTAATTCTTTAGGAGTTTTGATAACAGATCTTGTCAAACACCTTTTGGAAAACTAAACAGACTGTGTAATCTGGAATTCCCTCCTCCACATGTGACTGTCTTGATTCATAGCAAGTGAAGGTGATGTACTTCAGGTGCCTTTCACTTTAAAAAATGGTTCAGAGACAGCTTTTGTCCCTGTGATCAAGCAGATTACCACACTATCTGGAAACCAGCCCAAAATCACAAATGTTCATTGCTTCTTTGTAATGATGAAATTCAGGAGGCAGAGATGAATCATAGAGATGTATTACAACAGAGCCAATCTTTATGCACCATTGTTAAATATACCAAAGTTCCTCTGTAAATTAAAGTTTGTCAACACTTCTGTGACTTCCAAACTTTGCATGAGTCATCGATTAACTCACTTCTTGGATATGGATTTGCTGTATTTTTATTTATTTATTTTTAACTGTACAGCTGCAAATCACACAACTTTTTCATCCTGTAATTTGGATTTGGAACATTATGTTTAGAACATAAAATATACATTGGATTAAACTTTTGGATTTCACTGGCATTTTGATGAATATTATGTAATTAGAGTTTGCTCTGTTTCCCTAAAAAAGACAGATATACAGGAGGTTTGCTGAGAGTCTTTCATGCACTGTATTTAAACATGTTTGCAAGTATTTTTAGAAAAAAAAAAAAAAAAGCTTTCTTCCATACTTAACTGATAATCAACATGTTGTTGTGCAAACATTAATGGAAATACTCAGTAGTATTTTGCCAAGTATATGTTCAATATATATAAATATATATGTGCTTATATATATGAGATTATAAGGATGTCACAATCTACCAGATAAGACTCAAAGTTAACCTGTCCAAAATCTCTGGTTTGTAGCCAAAAATCAAGAAAGAGTCAATTGTCAATTTTATTTTCAAAGAGCTATTTTATTTTTTCATTGTTTATTTAGGCTGACATCAATTTAAAACCAATGAAGATTTCTTAAAAATTAAATGTTTGGGTTGAAAATTTTGTTTTGAAAAAGGAGACATTTGCATAACTTGGAAATTTGGATAATTGTAAAGAAGAGAAAACAGAAGAACAAAGAATTAAATAAGTCCTGTCAGGCTTATTGTACTTAGAGGTTCTGATGTTGCTACTATTTTTTACATTAAATGTAAATGTACATTCAATTATGTGTAATGTGATTTCTCAGCCACTTCAACCATATTAGAGTAGAGATTGAATAGGCCTCAATAAAACTGTAAAGACAATAGAGAAGCCCATGACATTTTTTAGGAAAAAATCATATTCATGTATCTTCTTATATTTGCTATTATCTCTCTATGTTTATTATTTCCATAATATGTTGGACATAACAGATGACATAACAGATATTATGAATATCACATAACAGATGTTATGAATAAGTGAAATTGTTTTAGCTTGAACATTTATCTGCTCACCTTTCTGTGAACAGATTAGTTTTGGGTGATTTTGGTACTGTTCAAGAGAGTCCGATAAAATAATGCAGTGCTTGAAAGCTCCTAGTAACTTTTTGTAATCAGATCTGTAGTTTTCTAATTTGAAGAAAAGTAAGGAAGCCTAAACTCTTGTTGATATACTACATACATGTCACTAACTAGTCTTCCTAAAAAAAAAAATAATTGATTTTTCTTTTGAGGAATTAGTGATGGGGCAAAAGAAAGTACTTACTTTTTTCCCAAATGTTGGAAGCTTAGAGGAACACTCAAATAATTTGGTTTCTGCTACAATAATGGCATACCAGTCTGAAAAGTAAAACATGGGGGCAATGATTTTGATTAGCATAGTGAGAAGCTCTGTAGCCTTTATCAGATATTTTTGTAATTACTCCAAAAGGAACAAATTTTAAGAGGTTTGGAGGAGAATAATGTAGCAGATTTGGTTATTTTTCTTGCAACTTTGTGTAATAGGTAGCATAAGAATAATTTCAAAAAACGTGGGAAAAACTGATTCAAGGGAATCACACTGGGCAATGAGTGAAAGAAATGAAGGGTAGACACTTTTGATAGATGGCAATGTTATTGATAGATAGTTTGACAGGGAGCAAAAACTTTTTTTTTCTTTTTTCTCTAGTCTAGGAATAGTATTTTTATATGCTGTTGAAGTAGCATTGGTGGAAATGTTACCGTGTGACAGTGAATGAGTAAAAAACAGCTGCATACCCAGGGGTGGCAAGTGGTGGATTTGTTGATTTGATGATATGCAATGTGACAATTTTGATGATTTGGGTGTTTTTATTTTTATTCACTATTTAATCTGCTTAAACAGTTCTTACCAACAACCATTTCCCTGAAGGTCCTGTGAAATATTATTTTATCTGTTATTGTTCATACATCAGTTTAACATAAGATCTTGTACAGCCCTCCTTTCTCAATATTCATTGTTTACGTATGTATGTATGTATGTATGTGTGTATTTAATATTTGGTAGAACAGGCACTAAGAACTCACGGTTCCCTGGGGATTCAGTGGTTACAATAGTTTTGAAGTTTCTGAATTTTTAAACATTCATTAGATTTGTCTTGTAAGTCATTCAGATGTTCCACCTGAAATGCAGTATTGAATTTTCACTTTGTTGTCTGTCTTGTAACATTTTTATCATAAGAACGTATAGAGAATTAATTTGGACTAAACAGTACCAGAATCTTGTTTATCACGTTGTTACATTTTGCTGTATTTCAGGCACGCATGTGACTAGGCTTATCAAGTACTGATTGGTAAGGAGGTATCCTATCTTAAATTTTCTTTACATTTTTTGAGTCATTTTGGAGTTTCACTTTCCAATTCTTCACCATTCAATGGAATAAGAGACATTGAGATAGTGTCCTTGATTCCTTTCTTCTCCTTTTCCATGTCATGGCTTTCATCTCTTATTCTAAGGCCCTAGGTTTTACTAAGCTGCTGTGACTCATTTATGGCATGGAGAACACATTATTTATGGACTATTCTGTGTTTGATTGCAATATTAAAGACCAGACTCAGCTGATGATCCAGTTACTAAAATAAATTGAATATGACAAAGAATTATGAATTATGACTTCCTGAGTACTTTTTTATCATTTGTCCACATGGATGACTGCATGCTCCTAAGGAAACTTTCACTGGGATGCAGTATTTGTACAGTAACATGGTAGATATTTGTAAACTGAAATGTTATTTGTACAGTAACATGTATAGTGCTGAAATTGATTTTTTTTTCTTTTTAATTCTAAAATGTATTGGGACATAAAACTCCAAGGATATGGCAAGGGGTAAAAGTAATTTTCATTTATACTATTTATATAATATTTTTAGTAGTATATTTATATGTTGTTATATGTTTCCACAAGGTATACCACTATTTTATTTAATAGGCCAAGGAGGATTAAATTTTAAATACTAGCTTGAGGTTCTGCTCAATCATTATAAAATAACCTCCTTAAAGTAGTGTCAGAGAAAAAAAATATCATCAAGATTCAGAAATAAATACTGCAATTCAAATCAAAATAATAGAGTCTTATTTGATATTTGCTGATATATTTAAGAAGGGAGGTGGGTGGGGGGGTGCGTTGTTTTTTTGTTTTGTTTTATTTTCAGGAATAAAACAGAGAACCTTACTGAATTGCATGTAAAAGTGTTGTCCGGACTTGTGTAACCCAAATCTTTTTTTAGCAAAAGGATGGCAATGGCAAGCAGCTGTATTACTACCTTTATCTTCTGTCCTAGTACATACTCAGTTAAATATACAGGGTGTCGCTGATCTCAGTACTGTTGCAGACAGAGAACAGTATTGGAAGAGAGCCTTTTGGCTATATACATGTTAAATGGATTAATTTTATGTGTTTATTTCCTATTAGTACATGCTGTTGAAGGACAAATGAAAGTTGAGAAGGAAGAAAAAATTAGATCCATTTCAGTAAATAATCATAAAAAAGCTCATAATCATAAAAAATGTTCATACGGCCTTTCAAAAAACTTTATAATACTGAGTATCTAAGATGTTTCTTAATATTCTCAGAATTATTTTTCTATTAAGGAATATCAAAACTCCTTTGCTAATGAAGGTACTATTGAGTGAAATGAAGAAAAATCCATAATCTTCAAAGTTTCTTAATGGAACAAATACTTTCATTTGATATCAAGTCAATAAAAATTCGGTCTTCATTGCACCAAAGTAGCTTGCATAATGGCACTGTATTCAGCTTTCAACTTCATTGGGTTTAATCTCTCCATTTAGGAGAAGAAATATCTGGTGTAATAAGAATGCAGCAATGCACTTTTTGAAGGACTAATGAATTTTCAATATCTGTTGATTTTATGCCAGTAAGAAGTTAAGGGAGATAGAGAAGGAGAGATTGTCCTTCAGATGTGTTTCTTCCACAGTAAAAAAGTTAACATAGAACCTGACATCCTACTTTTTCTCTGAAATTATTTCCTCTCAGAAATGTTTATAAATCCCAGAGTGCTTGTTTGCTAAATGGATTTGTGTAATCTGAAGACTGTGGGAAGAAAGAGACATCCTAAAATGTCTTGGGATACATACTTTGTTTTGTGATAGCTAGGCTATGATTTCTGTTCCGGCTGGCTAGTTGCTCGGTTTTCTTTTTACTAGACTTTTCCAAGCCATCAGAAAACTCAGTAAATAGGGTGGCAGCGTGTGCTAGTTTAACTGGCAGTTTGTCAGCCTTCAACCTGGCAGTTTTAAATGAGATTACTTTACCCTCAGATAGTTGCAGGAACATGCAGTGGTTTGTCATCAAGTGATTTGCTGTTAGAAAAGGTTGGTGCTTAAAAATAGCTGCTTAAACATCTTTTTACACTTTGTTGCAGTTACAGATCACCTCTAATGATGCAATTGTAATTCAAAATGGAGGACGATAGAACAAATAATCTCAGTTTTCAGAATTAATTCTTGCTTTTGATGGATTAGTTATATCAGTGTTTTTAGAATTGTGTAATTCATGTTGAGACAAAATAATAATTCATCTTTCTATAATAAGATAACAAAACAAATTTTCTCCTACACACGACAACTTTAGGAAGTAGCATTTTCAAGCAAGCAAATACATCTATGACTTGATCCTCTCCCTGTGAGCACATGCACTTCTAGCCGTGTTATATGCATGCAGCATAGAGATATTGGCACTTGGCTGTGCTGTCACTGGAGAAATGTCATGCTTTCTTCAAGCCTGGAATCGATGGCCAGAACAGGCAGGCAAGCATCAACATAGTTGTAAAAACTGGTTTATTTCTTAAAAATAAATACAAAAATATAAATATAAAACATTGGCAGATAGAATTTGATGAAATGAAGTTGCACAAACTTTTTTTTTTTTTTTAAACCAGCTGCATATTACACTTATTAACACCACGTGTACAATTTTTTTAAATTTTAATGTACAGAACAGGACATACTGGGTTTTTTTCTTCTTTGCCATCTTAAAAGCTGCACTTGCAAGGGTAGAACATGTACCTAACAGAAGCGGCTTGTACATGAGGTTGCTGAAGGGATTATCACCCTGTTCAAATTTCTGAAAGTAAGGTATTTTTTATTTTAATTACTAAAATGGACAACACTGAATTTCCATAGCTTTGGCTCTTGGAAGGTGATTAAATAAAATGCTGTATATATTCCAAGTGGCATCCTACTAGAAAGAATGAATGACGTTAATGGACAAACTGGAAACAAATTTTAAAAGGAAACCGTTGTGCTGAGTGGCAGGAAAATTTTCCTGAATGTTAAATACTGTTGAGTGCAGAAGGTGTCTGTAAAATTACTTCCACTCAAAGGAACCAAAAATGTAGCCTACTGTAGGTTAAGAAGCGTCTTTGTCACTTTCTCCTCCACCATACATTTCAGCTAGCTTATTAAACCGAGGGCCCCATTCTCGGAGGTAATCATAGTTTTGGTCTCCTTCAGTAGTACCTGACTCTAAGGAGCTCAAGGATTCAGCTATTGAATCATTTCCCTCATAGGCATAAGTTGCAAGCGAGTCATACGGTGGTGCAGAAGGATCAGTATCGTGCTCTTTTAGCCTTTGGTTAATGAAATCTCGGACATCTGTGTTATCTGGTGCTGAAGGAGTCCTCCGTGGTACAAATAATGTTTCAGGGATAATATCTCGTCGAAGCTTCTTATCTTCGATAGCTGCAGGATTCCTCAGTGTGCCAATATCAAAGGCTTGGGTGTCTTCCTCTCCACCACCTTCATCATTATAACTCACAATGTTGTCTCTGATGTCCTCTTTAGACAGGATCAAAGGCTCCTTCTTTCGTTGCCTCTTCAGAGCAGCAAACAGCACCACTATAACTTAAAGGGAGAACGAAAGAATGGGTAAAGATCTCAAATAACAAGTTCTTAGTAGCAGATCCATCAGATACAACAGCTTTACTTCAGCAACATTTCACTAGTTCATTTCTGCCTGATAAATGGATAAACTTCACTGTCTGCATTACAGTAACACAGTAAGGGCTGTATCAAAATGTGCTTTTTTTTATGCAAACATTGTGTGTGCTGCTTTACAGAACCATGAGCTTTGTCTAGTGCTCTTTTAATAAATTTGATGAGTGTTAAAATAGCCAGGTTTATTCTGAAGTTTTTTTTTTTTTTTTAAGCTTGGAGTATACTGTTCAAACTGTTTTCCAGCCGATCAGTAAGTGATATTCTAAAAACCACAAAATAGTGTGTTTACAAAATTTGCCATTTTTTTGTTGCCACACAGAAACCTCTGGATAGACAGTGATTTAATATAGTAAAACTATTCACTAGCATATTCTGTGTGAAATATATACTGCACGTTGACTCTAGGTATTTATTTAAATAAAACAGTATTTCCTCTCTCTCTCAAAACAAATAAGTTAAAATGAAAAAAAGCAATTTTTGATTATGTTATTCCTTCTGCCTGATCCTCTTTTTTAAAGACAACAAAAGAATAAAAGTGCTGCTGGTTGCACACTGATACATTTAACACTCTGGAACTTGATTTCATTTTTACTGTGTCCAATTTCCAGGCAAACAGTTTTTGCCTTTTTTTCTTTTAATTCGCATTTGAATGTTTCTTGCAAAAGAAGCAAAACCCTTGGTCATTAATGCTACCAACCTGCATAGCTTTGTAAAATGTGTCAGGCCTGACACATTTGCTCATGGGGGGAAATATACATTTCTTTTTCTTACCCAGCAGGATGATGATGCAGAGGAGAATTGCAATCAGTGCCCCTGTGCTGAGGCCAGCAGGGAGGAGCAGGGCCTCTGCGTTGCAGGACTGCATGTTCCCCCGGCTGTCACAGGCACATACGCGTATGGTCAGAGTGCCAGTGCTGCTCTGGATCGGGTAGTCATTGTCTGATATCACCACTGGTAGAAGGTACGTACTTATTTCGTGTCGACTAAAGCCATTCCTTCTCGTCAAAATTCTGGCAGTGTTATCTAGATTGATTAAAATATACTGTTGTATTGTACAGGAATATAGAAAGTGTATCCCATATAGTACATGCAAGCTATGATATTTTACATCACTGGCAGTATTTTGAAATGGGCTTTTCCTCATATCATAGTGATCCCTCTCTTTTCCAGTGACATTCACATTTAATCAGAAAGCTATTTATGATTTTTTATGTACCGCTGGCCTGCTCCTCTGTGCCTCTGCAGCACCTCTGAGTGTGATTTGAAAAGAGGATTTCTCAAAGCTTAAAATGTTTTATAGATTAATGCATGCAGTGCACAACACAGTTCCACTCCATGGCTAAAGCCCTGAAGCGAAGTGGCCAACAGAGAAAAAATAACCTTCCACTTCATGCTGTTTAACAAGCACTCTGTTCTGAAAGATTCTTTCCATGGATCTTCTGTGACAGCACCCAGGGGAATGCTATCTGTAAATGCAGGATGAGATTTTCCACACTAAAACACTTTCAACATGCTGTAGAACAATGAATTATGTACCTTAGCACGTGGTGTAGAATTTTTGTTGGAAATTTTTTTTCCGGAATTCAGAAAAGCGAAAGATGGTATTCCTGCTTAGTTTTGAGATGTGAATTTAATAAATTGTATTTGTGGCAAACGAATCTTAGTTCTACATAGCACACTTGAGCATCAAATCTATTCAATGTGAGGGCAGTGAAGGAAAGAAAAAGGTACTGGGAAGAAATGAGCAACAGGAAGAGACTGTTCTATTGTCAAAGCCACTTTATGTTTACGAAAATGTAAGTCAACACTACAGTTTTGGAGTTTTTAGTCCAAAAGGGGGAAAATATGGACATTAGAAGGAAGATATCATTTCCATCACACGTGGACTTCTTGAGGTAAATGGTTAGCTATCTCGCCAGCCAATGTCAGGCTGAATTAAAATAACTCATGCAAAAGGAAGAAAGTAATTTCGGATAGAAAAGAAACACCATGGTCAATACCTCTACGTGCTCAGGACATAATCACCAGGATGTAATATTTGTTTAAAAAATTAATTGATTTTTTTTTTTCATGGCCTCCATGAAGGAAAATACAAAGTTCTTCTTTACTGCATCCCTTGATTGCTTTGAGGTATTTGCATGCTATTTGTTTCACTCAATATCAAAAAGAATTTGCCTGATTTTTGATTTTGATTTTCAATTTGATGCTGCCGGGGAATTCATAAGGTATGCAAACAGTTTGACTCCGATTCTTCACTCTCCCTACTGATATAGTTTGTATCTAACCCAAATCTTCCTCAAGTTGTTTGCAGCCTGTTACTTCCTGTATTCTTCATCATTAAAATATAATTATTCCCATTGCCTTTATGAATTTAACTTATTTGAATATATTACATTGTATCCCCTCATTTATTTCTTCTGTGATATACTGAATCTCTGTTAATTGTACGGATAATGAAGGCCAAAATAGGTTTGTTGTCCCACAGAATCTTCTGAAATTTTTTACCTGATAAAAGCTGAGAAAAGACTGACAAAGAATCAAAGGAAGAAACAAACTGGTGTTTGGAGTCATCATTTTCATTCATCATCACAAAGAAGCAAAACAGAAAACCAGGGGAATCGGAATCAGACAGAAGGCTAAAGTGAAACATCTAACCTTGTGAGGTGAAGTCATTTTTGAAGCTTTTTTTTCTCCTCCCTTTGTTTGCTTACTCACCCCAAACCGACACTTCCACTGATTTTCTTTGTAACTTGTTTAATTCTATTTTTTACCAAACTAACTTTTGCCTTCCCTGCACAGATGAAAATATAGAATTCCCAAACCACAAACATTCATGCAGAATTATTATTGTTAGCAGTAGCCTAAAGAGCTTCTCTATGTATTGATAGATATAAAAGAAAATTCAAGATATTATAGGAACGTATACGAGATAGTAAAGATAAAATTTCCTTGGCCAGGCATGAATTTTACCTTCATTATCCTGAACAGTGAAGTTAGGGTTAACAGCAGCTAAACTGAAGAAAAATTTTTGTCCCCCGAGAGGGTCATCTTTGTCTACTGCACTTATGGTCTGAATAAGCTACAGGGAAGAAAAAGCAAGCAAACAAACAAACATCAACAAAACAAACAAACAAACATACATCTAGTCTTTTTATACAACTGTGATTATTTTAAGACTAGAAGAGTTAAGAAAACTTTGTATTCAAACTACGTACATATTGACTTAATACTTAAACTGCAGGACATATTAACTGAACAAATGTTGAAAAAATGTATCATACAAGTTTTCCAACAAGAGAGCCCATACATATTTCATATGGTGTTACATGTACACATGTAAAATGGTCAGCTTATAACTTAGTCCTTGTCTCTTTTTTTTAAATACATATTTACATATTTTTGTAACTACATAAAGAACAAAACTATGATCAAATCAACACCTAAAAGAGGAATTCAGAGGATATATATATGTATATATACATATATACATATATATATATACTATATATATATAGTTGATAAAAATGTTATTTTATCAGATATTATATTTTATTAGATGCTTTTGGTAAGGAAGTTAAAGTTTCAAATTAAATTTCAAAATAAGAACATTTGTTTCTAAAGCAATATTTTTCTGATTCTTAGTAAAGCAAAAGATACAAATAAGATTCTTGAAATTAAAAATGCCAGTTAAATTATATGGATATATTTCTACTTGTGAAACACATAATACATAATACCGTACAGATTCAGTACCTCAGACTGGGATCTGAATCTGGTGTCACTGTTCTCTGAATAAGCTGCATCAGATCTGTTTGATACTTGAATTGAGTGCTTTCTGCAATCACTACAATTTTTTTTTTGTTTGCTAGTAATAGTAAAACTTTCATCAATGTTTGTTTATCTGTCAGGTAAATAAATGTTTGGCTTTTTTTCCACTGACATTTCTAGACCTAAGGCTATCAAGGTGCCACTTACCAAACAAAACGCATTTTTTGACATCTTCATTGCTTTGTTGCAGTGGTTTGTATGGTGTTTTGTTTTGTTTTACACCTTAGCAATAAAAACAATACCTATGGCTGTTTTGTGTGTCTGTGTGAGAGAGAGAATGTTCAGTTATTTCTTAAGTTTAACTTGCCAAAAATAGATTAATCTTTAGCCTAGATCTTTTTTTATTCTTCAGCTCTGATCCATCATTTTAAATTGCAGTGTTTTTTCGCGCATGCAATAACTTCTAATTTTTGACACTATTCCTTCCCTGTGGCATACTTGTTAAACTCTTTGGTTTTCCTCTTCCCCTTCTTCCAAATACAGCCATTTTTCAGGTTTTGTCAGGACCGATCATCTTTAACATCAATGATTGCACTAATCTCCAGTTTAACAAATGCACGATTAACACCCCATTTCTTTCTTGTACATCCAGAATACAGCAACAAATTTCTTCATGAGGCAAGGATTGGAGTTATTTTAATACAGCACTTTATGTTCTTTCTCATGTAGAGTTTTGTCTTTCTCTAAATTTGATTAATCACGTAAAACTCCAATATCTTACTGGATGAGCAAAACAGGTAATACAAGTGTAGCACAGTATTTGCTTTTAAAGAATGAATCTTTAAATTATTTAGTGAGTTTATAAGTAATTGGCAAATAAGTCTTTAGAGATTTTTGCAAAATTAAAGATATTTCTAAGTGAAGAAAAAACTAGTCCACTTTACTTCACAAGTGGAGACCATGAACACAGTCAGTTGTTGGTGCTAAGATGATGAAAATCCAGTTATATACTTCTGATTGTCCATACCCATAATTTAGAATAAGTATTTGGATTATATATATATATATATATATATAAGGATTTTTTTTATTGCCTAATTATTTTATATATATAATTTACATAGGTTATTAACCTACTACAACAATATCAACCACTGTCCAAAACCCTTAGCAGAACAAACTGCAAAAAAAGTCACCTATTAACTTTCCCATCCATCATTTCTTGTAGCAATTGAAGTTCTGAATTGAATACTGATCATGTTTGACAATGTAATGCATTTTGCAAGCAAGCAAATTCAAGTAATTTGCTTATATTAGGAAGAAAAAAAATCTGCTTTTTTTTTTTTTTTGATTGCAAGCATCCTTCAGATATGAAAATGTACAGATAATTTGGAAATGCTGCCAAATGTTTGGCTGACTAAATATTATGCAGTTTCCTGTTAGTTGCTGATATGTATCTTTAAAAAGCAAAGTTTTAAGGACAATCTTATTGAAACAATGTGTTTATGTGCATTATCACATTTATAGCATGTCGCAAGTACATCACAAGTAACAGCATTATTTGTTTTGCTATTGTTCTCAATTAGAACCTAAGCTTTTAACAATCCTTGAAGATGAAGATATTACTGATAATTTACACTGGAAGTGCTTTACTAGCTCCTTTTCAAATAAATGCATATACACATAAAACAAGCACTCATCATCTCCTGTGCAAGCCTGGAAAGTTCTCCTTGCAGTATCTCTGGTGCACCCGAGATCCTGGTGTATGTCAGCACAAGGAACACACACTTTTCACCAATGTGGATGAAGTTTATATAGATCAGGGCATGTGGTCTTTGGAGGGAGCAGCATCTTCCTGTCAACTTTCTGAAGCACTGCATATGCTCTTTCAAGACCTGTATGTGAAGCAGGCTTCAGACAATACATGGCCTCAACATACAAATGAGCAAGGGAAACAGCAGATTCCTCCTATATTGCTGAGAAATACTCAAAATACAGATGTGTAGGCCACAGTGATATAGATCGTTTCGGTGATTTCTTTGCTTGCCTACTCCATCTCTCTTGCAGACAATTATAGCAGCATTGGAAGTTTGGGTGGAAGATGAGGTCCCATGACCTAAATAGGATGTTTGACTTGTTGACTGTTGAACAAAAAGAGTTATCACAACTTCTGTTTGACAGTGGGGTGAGGTCGGGAATCTCACTCAGTTGCATTACTATTTGTTGTTTTCATGATAGATCTTTTGTATTTGCTTCCTCCATTCCTTTATTTCACAGGTTCTGGTCAAAATGAAGGAGAAGAGACACCGATAACCCCAGTGTGTCACAGGGAATTGTGTTTTCAGATTTTTTCCAGATTAGCCATTTAGACTCTAAAGGTTCTTCCTCTTCTCCAAGACTTGTCTAATCAAGACTTGGATTGGTGTCAAACCCTTCCAACCCATACCATTTGTATCTGATAGTTCTTTGTGTTTGACACTTCTTTTTCTAACCTAGTCCAAGTGATTGCAAGGTGAAAGTGGTTCATAAGACTTATGTTATCTTCCAGACTTTCAGTGTATTGTATTTTCTGGTCCATGTCCTGTTCCTCCAGTATTTCAATGTCAGCCATCTTGGGGGCAATTTATGGATCTTATGAAAATGGGTCTTTGTTCACCCACTTTTTTTTAATTTTTTTTTCCACAAATCTAAACACTTTAAGCACACTTTACCACCGTCTGCTGCAGGTAAATCCAGTAACTCAACAATTTCCATCTGGTTATTATGCCATTGTTTGTGGGCACAGAACTGATGGAAGTAATTAAGAGTGTAAGTAACCATGGGAGCTGTGTTGCATGAGCTTTCCTTTCTGCACAGTTGCTAGGCAGCCACTTGGAATGCTATCTATGTTTTACCAAAGATAGACTCATTCTTGAAGCTTCAAGGACTGATACAGCCTTCAATATAATCATTTTTAGCTGTTGTTTGAGCTGACTGTTTGGCTGACTCTGAAAACTCTGGGCAGTAAATGATTGCAGGGTAACTATTAAATATATGCAAATCCACTTGAAGAACAAAAAGACATTTCTCACTGAGTACACCTGTTTATTTGTAATCAAGATGTACATTAGTTTCCCAGCAGCATTTTCCTTTGAAATGGTAGAGAGTAAACTCTGCCTTATAGTTCATCTACCGCCCAGAATTACATTGTAAATATAGATAATATGTCTTACAGCATATCTGCCACTGCTAACATACATTTTTGTTATTTCATAGGAAAACTAACCAATACTGTAACATTAAAGGCTTTAGTCCTCAGTTTTATATTTGTCTATACCATTTCATACTATGTTTTTTTTTTTTAAATGATATTAAACAAACAACAATATCCATCCACATACTCATGTCTCATTAGAAATGCTGTTTAGTTAGGAGAAAGGGAAAGTAAAGGAGAAAATAAATATGATCAAGTTTTACTATCACCCTGACTTTTCATGATAAACTGATTTAACATACCAGAATTTCAGTAAGAGAGTGCCTACCAGGAAATAGCTAGTCTGAGGAAGTTTAAATGCTATTACAGCTATTTTAAAAAAATGGAAATCTGGGGAACTTTTGTTTCCTTGGAATGGTAATAAAATTATTTTTCATAGCATTTATAGACAGAGCAACTGCATTGGTAAGTGTACTGACACAAAACAATATTAATAATCTAAGGGGGTTCTTACATGGTATAATATGAATGTGATAGTCACACAAATTTATTTTTATTTTGTGTTGTAGATGTGGTGAGGGGCAAGCCTGGTTGGTGAGTATTCCTTTGCTCCAGGCAGTGCATCAAAACACAAATGTTACTGTTTGTCCTTTGTTCTGTTTAACTTCCATGGTATGGGGTGGGGGGAGAGAGGGGGTGGTTTTGGTTTACCTTAAACAAAACAAATAAATGGAATTTGAATGCATTGTATCACGTTTTCATATATGATTTCCTGATGTCATTAGTATTAATGTGAAATACTCAACATTTCATACAGCGTGGTTTTCCCTTTGTACTCATCAGCTGTGGGATACCTCCACTACTCCCACAGTATGGAGTGACAAAGCAGTGACAACAGCAGGGAAGCCAAAAATGTTACACCAGCTGAAACCAGCCAGAAATATAAGGGCCTTAAAGTAGTCAAAGAGGGTTGCTAGCCACTAAAAAAATAGATAAAACAGTAGAAACAAATTTGCTGTGTAGGTTGTTTTTTCCAAAACAATTCGCCTTTGTGCTTAGGTCCTCTGAAAATGTAAATGATCTTTTTTTTTTTTTTTCCTTAAACACACTATACATTTGCTTTTAAATTCTGTGCAAATAAAATATGTGTTATTAAGAAAAAACAAAAACAACAACAAAAAAAAAACACAGCTGTTTGGAAACCCTATATTGATTTCCATTACAAAAACTATTTTACTGGAGTAAGCCAGAGTAAAACTTTGAGAGTTATTGAATAAAATGGTGCAAAAAGAAAATTCTAGTACCACTAAAATCACTGGAATACATGAAATATAAGGAAATATACTGAAGGGACTGAAGTAAAAGTAGATTAAAAGAGACAGAAGAAGAAAGAAAAAAATATTGAAGTAAATTGACCACAAATTGTAGTATGACTTAAGAAAGGAGGGAGATGCAAAAATGAAAGATAAACTAATACTTATATCCTTATATCAAAGGATATAAGAAAATTCTATAAAAACATATAGAGAAACAGAAAATGAGAAGTAATTAAATTACTAAAAAATGAATTAGGAAATAATTTAGTTTTTAAATAGATATACGTCTTAATTACTTGTTCAATAAGAGGAATAATGAATAGAAAGACATCTGTTGAATACAATAAGGAAATTGTTGGAAATATAGAGGTAACAAAAGCCATGTTTAAGCAAGACTATGTTGGGGTAAATATACCTGATTAAAAAAATCTTTTTTTATATATGGGTCAAATGAGTTGATAAGAAGAGGAGCAACATAAAGAGAACATCGGTGAAAGAAACCTAGCATGATTATATAATGTATGATGAAGATTCAGGAAAAACAAACAAACAAACAAAAAAGAATAAATCAGACATGTTTTAAAATATCACTGAAAGAGAATCTATGATGAGCTAGACTGATTTATATAACATCGGGACAAATTAAAAAGGGAGTAGATATGTATAGATTTGGTAAAACTAAGCAAGCATTCTTGGGGACCCAAAAAGGTGAAAACATAGCTTTCCTCATTAGTTCTGAGGCTTTGAAAGCTGCAGGGAGCCATGCTGTTTTCCTATCTGCTACCTCTGGCTCAGGCAGATAGTCCTTCAGAGAAAGGGCATGGTTTTTGAAAGGACCAGAATGGTGCTGGGCATCTAAGGCTGTACAGGTCTGTTACTTCAAGGCCTATGGCATGGGGTATATGTTTGTTACTCAATATTTTTACGTTTTAAATATATATATATATAATCCCCAAGACACGTGTATATATGAATTAAAATAACCAGAGTAGGCGAAGATTGTGAAGAGCCAAAGACACACATACACAGATGCAAAAAAAAAAAAAAAAAAAGAGAGAAAAAAGAAAAACAGGAAAGAAAGATAACACACATGGAAGGAACCAAACATTATTTAGTATAGATTAATTATATTCAATCCCTCAAGACAGACTGAATTCCAAAATAACGTCTTATTAATGATCTTCCAGTTAGCAAGAATATAATTACATTCAAATAGATTATTCGTGTTATCTTGCATTGTATTTTTCTTTTCTCTTCCTGTGAATTGATTTTTTTAAAGACTCAGTTGCAACTCAGATTGTTTAAAAATGGTTATAATTATATAATATATATAAGTTATAATTATATAATATATATAACATGGCACTTCCTTCTGACAAGGGAGATACTGCTGAGCATTATAACACTTCAAATAAATGGGTATGGGTAATAAATAAATAAATAAATGGGTATACACTTATTTAGCTTCTTACTTATTAGTTATAAATACTTAGTCTTTTTTTTTTTGTCTGACAGCCATTTCTGAGTGTAAACAGAAATTGAGTTTTAATGCAGAAATAAGTTTTACATTTATTTTAAAATTATATTAACTTAAATATTTTAGGTAGCTCAGAAAGAAAAGGATATCTCAAAGTACGTTTACCTGAAAATACAACTGTTATATAGAAAATACGCTGCTTGTGTTCTCTATCGTTATTAAACCTGGACAAAACAGATTCTAAAACTTCAAACAGAATAAGATTTCTGGGTTATTTTTTTTTTTTTCAACCAGAGATGCTGGCGAAACTGCAAAAGAAAATTCACTTTTCTACATTTTCAGTTCTCAATCCATATCTTATATTTGAATTCATTAAAATGTTATTTTAGCATTCATAGTAGACACTACAACTGTCAGAAATTCTAGATTTTTAGTCAGGAATTTCCATTCATCCATCAGCTTTAATTATCTTAAAAATATACTAGGAGGCAAATGTTACTCAATATTGTTAAGTATTTAATATATTATAAATTTGAACCTTGTTATAACCTTGTAAGTCCCTTGTTATAATTTCCAACTGTTGCTCTAGAAAGACAAATGGCAACCTGAATGCAAAACTTGTGATGCAACCTGAATGTGATACCTGTAGGACTGAAACAGTTAAGACAAGCTGGCACTTCTTCCATGTTCTATTCAAAGGTGCTGAAATGCTTACACTGAGGTTCTATTGTGATTGTTTTAGAGGATTTATTACTGGCTGACTGTGCTCTGGGACATGCTGTGCTGTAATAGGAAAACCGTTTTTTAACAGTTCTAATAAGCAGCTGCCTATTAGGAACTGGATATTGAGCACTGCAGTCATTTCACATAAATTAAAGTATGCTTTCTGTAACCTGTAAGAAGCAAAAGAAAATCATATGTTCCCAGATGAAAAATGTATGGTTTGTATTTTATTTTCAAAAGTTTTTGGTGGGATAATAAGACAAATACTACAACTGGAAAAGAAAAAGAAAAACAAAGGTGACAGATGTAGGCTGTAATCACCATCAGAATGAATTGAAATATATCTGAGGTTTGCCACTTGTAAGTTATTGAAAATAAATCAACTTTTTAGTAGATAAATATAACATCTTGCTTTCTCTGTGAAGGTAATGGCAAAGCTAATTATGTCCATGTCTCTTGGGCTTATCTAATTAGGATTTAACAATAGTAAAGAGTTAGGTTGATGAAAGTGGTAATTCACACACTGGTTCTGTTGTAATACATTGGTATTTCACTCTAAGCCTCACCTACAGAGCTACTTGTTACTTTCATTTTCAACATTTCAAAAGATAATTTGGACATAATTTATCCCAAGCACCACACAAGAATGATCTACAATTGAGTGCCATAGCAAAGTTGGATAGTGGAAAGTATCAAACACATACCTGTCCAGCTCTTGCATTTTCACAGACAAAGGTATCATAGAATACAGCAAACTGTGGGGCATTGTCATTAACATCCAAAATTCTTACATAGACAGGAACACGAGTAGTATCTTTGGGGTTGTCTGACAAGAGAAAATAGAAGAATAATGAGCTTATTTTCCTACTAAAATTATTCTATCTTCCAAATTTAATGAGCAATGGACATTTAAAATTAGGCTTGGAATTGATCAAAATGTAGCATATAAACTGGTACCAGGTAAGAATCAGGTCTGCTGAAAAGTAAGGAGATGTCTTGCTTAGAGTAAAAAAAGAACAATGTGTTGTTATCTAGTGAGCAATTAATTTTTTATTTTTTTACATGAAAATAGGGGCTGCCACTGCTAATGTTCTATGCAAATATAGCATATGAAAAGTATGCCCATTACTATAATGACAAAATTGTTAATTTGGTGGGCTCAAGGGTATCATTCTGATGTTAGGTTTTGATTTGTAATTTAAAAATGATTTGCGATCTGATTTGTTTTACACAGAAGAGACATATGATTAAAGCTTTCCTGTGCCTTTATTAAGCAGGGAGAAATTCTGATAAAGCCAATATAAATATCCCAATAAAAATCAGAAGTGATTAGAATTAGAGTTTTTTATGTTTAAATTGCCTTAAAAATACAAATGCAGATTTTCAGACCTTAGGTTCAAAACCAACAATAGTTACTCCCTCTACCTCCCAAGATGCCCAAGCCCTAGTATTATTTAGAGTGCCCTCTCATTACTTACTATAGGTTAATTAATACAAGTTCATTGTTCCCATTTGCAGATCTAGCAAGAATAACGCCTGGGAGTAAAAAAGTACAGCCATTTCTTTGAATTCTGCTGGCTGGTAGCTAAAATTTATATGATTTTGTTACCATAACGGAATAGGATAAATAACAATAGGGATGACTCAAAATTTTTTATTTACTTATTTTTTTCATTTTAAGCTGAAGCAAAGAAAACAGTAAATATTCAGGAGTAGCTGACATTAAGTTCACATGTGATTTATAATGTCTTTGCTGAAATGTGATGTGGATCTTTTTGACATGCTGAAATGTTTAAAGTGGCGGGTTTGGGACATTTTTTTTTCACAGCCTGTTCCATTTTTATACTAGCTTTCCAAGTGCATTCCATTCTTATCACTGCTCTCCTGTTGTCTCATGTTTCACAGGTAATATTTTTAAATATTTAAAAACTATTCTCCCCCTTCCATTCTTTCTCCAAAACAATTGTACCTCTTTAGAGAAGCCTAGCTATTCCAGCTAAATCCTAGCAGGAAATAAATTGAGCACTGTGATATGATATAGGTATAAAATGATAATAGGTTTCTTCAGTATATAAATGCTTCTGATAAGTATTTTTACAACAGTGGACAACACTGTGAAGGAGTGCAAGCTCATGAACATGCACTGCAAGAAAAAAAAATAAATATAGCTACTGGGTGTGCTCAATACAACCAGCCTACTGCAGGAGACACTTGGGCTCTGACTACAGAAATAGTACCGGGCAGGCTAAGATTGGTTAATTGCCTGGACACGATGTTCCATTTAGTTCTCTGCAGTGTAGTTCCTGCCAGTTGTGCTGATCAGCAACTTCTGCTTCTCTGAGTGATTTAAAATTAACCCTAAAAATCAGTGTCTTTGAAAACACATGACCTTCACTAGCTGATTTCAAAGATCAGATTTTTGTCCCTTAGAAAATTTTCTGGCAGAGGGATTAGAGTTAATCTCAACCATGTAGTGGGATCTTTGCTTTCCTCTGTACTTTCAACATGAAAATATCTACAAAAAGATGATGTAAACAGTCTAAGAAATGTTACATCTTAGGGGTCAAGCGGAACCTAACTAACTTGTAAGATTCCAAGAGCTGTAGGTGTAGATACCAAAGGAAGAGATAACAAAATTATTTCTAAGGAAATGAAGAAACCTAAAGAGACAAAAGCATAGATTACCATTTTGAACTCTGCTACCGTAACATCAAAATCTGTCATTTTCCTCAAAGGAAAGAAAGGAAATAAAATCACTCCAGTGTTATTACTTAATTGGGTGACATTTCAGAAGTAGTTTGGATATTAAAGGTCATTGAAGGAAGAAGATGGGGGAAAAAAGCAACATGGAGATAGCTGCTGTTAGCTACCCCCAATTTAATTTCCAAGAATATCTTACAGAATTGGGTGGGAGGAAGGAAATTATTATTTTTTATTATTATTATATATATATATTGGTTTTTTTTTGCATGGAGCTACAGCTGTAACTTTGTAGGCTAAGGAAAACTGAATGAAAAAAAAAATTGGCTTACTGATCTCAGCTGCTATAACACTAAGATTGTGCCATTGTGATATCTCACGGTCAAGTGGCTTAGAAGTATAGATGGACCCATTTCCAGAATGAATATTGAATATCCTGTCAAGGTCTGTGTGACGATCCAGAGAAAACCTGCACAGAAAGAAAGAAATTATTGTTAAAAGGATAGAAAATGGAAGAAAGCATGTTTCACAGCAAGTCAATACACTTTTCAGGTTATATACATTACATTAAAAAGGTTGCTTTTTATAAAACAAATATTTAGTTTCTGTAAATTTGGTGCTTTTTTTTTTCCCCCGCTGATCATTGAAAGTTATTTTAATGGTTGTTTCTAAAATTGAAATTGCATATGCACATTTATAAAAATTCTTAAGGTTAATTCTGTAGAATGAGGAATAAAAATTGAAAGAATTTCATAAATATGATATAATAGCGTAGTATTTGATCATCTGAAATTTTATAGACCTGTATGAGAATCATAAAAAATAAGTCAGAATTTCAATATAATTCAAGGATTGCTTTAATCCATACAGGAGAATTCTCTTTGATGTACTGTTCCTTCAGACTGAGACAGACAGCTAATTTCTGAGCTTTTCAAAAGTAGTGTTATAAGCTCTCCTTATACTTTACTTATACACTTATATACTTTAGGATATGCTAATTTACTGGAGATTAAATTTAAAAAAAATATATAAAAAATAAGTTCATATGCAGAAATTTCACTTTTATGAACATGCTGATGTCAAAGGACTTTCTATGGTGCTATAGATGCTACAATTCCATGGGCAAAAGTTCTACTAACATAAAATGGCAGAAATGTTAAACTACAATCTGCAAATTATTCTTTCCATCATTTTTTCTAATAATCAGCACGGCCTTCAAAGCTAGGATCGAACCTTTGATGTGGAGTTAAGTGTAATATTTTGTGAGGTACAGAACATTTGTCTACTTTTGGCAGAATTGGGTCAATTTATCAAAAAAATCTACTGTACTTGTACAATTTGATAGAAACAATTGTTTATGTTCATGTTTTTATGAACTTTTATGACTGACCTAAACATTTCATAAAGTGTATCTATTTTTACTTACAGTATTTAACTGGATTGAGCCAAATGAAAAAAATGTTGTAATATAAAAATAACATCTGTAACATTTTGGTGGGTTTTGTTTGTTCAATTCACAATAAAATAAATATATAAAAACAATGAAGCAACAAACAAGCTAACACCAAAATGAATACAAAAAACAATCCCAAAAAAGTTAGAACAGCCAAAAAACAAAACATCTGAAACTGCAGGAAAGACTTGCTTAAATGTTTTTTCTTGCCTATTTATACATAACAACTAAGTTATAAGTTACCTGAACGAATCTATTTCTCAGAGAATTTATATTTAGGACTATTTGGCCCATATGATAAATAAGTGATTTTACTTCATCCATGGAAGAACTTTAGTGAGGAAAATAGCTTATTTAGATAGCAATCTAACTAACAGTTTTTCAACAGGCAATAATCACTTCTCTGTCTAACAAAATCTATGCCACGTTGTCTCATTAAAGTTCTATACCATTTCATATTTGGTCAGCAAGTGCTAAAGAAATTATTAGTTTCAAAAAAACCCCACCATATTTATTGAACAGAAATTAAGAAATATTGCAACAAGAAGCTGCAGGCACAGTAGGAATTCTAACTTACCTAGAATTTTAATACAAAGAAGTTAATATTTGAAAAGCAACAGCTAAAAGGAAAAAAAAAAAGTTAAAAATCAAAGCCAATTCTACAACCTGAAGCTGTGATTTTGTTGTTGCTGTTGTTTTTTTAACAGCAGTATTAAAGAATGATACAAATTGCTCAAATTTCAAAATAACATAACTTCAAAATAATTTAGTTTAAATGCTACCTGTTCACTTCTGGGGTGAACGCATTTTTCTTTGTATTTAATATTGATGTTGTAAGAAGTAAAAGCTTATGAAAATGTATTCTAGCCAATTATCATTTCAGTGAGTATGTAATGTTGCTTTGCAAGTTGAAGGATAGAGCCAATACTGAAGAGAAGAATTTGATCTATAGGGTACAAATTGTTTTAAAGTACATGTCTTCAGCTAGGTAGCATTAAATGAAAGATAAAAAAAATGTGTGAAGCAAATTATCATGCATAACTCGATTTTTTTTTATTTTTTAATGAACTAAGTCTAAATAATCCCTCTTTTGCTGTTGTTGTTGTTATTGTTGTTGTTGTTGTTGTTGTTTTCTAGAAATTTCTTTGCCCTTTTTATTTGCTATACCTGCCTCTTCACAATTATGACAGAAACGTCAGCTGGACACAGAAAAAGTATATAAAATAGTCTTTAAATTGCTAGTCTGTGTAAATGATACTGATGAGAGAAATACCTGCCACAGTCCTTCAATTAATCATGTGTGTCAGAAACAAAATGAGGAAAAACACCAAGTTTGTTCTTTTTCTAGTCATGACTATGAAAACATAACTGGTAAAATTGCCAGTTGTCTCATGCAAGTAGAGTGGATAAAGATGCAATGCTAAGTTATTTATATAGTCTTAAATTTTAGAGGCTTGGTGTTTTCATCTGCTATCTTTTCTATACACACAAATAACCATAGGAGAAAATTAGATTCAGTTTCCATTCCTAATCCAGTTTTACCACCTGGGCCTCATTAAGAAGCATGTGGCAATTGACTTCAAAGTCATTAAATAAAGTTCTTTTGCTAAAATGTATTTTTTGTACTTTGTTGGGTATTTCAGACAGACATAACCAACTTGGCCATCTTTGTCTTACCTGTTTCTTAAATTTTATGCATTGTAGCATAACAAAAGCAAAAGAAAACAGTGTCATTTAATACATTCAGCTAGATATCATCTAGCTAAATGCATCAAGCAATATATACATAAAAGATTTTTTTTTTTAATATTACTCTTTAATGTCTAATTCCTTAGGGTATTTGAGCATACACCAAGATAATTTTATCCCATGTAGCTATCACACTGGCAGCAGGAAGCTCCAACCAGAGCAGAATGAGATTGGCACTGCATACTTTCCAGGAGTGATGGAAGAATTTAAAGCTCTGTCTCCTTCCTGGCCCCAAGACTGGTTTGGCACTTTTTCATATTCTGAAGTAACAGGTAGTCCTGAAGAGCTTACTTGAAATCAGTGTGTAATTTTATAAGTTTTCTGAGATTTGACATACTAAAAAGCATTTCTTATGTCTTGTGTAAAGTGAATGGCTGTTCCCTGAGGTGTTCTGAGGCTTACAGATAGCACTATTCTCAACACTGTCTATCACTTGTACACTAGTAAATAGGAGAAAAAACATAATCACCTTCTTACTATTTCTCTTAATTTCTGTATCAAATGATGCATATGAAGAGAATGGTGTATTACCTTATGGGGCTTGAAGCTGAATCAGGATCCCGTGCCATTACCGTTCCTATTATTGTCCCCAACTCAATATCTTCATGCACTTCAAAAAGGTAAGAAGATCTGCTGAAGACAGGAGGTTCATCTACATCTTCTACAGAGATTTTCACGATAGTTGTATCTTTAAAAGGCCCAAGATAATAGAAGCGTGGATCCACATGGGTATTCTCAGCTTCTACTTTCAATGTATAAAGCCTTCTCGTCTCATAGTCCAGTGGCTAAAAATGAAGATGATGATAAACTATTAAATTACATTATGTATGAACAGATGTTGACCTATATACATAATGGAAAATGAGAAGGACTCAAGTCTTGTCAGATCTTGTTCTGGGTTCTGGGAACCCTATTGTGGTTCAAATTTTCCACATAAAGACCAATTTCTCTAATAGGAAATTTCCAGTGTCTTTAGGGGGAGATTTTGTTCCTACATATTACCTGAATTAACATAGCACCATTCACAAAAAGATATTCAGTGCAAATTTACTGATTATTTGGTTAGCTTTGTAGCTCTTTCACAAGCATAAGGATATGAAATAATCGTGCAAGTATTTAAAATATTTGAAATACAGACTGGACATATTGAAATTGCAGAACAAGGTGCATAATACTAATACTTTTTCAGGAAATACTATAAATGCCTGGGTACTCAAAACTGCTTGAGTATCCTTATTGTCAAACAAATGTAGCTGGCCTTCAATATCAGCAATGTGTTTGTGTTTATTTGTTTGCTCATTATTTTTAAGGGAGGGGGAACTGTGAAAATTCTCTACATGTAGTATGAGCTTAATCTTGTTCCTTTTCATTTAATTTCATCGATCAAACACCAGAGATTTTCTTTTTTCAAAATAGATTTGACATTTTTGTCAGCATTTCCTTTTTAAAATAGAAAGAGGAAAGGTTCAGGGTTATAATTAGAAACCTCAGTGGGTACAAAAGAACCTCTATTTCTTCAAATGTTTCTAACTGTCATAGATGTGAAGTGTTAGCTAATTAATGATACCGAGGAAATGAGCAGGCTGAGAATTTACCTTTCTAACACAAAGAAGACATCTTTAATTCCGCCCAAATCTCAGGGAGATATCGAACTAGTCATTTTCATTCATCAAAACGAATGGTAGAAGACTTATGCCTTTTTTTATTTTTCTCTGCTGCTTTTAAATACAAATTCTTGTTCATGCAAGATGCCAGAATGCCTGCCTAGAAGTTTAAATTGTCTGTTTAAGAGCAGAAGGATGCAGTCCAGACAATGAATTCTACTCTCACACTTGTTTTAAAAAGCAGTCAGAGCAGAAGGGAGAATATCTATGAATATACCCAGGAATTGAAACACAGTAGTGCTATCTGAACTATCTGAAACTCTCTGAACAGTGTTGCTATATGAGACTATTGGTGTGTCTATGAAGTGCAGCATGCTGCTATTAAGGGATGCTATCTTCAAGCCTACAGGCAAAGAAGCCATGTTAGTCCTACTTTTTTCTAATTAGCAGGCTTAATTTGTTAGATGGTGCATCACACAGATATATCTACCGTGCTACTAGTACATTCAAATACAGTTTGGACATCTCTTCAGGCTACACCACAAAACATTGATATGAAATGTGTGGATTATAAGGGTATCCCAACACATTGCCAGTACTGAACAAAAGTGTTGCCCACAAATATGAGATTGTGGCAAAGCAACAATGAATTTAAGCATTATTTTATCTTTGGAAACATATGTAGAAAAGCTTGTAAGTTCTTTTGCAGATGGTGTTAAATTGAGACTTAGTAACTGAAGGGCTCAGTAAAAGAACACCAGTTACTTGTAGTTATTCACCATTGAAAACAGAAATCACAATCAAAGTGGCTAAATAATAAATAAATGATGAATAATTTCATAAAAGAACAAACTGAGCATGGTATCTTCTCCCTTGCTAGTCAATACTAGCTAGTCTGTGAGATCTGAATGATAAGCTACTTATTTATCAATGAGAAAGCATCCTGAAAATTTTAGAGTGTGTCAGGTTGCTAATAACAAAATGAGAGGATCTTGTTCATTATTACTTATTGGTGACACTTTTGGAGCTGCTGTCTTATAACATGAATTTTTTATGTTTGATCTAGTTATTAGACTGTTTTTTTTCAAGACTATATTGATTTAATATAATAGAAGTCTGCATGGAAAGCCTCAAGCAAGCAAGAAGAGAATAGCTTGAGAGAAGCCTTTGCAAACTTCTATGAAAAGGAAGAATATCTGGCCCCTAACTTGGTGTTTCCATACCTTCCCAGATAAACTACAATGCTGACTATGAACAATGAAGAATATAGAGGTCAAAAAGGAACTCAATGTCATCTTTGCAGAATTTATCTTTACCTTGGTTGCCATTATGAAGAGATGCAGAGAAGGAGGTAGTGGTATAGTAGTGTTTAATTTGTTATGCTATGCTTAGGGTGATTTATTAAAAAAGCTAATATAAGCAATAGTTTGTGTTAGAAATGCTCCCTAGACTCTTTAGAAATGCTCACAATCCCAAAGAAAAGGACTGGGGGACTTCTGGAAGGGAAAATGTTGAGGAGTAGGAGAATGGCATTTCAGACTTTGAGATCTTAAACCTTTGAAAGTGCTTTGAGATGAAAAACAGGGCAGAACTAAAGCTACCTCTGAAACAAGAACACCATCATTATGCACTGCTTATGTCTGTACCAGCTGACCTGCTGGAAATATGAACAAAACAATATAGCTTGTGACAGCTTACATGAGTGTATTTGTGTTTTGTCGATCATTGGTCTCCTAATTTGACTCTGTGTGGATGAAAATCTAAATAAGGAATGCCCAAGTCTCTCTGTAATGAGTGAACTGTGCATTGTTTGCTGAAGAAAACAGGTTGCATGAATACTAATTAAATCTTTATTTGAAGTCACAGAGATACTAACATTGGGGATGGTCCATTTTTTGCACTTTGTTAATGCGTTAAACCTACTCTGTGTCTTGGAGATATTGCTGCCACCTGTTATTTCTAGTTCATCTTGAAAGGAAATAGTATTGTTCAGTCACCAATAGGGGATGCTTGCAAGTGCTAAGCAGTTAGAATTGCCATCACATTATCCAAGCATGTTTTTACAATGAACATTTGTACCGTAACATTGACAGCAAAATCACTTAGTGAAATTTTTTGAATAGACACCTTTCGCACAGTTATGATGCCTTCCTGAGTGTCCTTCTGTGTCACAATTTCAAACATATCTGTCCCATCACCATCTATAATTCTGTACTCTACTTCTGCATTTTTTCCAGTGTCTGCATCAGTGGCTTTGACGCTGCCAATGGCTGTCCCAACTGGGGAGGACTCAGGAATGCGGAGGTGGATGGTACCTGTCAAAGAAACAAAGAGCCACTCAGGAGCCCCACAAGCCACTACACAAGCATTAAGTAATGTCTGTGTCACACAATAGCTGATTACATATTTTTGTGTATCTTTTATTCTAGAGATTTTCCCTTTTAATACAGATGGGGTGGGCAAAGTATGAGGCAGAGAACTATGAATGAAAAAAAGTTTAGGTAGAAGAGTGAAAACAAAATTGTAGAAAAACAAAATTGTAGAAAAATGGGATTTAAAAGTGCTTCTATATTCCTATCCCAAAGAAGGATCAACTATATCTATCTGTACTTTTCGCTACATTCTCCATCCAACTATAAGAAGCAGATTGAAATTTCAGTCTTCAAAATTAAATAGTCAGATACAATATTAAATAAATAAAGGGAAAGGTTCTTGAAAATCCACAAGCAGAAACTGTGCCTACACGTGTTAAAGCAGTAATTCATGCTTGATTAAGACTCATGAACACTGCAATTTTGTTTTTGTCCTTCTTCTGGCTCAGTTGCATCTGTTTATTGTGGTTTCATAGCACAGATAAAAAACACAGGAGTAAAACTGTCCTCATTCAGAAATGCTGCAATGAATTAAAATAAATATCTTACTCTACATTTTAGTATTCTATGTCTTAGCCATCCTGTTAAACTGTAAATAAGGATTGAGATCTCTAATCCCATCCATCAGAACGTAGGGTAGCAAAAGGTGTGTGACACATAATGCACTAAGAAGAATTCTCAAAAAAAGATTTTAAAATGAATACAGATACAGCTGCCATTCCAATGACAAATACTAAGTCATCTAAGCTCTACTGAAAAACATTTTATTTTCTGCCCTTATTTAAGTGTTTCTAGATTAGTTGTTTTACTTAAACACTTCATGAGCTAAGTAAAGTGAGTTAGAAAGACAACTCAGTTAACAGTAATACAAAAGTGGAAGTGATAAAGGCCAGTACCATCAACAGGAAAAAGGAATAGGCTACCCAAAAGGCAGAACATACATACCTAGTTACAGATAAGAAGTACAGAAAAGTTCATAAAGGAAGTTAATAGTTTTGTGTGATCAGAAAGAATCATGGGGAGAGAGTAGTAGCAACATGACCTTATCATATATTCAGGAAAACACTGGTGGGGATTATCAGTGTCTTTTAACAGAGTATGTTGTCAGGCAACTAGAGAATGACAGAGGGATTGTTTTTGGTTTTAAGGAGACACAGTGAAAAAAAAACCAATGCCCCATTATTCACTAGGAAGTTTAAGAGTTTCTCTCATTCTGTGGAACTATTTTTCTGTGCCATTATTTTGTAGTTTGCAAACCTAAAAAAAAAAAAAAAAAAAAGGCAAAAACTTAAAAAAAAAACACATATAGCTTATTTATTAAATCTCGAAGGGAAAAGAGTAAAGTTGAATTTCGTACAATAGTATTTCATCAGTTTTTCATATAAAACTGATATACAGCAGCAGAATTAATACTTTATGACCATATACACTCCATATTCTATTTATAATGAATTTATTTTCATGCAGTTACATTTTGGTGTTTCAATCAAGTGATTTATCTTGCATTTGCTCTGACATTTTTCATTACCTTTCTATAAAACCTAAATCTGTGTACTTTGCTACATTAGTATATAATCTCTCTGTAATCTGTTAATGTTAAAAAAAGAAGAAAAAGTAGCCTCTGCTCCCATTTAGTATTTTTCAGTACTATGTGAGACTATGCTGAAATACTACTTTTTTTTTTTCAATTAATATTTATACATTATAATTAGTTTTATGGTGTGTCAACTATTCTCTGATTATTTTATTTTATTTATTTTATTTATTTTTTTTTGGGGTGCTTTAAACCACAACCCCAAGCTGTGCCTTGTGGACACTGCTTTGATTCCCACTGCAATACCCAACTCATTTATTTATCTAGAAAGTGCTAAGAATTCATAACCTCAAGTACTAATAAGGCAGTGGAAATAAAGAATAAAAATAACCAGAAATCTATCATCTGAAAGACTATTTTAATTTTATGGTTAATTTATCCATTAACAGAAATCTCTACCATGGTATGTGATACTCCCTTTTATTATTTTTGTCACTGAAGACTATAAATCATTTGACTACGTACAGGATGCAGTGCAAGTTAAGGCACCAGATCAGAATGTAAACTACAAAAATTGGAATTATTCTTGCAAAACTCCTCTGTAAATCCTTTTTCTGTCATTGCTTTTTCCCCAAGGAGAGTCATTTACTGTTTGCATTTACTTCAGTGAGTGATGAAGAAAAGCGGACGTTAGGTGGAAGATTTAGTCTACAAACCTGTGTCACTCAGTCATAAAGAATGAAAGAGCAACTTTATTCACATTTACCCTTCTTCCCATTTGCTCTGGAATTGTATAAAGGTAAATATTTTTATAGAGCAATATAGGCTCTATACAGGAGCCTCTCTTACAGGAGACATGGGCTGCCATGAGTTTCAGCTATAGTCAGGCTCCGAAGTCCATAAACCACTTTGAAAAATAAGAGTCAGACTCCAAAAATGAGCTGACTTATCCTAAAATAATTAACTCAAGGAATTACATAGCTCTATTTGTAAAATACACAATGAAAATACTGATCTACAAAATCAAGAAAATAAAAATATAATTCTAAAATACAGTACTTACCAAACAGTTTTATTCTCAAAATCTCTTCCATCTGAACCCATGATATTGTTTATATTTTATTTTAAATATTTTATTTTATTTTATTTTATTTTAATTTAATTTTATTTTATTTTACTTTTATTTTCTCTTCTTTTCTTTTCCATTTAGGATATGTCAGTGCAATGTCCTTAATTCTGAAAATTCCTGAAAGTATGACAACTGAAACAGATGCAAAGTCTAAGGTCTTTGATGGTCTTTGTGTACAGAACCTTCATAAAATGTTAAATTTCATTATGTTTCCTCAGAGGAACAGTTACTGATATATATATGGTTTTCAGGTGATCTTTAAGAGAAGAAAAATATCCTGAAGAGACCCTGCTCTCTCTAAATCACAGAGGAATCGATGGTATGGTGTTCTTTTTTGTTTTGTTTTTTGTTTGTTTAGGAACACAAAACAAAAAGTGGAATTCTTCACAATACTACTATGAATTTCTTTGTAAGAGAAATTTAATCTGTCCTTTGATTAATATATAGCTGTAGTATGCTACTCAGTCCTGTGAAAATCTAAGGAAACTTTTAATATTTTTCATGGTAACTCATAAATCTGATATGAATATGGTCATCTCATGAGCCCAACACAAATCCGTTATCAATAGGACAGAATAACTTAATAAGTACCAATTCCAGTAGTTTCCTAAAACTCTATGAAAATCAGGAATCATTATAATGCCTCTTAGCATTTTTAGATTAAAGATTTTTTAAAAGTCAACAGCTTTTTTTTTTTTTTAATTTCAAACAACCTGTAAAATTACATTGAGCTTTATAAATGTTTTAGATTTCATTTCTAGTGAAACATACATTTGTATGTAGCATGACTATCAGTGGAGAGTAGAGAGAAAAACAAATAAAACAAAACAACATAAAAATGCCAACTATGAGAGTAAGACAGAATTTCTTTAAAGCAAAGGTCCTATCTGATTTACACTGACAACAGAAAAATGCACAGATATTTCTGGAACAGCAGATCGCCATCTCAATCCAACGAATATGATGTTGGACTGCCATGTAAATCGTATAAAAACAGTCTAGAAAGTTGAAAAAGTTGAATAAGCCATTCTAGTTATTAATTTTACACGGTGTTTAAGAAACAAGAAAAAAAAAAGAAATGAAAAGAAGAGCATAACAATGCATAGTTTATATGCTGTCCTAAGTATAACTGTTAAAATTAGCTTTTCCATAAAGCTTTGAACATGCAACATCTTTGAAAAGTCTTCCTAAATTGCTCTAGAGAGCAGTAAAACAGCATTCCTCACCTACACAGCACTGGAATTACCATAATCCTACATATATAAATGTAAACTAAAAATGTAATAAATCAAAACAATGTGAAATTACAAAGGGACTTAAAATGACAAATTAACAATAAATTCTGTCCAGAATAGGGCCTGTGGGGAAATGCTCAAACTGTAAATACTCAACTGCTCATGATTTTTCTGTTTTGAGTATATGAAATCACATGCTGATAAACATCTTAGCTAAATGCATATATATTAACAACAAAATTACATTGAACAAAATTATGTACTCCATTTGTGATATAAAGAACATGCTTAAATCAGAATCATTTGAAACTGGTTCTGTTATTATGAGCCTGAAGGCTGATCATCAGTAACTACTGGATTTAGTGGAGTTGTACTCCAGTTTAGTGGATTCAGAAGAAAACCTGTAGTTTTGTTTACCTTTGGTAAACATAAGCAATCAAAAAAAAAAAGTTAAATGCCATTTATTTCACTTTGGGAAATCTTCTATCTATCAGATTTTGTAGCAGTAACTGGAAAAATACAAATCTGCTTGTTTTCCTTCAAGTAATTTGTTTTCCAAGTTCTTCATGATTAAATGTTTAAGCAGATAAAACAGTTCAAACATTTCTGCATACCTACAATTACTACATGTTTTATTTTCCAATGGGGGAGTGTCTAGGAATTTAGCAATAGGTAAGGGGAAAGAAATACATTGCTCTAATGCTCTTATTATTTCACCTCCAACTGCCTCCCATAGTACTGGAAGGTATCCCAGGTCTTCTGTAGTTACAGTTGATCATGTAACTGTTTTCCTAACAAACAAATACTGTAACATTTAATATTCTGCTTTAATAATAGTGAATAAATCAGTACATAAGCCTTTTTTTGTTGCTGTTCATGTGTGCCCTGTAATCTAGATTTACTCTAAATTAAACCAGATGGTGACTGCTAAACTCTTTAGTTTGAAGCTCTTAGAGTGCAGGACAACTATTAAATGCAGCTTACTCTGGGGGAATCGAGGTGGATTGTCGTTGACATCAGTCAAAGTGATGTTCACAGTGGTGGTCCCTGATAATCCACCCATCTGGCCTCCCATGTCCTTTGCCTGGATAACAACTTGGTACTGCTCCCTGTTCTCTCTGTTCATGTTTGGCAAAGCAGTCCTGATGATGCCTTAAATAAAGAACAAACAAAAATTGTTAATCGTGCCGTTATTTTTGATGTGCAGCTATCTGCTACATCTTTTATTTATTTATTTATTTATTTATTTTTGGTATTAGTCTGTGAAATGTATTCCTAAAGTATTCATTTCATGCTTTAAAGTACAAAAATTTGTTCATGAGCTTTATAAATAGTCTTCAGAACAGGCTATCTGTTTGTTATAAAAAAATCTTCATCACAGCTCCCTTTCCAGTTTACATTTCATGCTAAAAATGATTCAAGATATTTATGCAAGGCAAGGTTTGTGGGTGGAAAGAACACCTTTTATTAGTCTAAGTAGAACCACTAAGAATAAAAGAACAACATTTTCTAGGACACAAACCTTTCATCTTGCCTTTATCAAAAATATTCTTACTTAGAACTTTACACCGTCTTAGCTATTTCAATTGTACCACTGCAACAATACTTTTACTTCATAGTGTTAGCTGTAATGACTCGTAGTTTTTATTTTTATTTAGTATAAGAACTATAAATTATGAGGGAAAAAGCAAGAAATATTATTTCATTTCAGTTAGCTTTTAATTTTTTTTTAGGTGATCTGAGATTTTTAAAATGAAAGAACAAGTTTACGGTAAATGGAAATAATGACAATTTCCTGACCTGTTTCTGGTTCCACGGAGAAATATGGCTGCCCCTGAAGTATGCTGTAAATGACTCTGGCACTGTTTCCATAGGAAGGGTCATCGGCATCAGTAGCTGTGACTTGCACCACAGAAGTACCTGAAGCATCCAAAGTCAATTTAGTTTCAGATAGTACTAAATGGAGGTCCAACAACATTAATTTCTGATTGAGCAGAACCCAAAGAAAGTTTCAGCTAACGTTGATTGGATTTTTCAAGCATGTTTATTATCTTATGGTGAACTTTAGATACTCTCTTTCCTGTTTCAGGGTCTCATTCTACACAAATTGAGCCTAAACTTCCATAATTCCACAATGATTAAGGCCTAGTCAGTAAAGGTAAACAACAGCAGTGGTTGAGCTGAATTTTATCCCTACCTTGCTATCATGCATTCATACTTATGTACTCACTTCTTTTCAGAGGACTGACTTGCTTTTATTGCAGTACATCTCTGCTTTTAATTACCCACAACAGTTTTTGTTCTGTTTTGTCATGTTTTCATACAATGATGCCAATGTGATATAAAAAAATCTCAGAATTGGAGAAATATGTATTACAAGGGTGGACCATTCAGTGGAAAAGGAATTGGCTCAAAGGTTGCACTCAGAGAGTTGTGGTCAATGGATCCATGTCCAGGTGGAGGCCACTGATGAGTGGTGTCCCTCAGGGGTCTGTTTTGGGACTGGTGCTGTTTAATATCTTTATCAGTGACATAGACAGTGGGATTTAGCGCACCCTCAGCAAGTTTGCTGACAACACCAAGCTGAGACGTGCAGTCAATACAACAGAAGGAAGGGATGCCATCCAAAGGGACCTGGACAAGCTTAAGAATTGGGTCCACGTGAACCTAATGAGGTTCAGTAAGTCTAAGTGCAGGGTGCTGCACCTTGGTCAGCGCAATCCCAGCCATGAGGACAGACTGGAAAAAGAACTCATTGAGAGCAGCCCTGCAGAGAAGGACTTGGGGGTTCTGATGGATGAAAAGCTTGACATAAGCCAGCAATGTGAGCTTGCAGCCCAGAAGGTCCAGAAGCTGTGGATGCCCCATCCCTGGAGGTGTTCAGGACCAGGTTGGATGAGGCCCTGGACATCCTGATCTAGTGGGTGGAATCCCTGCCCATGGCAGGGGGGTTAGAACTAGATGATCTTTAAGCTCCCTTCCAACCCAAGCTGTTCTATGATCCTATGATTCTATGACACCTATTGTAACCGCACATGTATTAATGAGAAAAGATTACGTTGCAAACATGAAAGGTGATATTTTGGAGCTATTATTGCAACTTCGTTATTTTTTGTTCTGATTTTTATATTTCATTTATATGGTCAAATATATAGATAGTTATATACACAGTTATTAATAGGAAGTAAATTGTATCATATTTTTATTTCATTTTTATTTAAAAAAACAAACATAATCTACTTCAATGTATCATTTGGAAGAAAACTGAAGAGCATGTTTAGCAACTTTAAAATAAATAAATGGAATAAAATTTCCTTTTGTGATGTAACAATGTCTCTAATAGTTTCCCCTCAATTATGAATGTCAAAATGCATATACAATATATTACTTCACGCTATTTTAACACACATACATGAAGCAAGAAACAAATCATATCAGTTGTCCTGTTCTCTAGATTACTCTCTAGAGTAATCACATGTACACACCCACATACGCACCCAATAAAATATATCAGACACTGCTTCCAAAAAGAGATTATATCCAGTTCCCATCACAGTCTGTGGGAATAAACTTGGAGTCCCTAATTCAAATCACTGTCACACAGTGATTTACTCCATAGGCTGTGCTCAGGGTAATGTATCACCCCGAAGTAGAAAGGATAAACTATGCTTTTACTGTTGCTTCAGCTCTTTGGCTTTTGCTGGCCAGCCACCAGGCAGGTAGTGGCAGGAAAACAGCAAGGGCACAGCTGCATTTCTGCCTGCCATTCAGGGTACAGAAGTCACCACTTTGGTCATAGCCCTTATTCACAGAGGCAGAGAGACATGCTTTCTATGTATCCACAGAGGGATCAGTGATTCCTACATGAAACCTGACAGAAACCATGCAAAGAAACAATCAGGAAGAGCGTATTAGACTGGGAGCCCTTCCAGCAAACAGTATGACCAGTGCCACGCATCATTTATTCTGGGCTGCGGTCACATCACTGTGTGTCCTCTTTGCTCAGTCTACCAATAGGCTGGTCACTCCAGACAATCGACATGCAGAGATCAGTTTGAAATTACCAACCATGTTGATTCTGCTTTACCTGCACATGTCTCTGTTTTGACACAAACTATTTTCTGCAGCACTCATATTTGAAAATACACTGTAAATGAATAGTGCAATGCTACTTAGCTTCTTCCCAGTATTCTTCCATTTTTTGCAACTGTTTATTTCTGACCTGCAGCCCATCTTAATGTATTTCAAGAACATTACCCTGTATCAAGCTTTTTGTTTCAAATTTTTGTAGCCCTGTCCTCTTTACAGGAAAAATACCAAGTGTATTTCTGATGTCTGAGTAAAGCTTCTTTGCTTCCTCTTTGTTTATTAAATAAATTTAACTAATAAAAATAAATAAAAGCATACCAGGTCTTCAGGACTTGTGTATCTTTCAGTTTTATACTACTTTTTATATTATAAAGTATTTTTAGTTTTTAAATCATTTCAAGCTAAGTTATCCTAAATGAAAGCCACATCTGTAACAAGTCCACTATTTACACTACTATAAGACTTTGTCTCTTCTCACCCCTCCAGTCAGAAAAAAAACAAAAACAAACAAAACAAAACAAACAAACAAACAAAAAAACACAAAAAAACACACAACTCCTCATATTTGTACTTCCTTTTCCAATTGTGGAATAGCCTCTTTATTACAGCTAAATAAAACTGAGAACTGCTGCTTGGTGGATAAGGGACAGAAGAAAGAAAGAATGAGTGGGATAGAGTTGTATGCTATTTGATATGTTGGGACATGCTAGAAGGATGGTTAAGTGACAGCATGAGGGTAGGACTGGGCTGGGAAAGTAAAGCTCTGGTAGGAAGCCACTGAGCATCTATTCAACAGTTAAAGGTGGAAGTTAAAGGCCTTTGGGAAAATGTGAGTGCCTTAAACTGAAGGCAGGCATTCACATATATATATTTTTTTCATCTAGTTTCTGATAATTGCAGTTAAAAATAGTAATAATGATAAATGGAGGTCAGCAGATTTTCAGAAAGGCTTTATACTGAAGTAAAAATAGCATGTTTAACACAGCAAGCTACCATTTGAATCAAAATAAATTTCAAATCCTCTCTTCTCAGCTAGTATCAGCAAAAAATAACTGCGGGCTATGGAAGTGGACAATGCACATCAAGTAAAGCAGATTAGGAGTTCTGAAAGACAGAAAAAAAAAAAAAGAAAAAAGGAAAAAAAGAAAGAAAGAAAACCCTCAGCTGTGTCATTAAAGTTACATTGTGCACATCAGCTGTCAAACTATCAAAATTCTTGTTTTGCTTCAGTTCACTGAAGTCACTGAAGACCACTGATCCTCAATACTGCTAATATATTGCTTAAAGCAGTCTGAAACCTGGGGTGAACTAACTAGTACCCAAGGCACTGATTTTGACTGTTCATGTTGGGGTTTACAAACCACAGTGTGGGTGTGACTTAGTCCGCACTACTCAGTCCAGGCCTTGCTCTCTATCTTTTACATGGGCACAGGTTGCTTCTGATGAAGTCTTTGGCCTTCAGGATCTAAAGCCTAATCTGAAGTCTACAGGAGGGCATAAAGGACACAGTGACAATATACTGAAGAATGTGGCACCAGCTATGTATGGAATTAGTAATATCATGAAAAAGACTGTGAATTAACTTCCTCCTCATATACTTGCGAGTTTCATTATACAATAAACTAGAATCATATGGTGGTGAACTAGGCCTACAAATAAACAACATCCATTTGTCAGATTATTGTAGTTCTCAAAAGACATATTTGAACATAATTTTAATTATAACCTTTGAATTTCCCTAAGGTCTCATACTATAATAGTAATTAATGTACTTGGCTCTTTTTAATGTTTTCCTTGCAAACATCTTCAAACATCATACAAGTATTAATGCCCTTAACCTCACAGAGCATTTAAGATATAGAAGTAACAGAGAAGAATCACTGAAGATAATTAACTGGGGAAAAAACAAACAGAGCTGAATTTGTAACCTATATTTCCTTACTCCCAAGTGAGTTATGTGATATTTAACTACAACAAGTGCCCTCCATAGTAAATTATACATTAAAATAACAAGTTGAATTAACAGGAATTTTCTGCTCTTTCTAGTAGAAAAGAGAGGAAATAATGAGATATGTTCTCCCCAGAAATAAACTATTTAATACAGCAGAATAACAGGAAAGAGCTCCATATTCAGAGAAATCTATGTAGAAAGCTCTTCAGTTACATGGTACTCCTGTAACTTAGAAGAAAATAAGCTGGGGAAAAGTATGTCAGTGAATGCTTCTAATTCTTTTAAGATGGTCCTTTTTAAGAAAAAAAAAATATATATTATATATATATATATTTCTCTTTATGAGGCACGATTTATATGCAAAGTGAAATCAAAGTGCATGTGTAAAATATATAAAAATGTAATATAATCATGTTTTTTCAAAATCTATCATGGTTGACATTATGAAAATAAAAATGAGATGCAAAAGGTTTACTGAGATAATTATGAAAAAAGTAAAGAAAATCTTTGTTAATAGGAAACAATAAAGAAGTGTAATAAAATAAATGCTATGGCAGAGGAAAGGATTAAGCACTGGGAATTTTTGGAACAGCACTAATGAGGGACTGAACAAAAAGCCTGGGGAGAAAGCCAAGCAATAGTAGCTCTAAATGCTGTCTGAAGAGAAAGACAACCACAGGTAGGGATGACAAGCTAACTGTGGGAAGCCCAACCTGTAGATGGCATGTAAACCCAGAGGAAGGTTACATTGAAGTGTACATTGATAATCCTAATTCAGAAGCAGAAAATACCAGCTAGGGAGCATGACAGCTAATAGTTGCTCAAAGTGCTTCTGAGACAATAATTCATAGGAAAAGTTACTTAGCACTGAAGATACAGGATGGAATAAGGATCAAGAATGATTAGAGAATATCTAGACTACAACAGATGAACAGAGAAGCATCACTAAATAACAGAAATGATGTGGTGATAGGGAAAAAAAAAAAAAGCCTAAATAGCAGAAACCTCTGAAAGCTTGTCTAAAATAAATCAACAAAAAAAAAATCCAGAGGAAAAGCTCTAGAGATTAAAACAGACTCATCGACACAGTTCTGAAAAGAAGCCTTTAGATGAGCAAGAAAAGAGACAAGTAAATAATACAATGGGCAGAATAGAAGATTTTGGTCAAAGCCAGAATATTCTGGGTCATAAACTTTGAGATTAAGGAAAGAAAAAAAGTAAAAGAGGAGAAAATATTTGGAAATCTGTACAAAGACTTCAGGAGAGCAAGATGTCTTCCAGGCTATTGACCTAAATGTGAGATCCTGAAGTTGGCCCATTTATCTTACCTTTACTATGATTAATGAGCAGTAGAAGAAAGATGAACAAGACAAGAAAGAACTTATGGGCCTTTGTCAAGACATTGTAATTGATAATAAAAATAGACCCATTCTCAGGTATCCATCAAGCTAATACTACAGCCTGAGGCAGAAATCACAACCGCTGTCTCTTGTCTGAAAGACTTGCATACAGCTATGTCACAGTTTGATACCTTGAATGGGGGGCAGAGGGAGCAGATACAGGCTTAGTAGTATTATAAGGTACTACTACCCCTTTGTACCTCATAATACAGGGTATTTAAGCATGTAGCAAGCCTTGCACTTCAAGGGATGCCACAGATTTCAATTATTTCAAGCTGATGCTTGCATATTTTGCTACTTGCGCACTTCTTTTGTGTAATTTGGTAAAGAAAGCAGGACATTAGGCAGTAACAGTTTTCATACATGAATTGGTAAAGAAATACTGCTGATTAAACATTTACCAGTTTACTCAGTAAGTAATTAACAGAGACATGAAATGAATGACTCATGCAATCTTGCTGAAAACTGTTAAAATGTGTGAGGAGGAACCCACTAGTTCTGAACACTAGCTACTAGCTACATTATATAGTATAGCTCTAAAAGCAACGAAGCATATGAATAATCTTACATGGTGTGATATGCTGCCATAGTTGTCTTCGTTCTGGTATTCATATGAATGCATATAGAGTTAATACGAACATCTCAGCATTGTGCTTGTGGTACTGGTGTGTCCAAATGTATGCACAACTCAGCAGCAAAACTGCAAAGTAGTTTACTATTTTTGACACTTCTTAGATAGGATTAAGCCAATCAATTTGAAACAGTCATAGTCTGTATTGGGACTGAGAGTTCAAGCACCACGTGGTAACAGAGGTCTTGAGAATCCAGTTCCAGAATAATGTACAAGAGGCCCCAAAGGCATAAATACAAGTTGCAAGTTACTAATCATATTACAGACTAGCCTGGATTTAGAGTGTAATGAAGAAAACAAAGAACAAATAACCACAATACATAAAACATCGCGTTTATGGTGAAAATATGGAGAAGATGACTAGAGGATATAAAAGAAAATGAGAACATCTACAAGAATTGGAACAAATGAACAAAACAAAAAAAGTTATCTCCCTAAATAAAAGGCATTACTTCTGATCAATGTCACAATCTATCTACAGCAGGTCCTCTTTCACCTTTGATTCTGAAAGAGACATGCTTTTTCATTTATTCACCACATTTTCATGTTACCACTAAGCAATTATATATATATATATATAAATCTTTCTAAACCAATCTATATAACTGATTTAAAAAAATAAACCAATTATATAATTGGTTTAAATAAATTAAAACTTTGAAGAACAAAGTTTGTGATTTTACGTACATGTTCGTTTAAGTGTATGCGCCTGCCTGGTGCTCAAGCCTTCCCACATGATGGCAGCAGGAGTGCAAGACGTTCTATAAATATATAGCTATGTTTTTAGTGGATAATTCTATATAGCACAATGCAGTGCTATGTTGACTATGCCAGACAATATTAGCACGGTACTTTTTACTGAACAATATACCTCCTATTTATTTGACCAGCCGAAAAACACAGTAATTTGGCTTTGTAATATCTCTTTCTGGTACGTATGCTTGAGACAATATTCATATCCTAAACTCTGCTTAATATTTTCAGACTTTTATAGAAAGATTATATGTTTTTATATGCTCACAAAAGTGAGTACCATAGCAGGAGACACATACAAAGCAACAGTACAATTCAATCCAAGACTGATGTTTCTCTCTGCGTTCCTTACATCAACAAGTCTGACAATCTCTTAGCCCACAGTCAACAATACCGGGTAAGTAATGGCAATACTGGAACTCAACAGAATTAATCTGGAGAGAGCAAACTACAGCAATCCAGGAATCCAAGATCTTCTTCCTAACCTCTTCTTCCTACCTTTTGATGTGGAGAAGTTATTTTGTCAATACAAAAATAATTTTGATGTTTCTTTTTCCATACATTTTTCATAAGTTTCTGTTCTAAAAGATGATTAAGTTCTACAATATATGAAAAAAAAAAAAAAGCTACTATTGCAAATTGCATGCTAATTCAGCTTTTCACAAATGTTCAGTGTTTCACAGATACAGAGTCATAGTGAAGAAAAAGCCTTGGAAGGCTCTGGGATGATATATATCTAGGAATGGCAGGGGTTTTCCTAATATAAAGTTCTAGCTAAGCATTCTGCCTTCTATCTACTCAATCCTTGTCAATACAATCAGCAATAAGGATAAGAATAATGTTCAAGGCTCATCCCTAGGAACTGAAAGTACAGTACAAACAGAAGCAAGATGAATTCAAAAAGCTGTTTAAGGTTCCTGAAGAGGCCATTCATGGATATGTTAAGGGAGGAACACTGAAAGTACAAGAGAATTTGTTCATATATTCAAAAACCGAATGCAAAGAGGAGAATCAAGAGTGTATCTACCTGCAGGCAGTGCATCAAAAGTACATGAGCAAACAAATAACTCTCCTCAGCCACGGAAAGAGTGAAAGACGAGACAGATTTCCATGTAGTATATTTATCAATCTTATTCTAATAATTCTTAAGGAGGAGGGTGATTCACCATTATATACTATTTATATTCCAAATGACTGTAAGTTAATGTTTTAAATATTCTAAGTAGAAATAATCTCATATCATAAAATCTGTTTCTGGATGAAATTCTAGTATTTGAACAAGCAAACCAAAAAGAAAGGTATTTATTCCATCAAGTAGAATTCCCATCATGACCGAATTTTCAGAGGATGGGGAAAATATCCATCAAATAATGTATTTTGAGCAGGCACTTATGCCTCAGTATAAAGCACTCACCCACTACTGACATTTCAGGAACACTAGCAGTGTAAATTTCTTCTGGAAACGTTGGTTCATTGTCATTAATGTCATGGATTTTGATGACGAACTCAGATTCGGGTTCCACTGGTCTCAGAGTTCTTCTGTTAATAGCTTGGGCACGCAAGGTGTAAAAGGCTTTTTCTTCCCTGTCAATTCTCCGAGTGGCATGAATGTCACCTGTTTTCTCATCAATTATAAAAAGAGTACCAGCCCCATCTCCAGATAAAATGTATTTGAGGGATCCATCTCCCTTATCCTGGTCAGAATGAAGCTGAAGTGAAAAACAAAGGAAGAAAAATAAAACATTTTATTTAGAAGTAATCAAAAGCTGTTTTTTTGTTTTGTTTTGTTTTGTTTTTTGTTATCATTATTATATATTAAATCATTTTGAATGCAGCAACCAAGTTTAGTCCCAACAAAACAAAGTAAATTTCAGTCACCACTGACTAGCAGTCATGGTGTTATACTGAGGCATTTGTTTCCTAACTTAGCTCCAAGAATCTTTTAATTTGACTGTTGTGGCAGATTTCAGTTTTGCAGCAACACCTGTTTTCTGCTAAGAAACCTTTGCACCACAGTTCTTAAAGAAGATTTTTATGTTAATATTGACCTTTTCCTTCCTTGAAGAGATCCTATTAAAAATTCACAACCTGCTGTGCTAGTTGTAAATTCACTAAGCAGATAAAGAACATGGCAGGGTACATGACAATTAAGGAAAATTGAACAACTGGATACATGTCATACTGATTTTAAATTTTATATTTCATATTATTTGTATTTCTCCTAAACTAGAGAATATTTCATTTATAGTTATTATCATTTTCGTCCCATCAACTAATGTAAATAACCTAAAGAAAAGAATCAGATTTACTAAGCATTCAGTATTGATTTTATAACCATTATCTAAGTAATGTAAAGCATAGCTTCACCTATTAATAACTTGTACTAACTGATTTCAGTACATCTATAAAAAAAACAACAAATCTATTACATTGCTTTGTTCTGTACATTAATGTAGTTGGCTTATTTGATCTTTTGGAGACACTTACTATAATTACTCTCATCACTTTGTTGCAAAGTTCCTTCCAATACCACTGATTTCACACCTAAGAGAAAGACTCTGGTATTCAGATTTGCTGTCACCATGAAATCTGTATTTTATTTTTGGGTTCAGCAGAAGGGTCATATCAAGTAGAAACTTTGATTAATTTTAAGAATATTTTGAATATTCCTGATTTTATAAACAAGAAGCTACCTGTGTAGATTAACTACCTGCTCATAAACCTATACTTCCATATAGAAATGATAAACATGATTAGTTTCGAGTTAAAGTCGCATGTGATGTAATCATTGTTGACAACAATTTAGTGAGTTTTATTTTGTAAATCCAGAAAAGCATTCATAAGTGCACATGTATTAGTACAAATATATGTATGCAGAAGAAACAGATAGCTCTAAAACTTTCTAATTTGTTTGCATTATTCCAATATATATTTTAGAACACAAAACTAAAACGCAAATATAAAGACTGTTTTTTAAAAATCAGACTCAAATATATCAGAATGTTCCAAGAAGTCTGACAGAACTAGTTCCTTTTGAAACATAGTTATTTGAATACACATTAACAACATCACTTAGAATTACACCTACATCATATTTAATCATGTGAAGGGTTTTTGTTAATTCAAGCTCATTAAAGTTTCATTTTCAGTTCATGAAAAACATCACACACTTAGCTCGATATAAATATCCCCACTGACATGCATCATGGAAATATTTCTCTTTTTTGGTGCCCTTATATTGCCTTCCATAGTATCTATTTTAAGTCATTACCAGGGGTAGAATATTATACTATTATGTTTTTGAATGTGGCTTTCCTTGCCTTTTGTACTGAAATAAAACACTATGGTGTGGTGGGTTAAGCTCAAATCAAACAGTAAACTTCCCTGCTGTGAAACATTTTCATACACAGAATGCTTCCCAGACTTGCAATATGGGCAACGGAGCTCGTGCAGGATCTTGGATTAAAACCTTAATGGCAGAAATTTAGAAAACTACCATCATTCTGAACTTTGATTTTCTATATAATGGTTTTCATATTTTCTTTCAATTCTGAAATAAACTTTGAGAAACACTGTGAATATTTTTCAGAGAATGACAAATTAAGCTTTGCTTACATCACATGTAAGCATTACATGTATATTTATTTTACAAAATGCATATTTTCATATTAGTTTCTTCATTTCATTCCACAGGAAATAAACAGGAGGCTCCATCAAACATTATGAGTAGGAAAGTGTAAGAAAAATCTTTAGCAAGTGAGTCCTGTTCTTTCTTTTCCTTCCATTTCTCTCACCAACTTCAAACTGAAGGTTTCAAGCCATTCTCAATCCCTCTTCTGGGAAATGAATTTTTATACTGAACGTTAATCCCTTGTGTTCTTTTCCATCAGTCCATTACAGTTGAGACTTTTCACCCTTTTAAGTCACATTTTTTTTAGGGACTAGACAGTCTTGCAGGCTGTAGCCCATTTTATAATGTCTTTTAGTGTAACTAGTTCTCAAAAGCCTACTAACTGTTTTCTTCTCCAGGGCTTCCTAGGATACCACTTTTTCTTGAAAAATGTTTTGCTACCAAGAGCTCACTGGTGGCCCATAACCACTAGATACAGTATTTTTAGTGCAGAGTGGTGAAGGACACTTACAGAAGACTGCTCTTCCTCAGATATCTGCACCAGAAATAAAAAATAAACGTCTACTTGAGTAAGAAAGATTGGGGCAAAATATTAACTAATTATTATTATTATTTATTTTTTTTTTAACGGGAGCATTAAAATATTCTCATATTCTTTCCAAACTCAGGTCTGATAATATAAACTCTTACAAACTCAAACTAAACGGTTATGTAATAGCAGATTGAGGCTAAAGTGCCTGTTCTCAGAAAATTCAGAAGCCAGTTAGCAGTCTCGCAACATATTTCTAACAAATTTTCTATCTCCAGAATAATAGCAAACTGTCCCAATGAACAGTATCTGGCCAAAGGTGACTCACAAGTCAATTGTGAATCACCTTTGAAAGGTGAAAATTGTTGGGGAAAGGGATATTTAGCAAAAGCATGCCAAGGACTTGTTTAATAATTTAGCAATCCAGATAACTCCTTTGTGGTGCCTGGGAATGTTGCCTTGCACTAGGCGCACAGACACAGTGTAGTGAACAGAATTAAACCTGAAGACAGATGAAAACCTCTCCACAACAAAAAGTGAAGCTTTTGAAAAACTATATTTAGATCTAATTAAGGGTGTAAGATCTTTTATGACATTATTTGACTAATATGCAAGGTAGCATAAATACTCAAGATTTTCTCTCACTTCTCCTGTTGCTATGTGTATGCCAAAAATTCTTACCAAGTTTATTTGGAAGTAAAAAATATTATTTATATGCCATTTAGAAAATCATTAATCTCTTCTCTCCCTCAAATTCAAACTTTATAGATTTTTAAAAATAGACTATATTAGCCAGAAGGCTACAAAAATTGCTGAACATATTTTGAAACATACACATACAGGCTTTTGGGGAGCTGATAGCTGCACTTCAGAAGGAATACTTCTTCATAAGGAATATCATCCTGCATCATTTAGAAGAATGCTTTAAGCTATATAACACTTTACATTTCCTAAAAATCGTTAATCATTCCACTTGGAACAGGTAATATATTTTCAGTTCTATGTATGCACATAACAGTTCACAGCTATCCTAGAACAACTTCAAATTCAAAAGGACATTTCAGATCATCTTGGGAGATAAGGAAAAAAACAAACAAACAAACAAACAAAAAAACTTTGCTATGAACAAGTCTTCAGGAGATAATTAAAAAGGCAAAAATGCATATTCTATGTAAGCAAGGAAAGAGAATACTTCTCATTTCATTTTCTTAGTTCTTAATTCAATTCAGATGCTGTTAGATGAATCAACATGGCTACAGACAACCCTGTGTACTTGACAGCCTTGAAAACTGAATCTTTACCGAGCTCTGAAATGCATAAGCAGTGTGTTAATTTTCACTGCAAGGTTTTGCCAGTTTGTTCTAGTATTAAAAACAAAAACCAACCAAACAAAACAAAACAACAACAACAACAAAAAAAACACTTCTGTTAAGTATTTCTTGCCTACTTTTAGTAAAAAGTGTTTCCAACATTTATTTTGGCTAACGGGCATCTGTGTTTCATGTCAGCCCAGCTGAGAAATGGAGAGACATCTGTTTCATTTAGCAATTTTGTTGCACAAAATGATCAGCTGTGAAGATGTAGTTTTGTTTTCATATCTGTCACTGATATTTTGCAAACTCTTGTTTCAGTGAATTTCTTTTCAACAGAAATACTTCCATTTTCAGCTGTCAGCAGTATATATATTTTATATACATTTTTCCTCACCGTGCAGAAAATCAGAATACCTGTAGGTTTAAATGTATATAGCCCTGTTTCATCACAGAGTAATTGCAATTACTATGAAACACAATTTTGCATATTTGGTCACCTATTTAAACTGTTAAACAGGCTTTTAAGTTGAGAAGGATTTCATAAAAATCAAAAAGAAAGGTATTGCTAAGGAGAAGATAATAATTAGAGTGGGAAGGGTGACAAAGTAGAATGTTCTGTGAATACTTTAAAAAGAAATTGTTACCAATCCAAGACACAGAGAAAAATAAATTTAAAGATGGAAAATTTTAAGCTTCAATTAAAATAAAAACATTGTTAATTCAGATATGCTTCATTGTTCTTTAAGGTATATGCAGCCATAAATACAGTTAGTTAATGAAAAGATTCCAGAATCAAATTTAGCTCAATATATTTTTAGATATGTAAAGATCCTTCAGAAGACTTTAGGTGAACAACATAATAATTCTCCTCTAAAAATGACTTGAAAATTACAGTGTGGGAATTCTATCTTAATTGTCTTCCAATGATGCAAATCAAAGTTGCCAATTCCAAGAGTGATTTATTTTTTTCTCCTCTGAATGCTAGCCAAGTCTGAAATCTTGTAACTGAATATAAATTTTGTGAACATTTTTCTAATATCATACAAAGTGTTAACCCTGTTTTCATCTGAAAACCCAGAAGCTGCTACTGTGAAAACAGAGAGCAGTTCAGGTTCACCAGAGCCATTTTACCATATAAACAACTTCTGGAACTTGAAATGACTTACGACAGCCAGATAAAGGCTTCAATATTGTAACATCTATTTGTATTTGAAATTCAGATTCAGAAGTCCCTCTATGAATTTTCAGTGATTGGTATTCAGACAACTAAAGACCTGAATATGACTGTACTAACAAACCAGTCTTTAGTTTGAATTCTTACTGTAGGAATTAATACAGTTCAAATAATTTCTCTATGTGGTTTTAATACACTATTATATATAGAAGACTTTCCAAAACAGTTTGTACTTTTTTTGAAGTCTTCATGAAATGACAGACTGCTCTGTTATCACCTTGCTAAACACATTTTTACTCCGCTACATTAAAATAATGTCCTTTTTATTTTTATAATCTAGAAAACATTTTTCCTACTTCCTTCCGCAAAAATGTTTGTCAACATTTCATTTAATCCAAGTATCACAATAACAATGAGAACTTGGTTTGCTCCTGAATTAATTGATCGTTTAGGTTTTATTCAACTAAATCCTGATTTTACCCTTATTATGAGGACCAATTTTAGGGCTAGAGTGTGACCTATTAACTTTTTTCTAAGTAATCATATTAGTCATATGATGCCAAAATACACTCATGGAAGTATTCACTATTTCACTCCAAGTTTTCTACAGTACATATTATAATATTACTGGATGCTTCCTAGAATAATAATAATAGTCTCTCCAAAAATAATTTCAACAGTGGGCATATTTGATCTGAAATCAGCAGAGAATAATTGGCATAGAATTCTCACAGTGGGGATACTGATTTTAAGCTTCATGAACTGAGCTATTAAATGATGCCGTTATTTAACATTAACTGCAATTATTCTAAAAGACCTTCAGACTTTCACCAGCTCAAACATCCTGTGCAATATTCTCCCAGTTGCCAGATTCAACTATCATGGCTTTGAGCCAAATTTTACTCACCAAAGAGTTTCGCTTATTTCAATTCATCCTTAAGGTAATATTTAAAGCTACTCTCTTCAGTGATGCAAGATTTTCCACTAAGTTTTAACGAGACATGCCATACGTTTCATTTTCTCACTTAGTCATATTGTCAGTTTGCAAGTTGTGTGCTATTATGTGTTATTTAAAAGAGGAGAAAGGTGGAAAGGAAAAAGGCATATTTCATTTTATTTTTTATCTTATTTATTTTTTATTTTTTGTGAGACCAGGAAAGATAAAGGGAGAGTAAACTAAAATGGAAGCATAATTATGCAAGATGAGGAGAGAACTGAAATTCTTTTGCTTGTTGAGAAGAAGCAACAAACAGTAATGAAAAACTCCAGGCTGCAGTGCATTTTTAGCTTACATTCACTTGAGTCATTATCCAAAGAAGATAAACGTCATTATTGTTATTTCTACAGAGAGAGATTGCAATTGTTACTTGCTGTTCAAGATTTTTGTTTGTTTCTACTATTTTTTAAAGTGGTAAGAGATTAATTAGAACTAATATTTTTATGATATTACTTCCTGGTGAAGTAATGTGTAGTAAAGTAATGTGTGAAGTACTGTGTGAAGTATCACACGATCAGAAATGTGATGTTTCCAGCTCCCTATAATCATCACAACCAAGTGATGTCATCTGCAAGATTCTCAGATTCCAGACTAATCATACAGGAATGGTATTTCTTCATCACTAGACTTGCATCTTTTGCACGCTATTGTAACTTATTCTAAATAGAGGAATCACAGTCTGGAGAAGGTAGACAGGCTTGTCATTGATATCAGCTTCTAGGATTTCAGCTGAGAAAGGTAGTTTCCCTTTCTACAATGCATCATATGAGAAACTGAGGGACTTATGTAGATTCTCTGAGTCAGCATGCCAATAATCAAACTCCTTCCTCAAGCCAAGGTCTTTAGCTGATGTTCAGAGAGCTAGAACAAGAAAGTTTCAGTTTCATTAGTCTGTCACAGCTTCCACTCCAGAAGATCCACAAGTTTTGAGCTACCATGAACTTGAGACTAATTGAATTTTATACACCAAAGGCTTCTTGCATGAACCAATATGCATGTTTTCTTCCAATTTTAATGTAATAAATACAGCCTCTACATTGGATGCGGACAGAAAGTATAGAACTAGCACTGGAACTGAAATGCCCTTACTTTCTGGTAGTGTGGCCTAACACCTCTGGTAGGTGATTGCATATCAATAGGCAAAAGGGAATTGTTTAGGTAAAGGAAAAAAAAAAAAACAAACAACCAATGCTATTTCAGGTTCACATTAATTAAGGATGTATAGTAAATTAAGAAACCTTTGTCTCCTGCTCCTCTTGATATTGACTGCTCAAGCCTATATTCCTACCTCAATGAGTAATATCTGTAAATTAAACTGTTGTCTTGGGATGGAAATATGTCAAATACAACTTTCCTCAGACTTTAATATATATTCTGTATGTTTTATATTGTTTGTTTGACTGATTCTGGACGGTACATAATATTGTATAAAAAATTAGACAGCTTCCAGAATGATCTCTCTATTCCACCATGGAATGACCTAGGAAGTCTAATATGCTAAAACAGCACATATCTTTATTGAATGTGGAACTACTTTTTTTTTTCTTTTTTTTTGGGGGGGGGATTTTTTCATTACTAATCCTCATGCTCTCTGCATTGATGACAACAATCAAAGACACAATTAAGATGCAATTTTAGGTCATTTCTTTATGTTAACAAGGATCTATTTATTACAGCTTATATAAGTCTTCCTAAAGTAGGCCAGGTATTAACCAAATAAGCACTAAAACAACTGTAATTTTTATATCTTAATATAATGATAAGATATAATAAGATATAGTTTATATTTATATAAACTTATTCATCTTATTTAATATTATTTATCTTATTATAATATTATCTTATTTATCTTATTATATTTATAATAAGATAAAATTAAGATATAATTTTTATATCTTAATAATAATGCACAATTTTTACTATATCTAAAGAAAAAAAGTTTTTTTTTTTTTTTTAATGCAGAACTTCATTAAGAGGTTGATGCTGAGTTCCTTTTGCCTACAGCTGTAAGCCATATAAAAATACATTAAATACTTTGTTTCCAGCTGAAATCACTATAACATACAAATTGGTGAGAGCAGTGAAGATTTGCTGCCTTTACTATGTCTGCATTTTCTCCTCATGAATACCGTACAGTATATGTGTCTTTGGAAGATGTATACTTGGGGCAACAGCAAATCCATTTTTCTTCACAGAGAACTGCATGACAATGTCTGCCAAACCCCAAAACAGCAAATGTTATCTAAAGGGATTGAAGGGGAAAGAGGGGAAATATATATTAGAATTAAAGAATAATAATAATAAAAAAGGGATATTTTAATAATTTACAATACATTGATTTCCATGATTATATAGTATTATGGTTAAATTTTATCCCAAGGAAGGGAGAAGAGGGGAGAGAAAGTAGACATTTTTCAGTGGCTTCTTATTGCCTCAGGAAGCTACTGATGAATCTGGACTGATGCTATATCTAATAAAGAATTAAAAACAATGAGGAAAAAAGATGTCTTGGATCAATCCTGAGGTCGGTGGGGCAACTAATGTAATAGATGCACAGTCCAGGAGAGATGTATACATATTTTGTAACATTACAGTGGTACTCAATGTACTGCAGGTAGATCTGCAAGATAAGAGAGGCAGAACATGCATAAAATCTTAACTGCAACTCACATTTTTATTTGTCCATCAAATTTAAGTAATTTATTTCATTAAGTTATGAAATCAATTACTCTAGAGTATAATGCTTTCAAGAAAATCCTAACTATATATCCATTACTAAGTAAAGATACTGTTTAAAACATTACGCGCAATTACATTACAGTTACATAAGTAAATGTAACTTAATTTAATCATGTTTGTAATAAGAATAGGCTGTTATTTATAGTTTAAATTTAAATTTAAATTAAAAATAATTAAATAATAAAATAATGAAAATAATTAAATACCAAGCCAGCAACTTATATTCTTCTATCAGACTGTAAGATACCAAAATAACCAGATCTCGATATAAATCTTGGCAAGAGTCATACGTTATGTTATATACAAGACTGTATCATCAGCCCAGTGAACTATATTCCTCATCTACTTGTACTGGATATAGAAAGCCCATCCTGATCTACAGTGCTACAAATACTACTCCATAATAATTGCTTTTCCTTGCAATGTTAATTGCTGTATTCAGTAATGTATTGTGTGTCCTAATTCACTGATTTAAAATTATTTCCGATTTGGTAACTGGCTGATAGGCCCAGTCAAGATTTCCATACATTTTCTGGCATTTGTAAAACATCAGTACCACTCTATCTCCCTTTTCCTGTTTTCCTGTAAAATATACTGATATTGGTTATGTTGTGGGATTTATTTATTTTAAATCTCTTTGCTTTGGTATAATTATCACTTATACCAAAACTTCTGTTCTTTTTGTTTTGTCTATAGAATCACAGAGAGCTTTTGCATTTTTTTTCCAAATTACACCCAGTTTCATGAAGGTTTAGTTCTTGCCCTGTGCAAGATACTTCCTGCTTTCTTCTCTTTGCAGTAAAAAGGATTCCACACTATTCCTAGTAAACTTCCTAATTCTCTTTTATGATATGCAGTCTTACATGGCACTTGAAATAGTATTCCTTGCTCCTTCAATGACTATGTTTTATATAGCATGTCATTACCCCTTCCTAGCAAATACATTAGTAATACCGAAATCTCTACCATTATTCTTAAGTGATAAGCCTGGTTTAATCCCATGCAGCAATTTTCAGCGTCACACTGCTCTATGATCTTCTAGCCAGTACATTTATTTTACTGGGCTTTTATTAGCAAATGTGCTACTCCTGACACATAGAGAATGGTCTGCCACATAACCTGACCTAACTGAAGAGATAATTAAGCAATCAGTTTCCTAATCTTCCAACTGCATTATTTATATAGAAGACTCATTATCATTTCTGAATGACCTAAGACATCCTGCTGATTGCTAAGGTATTTCTAAATCCTCTGAGGAATCCTGTGTGGAACTGGCATCTTTAGTTGCACCACCATGTGAAAATGTAGCAATATTAATGAACAGTAGTTCTTACAAGTGACAGATTATTTTTAAAGATCAAAAGGAGTGGCCAGTGTGATATTTTACAAGTAAATAAATTGATATACATTTACTGAAGTCCCGTATCTTTCCCAACTCTGTCCTCAAGTATTTATATGCTACTTGGTTATACCAATTTAAGCCACTTCTGCAGCTCATATATTCTATTTCTCATATTAATTTAGCATTTCAATTGCCTCCTCTTCATTAAAAGCTTACCTAAATTTTTGTAACATGCCCTGGAACACTGCATTATTCTACCCATCCTTTCGTTTTCCTTCCTCAAAGTAGATCATTTAATGACATTTCTTTAAATTCCTGCTTTTTAAATTATAAACATTATTGGAACTTCTCTCATTTATTCTCTCTGTTTACTTCAACTCTTACACACAATTGCATTAGTCATTTTTCTCACTGTCAAAATTTGAAACATAAATACCATTTTAATCATTTAATACTAAAGTAGATAATTTATAACCATGATTGCCTAGGTAGTAACAGTTGTTAATCATTAAGTTCACTCCAAAATAATATTTCTTAAATATTTTTACTTCTTAAAGGTAGTAAATAGAGACTCAGAAATTTTAATTTATGTGTATTTTACATCAAATGCCATACCTCAGAAAAGGATACATGAAAGTTCTCATTAAAAAAATGTGTTTCTTACTATAGCAGGAAGAAATATTTATTACTATTTTATGGCTCTGCATGTCTAGTATAATATATTCCTCTATTTACGATAACATATTAGTAATTAACAAAAAAAAAACCAAACATACTAAAACTTTTTAGAAAAGGAACTTTTTAGGAACACAAAACAATTTCTGAAGTAAATGGAAGGAAAGAGAGGTCACTTCTTTCCATGGATGTTTTTGGATAAGGGAGAGAAAAAATATTATAAATCATTTTATAATCATTTCTAGTCTATTACGTGCCCATTTTACCAAATAATCACCTGGAATTTCCTGTACTTCAGTTTGTGCCCGTTGCCTCTCGTCCTGTCACTGGGCACAACTGAAAAGAGACCAGCTCTATCCTCTCAATACCCTCCCATCAGATATTTACATATATTAATGACGTCTCCTCTCAGTATTCTCTTTTCCAGGCTAAACAGACCCAGTTCTCTCAGCCCATCCTCATACAACAGGTTCTCCAGTCCTCTAATCATCTTAGTAGCCCTCCTCTGAACTTGCTCCAGTAGTTCTATGTCCCTCTTGTACTAGGGAGTCTAGAATCACAATGGCAATCTTCCAAGTTCTTCTATGAAGTAGGTGAGTTGTGTGTTTTTTTGTTTGTCTGTTTGTTTTTGTTTTGTTTTGTTTTTACTACTTCAGTTTTACCCTAAAATATTTAAATCCACCAAATCCAACCTCTACTTCCAGCCTTGTTGTCTTAATAAGTTCCATTTGCTTGAGAATTTTTAAGAAAGTACAACCATCCTTCAGCCAAATATTGGCAATGAAAGACAGTATGCTAACCCCATGCTTTACATCAAGAGGAAGTGTAATATGTTCATGTCTTCCCACCACTGCTTTGAGATATACAAGTAGTGAAGTTAAAAGGAAAGGCGGGATCAAAGGAATAAAATAAGAATAAAAAAATAAAAATAAAAAAGCAGAGACAGCACCTACCTTTTTGCCTAAATAAAAATGACCCCCCCAGACATCATGGGTCTGTACTGCCTGCAAAACAATAATGCTAAATCCAGGTAGCAAAAATGTACTGAAAACACAGATCTATGAAAGAAAGGTCAAAAATGGAAAGAGCCAATATGAAGGAGAAGTCTTCTCTTCATCTAGGAAAAGGTGACAAAAGAAATCAACAGAACTGCAATTGAGCACTGAGGTTTTCTTTAATTTTTGAATAATAGTGGAAGTATTTTGATATTTTTTTCCCCCACAGAAATTGTGTGGGCCCAGCCATTTGAGTCTTAAATTCCAGGCAATAGTATCTGTAACTACATAGTTTTCAGAAGTACAGTATCCCAGAACATGAGGGGTTTTGTTTCAGCTCATCTTTTCCATCAAGATGCTTGTTGTATGTTTGTTGTATGCTTGTTGTATGTTTTATGTTATATGTTTCAATATGTCTTTTAGAATGCCACAACAATTATGCATTAATGTCTTTCTAAGCTGTTAGTTGTGTTCAGATATGTAAGGTACCTTGCACCCACGTTTCAGCCAACTGGGTGGTCTGTGAATTGCATCTTTTCAATTAAAACAGCTTCTCTTCTCAGTCTTGAAGAGTATATAGACTCATCTATGGTTGCACATCTAAAATTGCTACAGACAGAAATATTGTCAAACTAGAGGGCAATTGTTTCCCCAAGTCCTGCTTTAACATCTTCTAATAAATAGCCGTGAAAAGATTCAGAAATTAAATAACTTAATTTGAGGAAGAACAAGAAAATTAATAATGGGTTGGAAAATGATGTTTGTTTACTCCTGAGAACAAATACTGCTCTGTTCACCAGAGACTTCAGATACATTGACTACATATTGCCTCAAAACAGAAGGCATTGGAGGGTTTGATAAAACTTGCCATTACAGCCTTTTTGATTAAGATTATTTTTATTATCTTCAAAGAGAAAAACACTCATAAATATAAGGCAATGCTTCCAGGAAGGCATTTTAAAAGGGTAAACATCAACTTTTAATTTCTTAGAACTCTCTCCCTCATGGGTGTTTTGTTGCAAGCCACCGATTTTCCCTCAGTATTACACTGGCTCATCCTTGCTTTCTGTGTGTATAGGATATTTAAAAGGTCATCTGCATCTAATTAAAAAAAAAAAAAAAGACAAAAAGCCCCCTAAAGCATCAGCCTTTCAAATTGCTCTTGAAACTATTAGCTATGTATACAATTATCACTTCAAACAAGGTGTAGGTTAAACATTCCTAAAGTTCCTTTTTCTATTATGTTTTTTTAATTCTTCGAGTGAATGAATGGACTCTGATGAAGTGGACTCTACTTCTCCTGAGCTATGGCTTTGAATGTAAATCATTGCAGTTTAATCAGTTCTTTCCTTTTTGGATTATCTTACTGTGAAAAGCAGGTACAATTTTAGAATTGAAAGAGAAACTGAACTGAAAGGAACTGGAGAGTTCAGACCAAACTATTTTCCTTTGTTTTTGTTTTGTTTTGTTTTGTTTTACTCTATTTTAAAGCATGATGCTATTTTGAAGGCAATGCATGAACCCATACAACCTCTGAGTTTGGAAACAACCCAAGAGAGCTATGAGTCTTTGCCATGAAAGCAGCAAAACGCATCTTATTGGTGATTTTATACCCGCTGGAAGGATGTCCATAACTTTGACTATCTCCCCTCTAAATATTCCTGAAAACTGATCAACACTTTGTGCTTGCACAGAGCTGAATCATCTTTTTTTAGAAATTAGATTCGCAATGGCAGATCACTGCTATTGGGAGTATAAGGAAGAAAAACAAACAACAAACAAAACAAACAAAACAAACAAACAAAACAAAGACCCAAACATTTAAAAATAGTTTTCTCAGAGACTCTGAAAGGCAATGGCAGGAAACATACTCCAAAGATTAGTAGAACCATACTGACCTCTCAGCTTTGTTATCACTTGTCATTAAATTCAAACCAGAACCCTTTATTCAATGGAGTATTTACACCGTAACTGCCATCTCTACCTCACTTGGAAGATGTGTCCTGCACTCAGAAAAGAAACTCTGCCTTCTCTGTAGCTTATAGAGTGCTCTTCAAAACCATGCACTATTACAGATGAAGTCTTTCTGACAAACTGTATCACAGTTTGAGTTGCCAGGTTCTGAATATATTATTATTACTAATGGACCAGATCTAGTTGGACTAGAACATCTTTGAGGGTCCCTTCCAACTGAACTCTTCTATTTCATTATGGATATGTGCCTGCTTTTATTCTTATTTAAAAATAAAATTTGAGTATATTTATAAATTGTTTGCACTCAAGTATCAAAGAAAAAAGTGGAGAAGTTGAATAATCTTTACTCTCTCATCAAAACTACCAGGTTTTAACTAAAACCACTCACTTCCTCCCGAGGGGCTTGCATTTGCTGTCATACCCTGTAGCATAGACCATTAGATCTAGCTGTCAGCTGCTCTACAGAAAAAGAAAAAGCAATATTCAGCTACTAGTCCCTACTCATATTTGCATTAGTTTCTTAGTAAACTTGAAATGTATTTGCAGATTGGTAAGGCACAGGAAAGCAATCAGATTGACACAGAAATATTCATGAAGACATTCCCCGATGCCCCAACCAACTGTTTTGAATGTGTTGTTTGTGAGACACTTGTAACAGGTTAGAATTAGAGTGATCGTGTATGCTACATGATTCTACAATATTCTATCTGTTGATATATGGAAAAGGAAATTAAAAAAAAAAAACTGTTTGAACACATATGAGCTAAGTATGTTACTGTACGGGGTGTGGGTGCCCATGGGTGCAGATGCATGTCTGCGTTGTTGCCACAGTGTGAGGCCATGCCAGGGCTGCCCCGTGCCGGCCCCAGCGGCCCCACCGCAGGGCACGGCTGGGCCCAGCAGCCAAGATGGTGGCGCCTCGCCTCGGGAACAGCCTGGGGAAGAAAGGAGGGCACAGCATTGCCCGGCACCTGGCAGAAAGAAAGAGAGAAAGGGGGAGAAACAGCCCTGCCAGCACCCCGGGGAAAGGAGGAGGAGGGCAGGAGGGCTCTAGCTGCCGCAGCAGAGATCCCCGTGGAGCAGGGATTTCCCTCCCTCAGCTGCTGGGCAGGCCCCACGCTGGAGCAGGGCACGGTGTGAGGAGGAAGGGGCAGCAGAGAAGGACTCTCAGGGTGTGACCAAAAGCAGCCCATCACAGTTATCCTTTTCCACACATGATTCTTCATGAATTAAGCAGTAAGAACCAGTGACATAGGACAACAGATAGGAAATACACTACAGTGCTTGAACTCAGAAATTAAATATACCAGTAATTGCATGTGAAAGACATGCTTGACATAGAAACCTTTTAAATGCCTGTTAAGGGTCATTTTGGCAAGGAAAACCTAGAAAGCTCATTTAATTTTCAACAAATTAATAACTCTGTACAGCAGAATTTAATATTTCAAGGTGTATTTCAATGAGCAGCTTCTTCTAGTTTGCACCTCCTAGAAAAATGGCCATTCAAACTTTAAAATTTGTTTTCCTTAAGGGAACAACAACAAAAAAAAAGAGTAATTATAACAAAGCCTGTATTCTAGCTGTCCCCCAAAATACCATTTCATTTTTTTTTCAGGAACAATTACAGCTTCCTTGCTTTCACTTCCAATTAAAGATCATTAATAGTGTCAAGCGTTCTAATCGTTACGGTCCCACAGAGGCCAAGGAGAAATAAAAACAGACTATAAAACTAGTATTTGCTTGAAAGCTGAGCAACCTCAACCCTTTAGAGAAGAACTTTCAGAGATAATATCCTATTTTATTCACTGTAACTCTCCCAGTTATCATGACTTCTAAAATGATGCTAAATAGATATATATAAAACTGTAACCACAAAAATAATAATAAAAAAAAAGGTCCTGTATCAAGCTTAGCGTTTTTCAAGCAATTGTCTGTATGCACCATAATGTCCATTTGCCTAAGACATAGAAGTTTCTACTGAAGCAATTTTGTGTCTTACAATTCTTTTTCATGTAGTTTGCATTGCTTCCATCCATACTTGGAGTCTTGTAGGCACAAAGAATGATTACTGTCTTCCTGGAATGACGATTCATGTTGTTTACGGGGGCATCACTTGCTGTGTGACACAAGGTCTTCTGGCAATTAGCTACCTGTGTGTAAGTGATGTGAGTCTAGAACTGGCAACTGCCACAGACTTCATTGCCAGTGAGGATGTGATGCAGATACAAACCTGGAACCACAGTGCTTACTCTCTTTTCACCATACTGGTTGGTAAAAAAAGGCATATCCCTTTGATTATAACTAGATTAGAACTGTTAAACAAGAGTTTTTCCCCAGCAGCACCTACATGATTATGCTCTGAGCTCTTTCCCTCGTGTCCAACTCATGCAGTAATAAACATAAAGGACACCCTGTCTTTCAGTTCTGCTAAACTAGATTTTCTCTGCTAAGCTACTGTTTGAATGGAACCACTGCTTAGTTAGCCTGTTTTCAATTTTGTAGGATTTTTTTGTTTCATTTTGCTATTTTTGCGTATATCCATCCCCCACACACCTTACTTTCTTTCTCTCAGACTGAAGTTTGCTCTATCTCCTCCAATACCTCACTTGCCAGTCTGTTTAGAAGCCCACCAATGTATCCCCCATGGCAATCTCTCATATTCTTGTTATAAAATCATAGAACCATAGAATGGTTTGGGTTGGGAGCGACCCTAAAGATCATCTAATTCCACCCCCGCCATGGGCAAGGACACCTTCAACTAGAAGCCTTCACAGGCTATGTGTTAGGTTTTGTATATATCAACACATATATATATTATATATAACATATATTATATATATAACATATATATTATGTATATATCAACATCCTAAATGTTGATGCCCCTCAAGTGTCAGTTTCACTACACTGCAGTATCTTCAATGAGACAAAGTTTTTGAAGATACAGAGCTGTGAACAACTTGCTTTTTGCATCTACCAGTCACATCAAAAATCCCAAATTAAATCTGTTACACAAAAAGATGTCCTATTTCACCTTGGCAGTAGAATTCCAGATAAAGCAGATCACACTTCATTTATGCAGTTCATTTACCTCCAGGATGTTATGTATTACATGAAGGAAAGGATGACCATCTGTACTGGGTTTACGTGTCAAGATTTTCATAGCTGGTGGTGCTGCAGGGGTGACCTCTGTGAGAAGAGACCATGGGCTGCCCCCACGTCAGACAGAGCCTCTTCCAGCCAGCTTAGAAATGAACCCACTGCTGGCCATTGCTGAGCCTGTCAGGGACACTGGTGGCACATCTTAGAGAAAATATTTAAGAAAGAGTGGAAAATGCTGTACAAGAGGAGTGAGAAAAAATGAGAGAAATAACCCTGCAGACACCCATGTCAGTAAGGAAGGGGAGAGTTGTTCCGGGTGCCACAACAGATTCTCCTGCAGCCTGTGGAGAGACCACAGTAAAGCAGGCTGTCCCCCTGAAGCCAGTGGAGGACCGCGTGGGAGCAGATCTCCACGCAGCAGCCCATGGAGGACCCCATGCCTCAGCAGACGGATATGCCTAGAGGGAGGCTGCAGCTGGTGGAGAGCCCCTGCAAGAGCAGGCTCATAGCAGGAAGTGCAGCCTGTGGAGAGTAACCCATGGTGGAGCAGGCGTTCTGGTGGGAGCTGCTGCCCATGGAGGACCCATGCTGGAGCAGTCTGTTCCTGAAGGATGGACCCCATGGTACAGACACATACTTGAACAGTTCTTGAAGAGCTGTGGCCCATGGGAAGGACCCACGCCGGAGCAGTTTGTGAAGGGATCGCATCCTAAGGGAAGGAGCCATGCTGGAGCAAGGGAAGAGAGTGAGAAGGAAGGAGCAGCAGAGACAAAATGGTATAGACTGTCCAGAACCCCCATTCCCCCCTCCCTTGTGTCACTCAGAGGTGAGCAGGTAGAAGAATTGGAAGCGAAGTTGAGCCTGGGAAGAAGGGGGTGGTGATGGGGAAAGGCGTTTCTAGTTTTAGTTCTCACTATTTTACTCTGTTATTAATTGGCAATAAATTAAACTGATCTCCCTTAAGCTTGGCCTGTGACCAGATGGTAAGTGATCTTTCTGTCTTTACTTTGACCCATGAGTTTTTTCATCATATTTTCCTCCCTTCCCCTGATGAGGAGGAGTGAGAGATTGGCTTGGTGGGCACATGACAGCCAGCCATTGTTACACCCCTACACCATCTTTCTTTCTTAAAATAATAAATACTGACCTGAAGCAACGAGTGAATGTCCAGAACCAGTCAGTAAGTACTTTGCTGTTGAGACTATGGTACTGTTTCACAGGCATGGATGACTTAAGGAACTCTTCAACATTTACTGGATTACATATCCCATTCATTCAGTGAACCCCATTTCCATAACATTATTCCAGTAGAAACTTCTCAAGCTGACTTAACAAGTGCATAAATGAATACATAAATTCTATTCTGAATTTTAGACACTGGTTTCAAGAATAATGTGATATTCAACAGTTTTCAAGCTCCCTTGACAGATATATTGATGCAGGATAAGAAACCTAAGAAAAAAATATATCATTCATGAACTCAGAAAGCAAGCAGATGTAAATTCATAAATCCAGATGAATCTGGTAGTCTCAGTTTGCAGTTTGTGCTGATCCTTTCACTGACGTGTTTGTCATCTATTATTCTCAGTTTTAAAAATCATACTTAGTACTTATTGTTGACTGAAACCTGTTCATGACATTCTCTCCTCATTGGTCACAAATAATTTATTTCTAACTTGTGCTTCTTCCTATCTCATATGACTTCCAAACATCACCTCAAAACATATTGCAGAGAAATTAAGTTAGGTGTCATTTTATGTCATCCACCTTTCCAAATCATTTTGGCTTTGGAGAAAATCAGATAAAAGGAAACATCCAGAAACTTATTGGCTAAACAACCTTAGTTGATGGCACAGAATGCACCTTCAGTAAGTTTGCAGATGGCACAAAACTGTGATGAGTGATTATTAAACCAGACGGGTGTGCTGCCATTCAGAGAGACCTTAATAGGCTGGAAAAATGGGCTGACAGAACCTTCATGATATTCAATAAAGGGAAATGCCAAGTCATGCACCAGGAGAGGTACATGCTGGGGACCAGCCATCTGGAAAGCAGTTTTCCAGAGATGGACATTGGAGCAACATGGCCATGAGCCAGCAATGTGCCCTCATAACAAAGAAGGCCAACAGCATCCTTGCATCCTTGCTGCATGAGGAAGAGTGTTGACAGCAGGTTGACTGAGGTGATCCCCCTGTGGGGAAGAGAGATATGGAGCTACTGGGGAGAGCCCAGTGAAGGGCCACAAAGATGATTAATGGCTCAGAGCATCTTTTTTATGAGGAGCCACTGAGGGGCTGTTCACCCTGGAGAAGGGAAGGCCCAGGGGGACCTTACTGTGTTATAAATATCTGATGTGAGGAAGTGAGGATGAAGAGCCAGGCTTTCAGTGGTGCCAGTGACAGGACAAGAGGCAATGGGCACAAACTGAAACAAAAGAAATTCCCATGAAATATAAGAGAAAACTTTTTTTCTGTGTGGGTGGTCAAACACTTGAAAAAACCTGTGATACTCTCAGATACTCCAGAGATACTCTGGAATCTCCATCTTTGCAGATATTTAAAACCCAACTGGACACAGCACCAAACAAGTTGTAGCTGGCCTTGCGTTGAGCAGGGGAGTTGGGCTAGATGATCTCCAAAGCTCTTTTGCAGCCTCAGGTATTCTGTGATTTTGTCATTTTCAACAAGTGGGCACTTCTCTGCAGTATTTTACAAGTTAAAAAACATGCTGATATGAAAATCTTGATTATAGAACATTACATTTCTGTGTTTATCACCAACCAGTGTTACTAACTGGTAGCCATGATTGCTGCCACTAACTTCTGCTTTCAAGCACATTACCATTCTGAATTAATTCATTACTTTCTTGTACCTGTTTGAATATTACTGTGGCATTATACTTTATATATTTTTCAATAAATTGCATGGCAAAACATAACTGTTGACTAAAAATAATTTAAAGGACACTTCCAGACAGTATACATTCAGTGTATTCCTCAGGCATACAAGCAGTTTGGCTGACTTCTGTTGTACTTTGCTTCTTAACCACCTCATTTCTATCACATGGTTGTTAATGAATTTTACTCACTGCAATTTATTGCAGGGAGGGCTGAAGAGGGAGAATATTTTTTCTTTAAAATAGGTTGCATTCTTCAAAAAAAGCACAGAAAATGGATGTATTATCTTGTATGAAACATGAAATATTCAAAGAAATTGTTGAAAAATGATTTTATAATAAGTTATAAAATATTTTTTGATATAGAAGAGAAACTGAGAAGGCTGCTGGGAGGAAAGATGTGCTAAAGAAAACAAGTTTGTCAAAAATGTCTTCATTTGTTTCATTCAAATGTTTCTGAATAACTTTAGCAACTTTACTTTTAGTGATTCTAAGAGTACCAACAGTGGTATATATTGCCTGGAAATCTGCTTCTTATGCATGAGAATAAAACATAGAAAATAGAGCTCCGTAGAAAGATAAGTAAACTTGACAATAATGCAGAAATCTTAATGAGAACCTACCTTGCCTACATACTGGTAATCAGATCCCGTGTATTCCTCTAAAAGGAAAAACTGGTTCCACATCCAGCCGCGTTTTTGGCGGTGAAGGGCTTTTCCATCGCTGCCTGATGCACGTCCCACAGAACTTCTGTGTCTGAGATCAGGAGTCCTTCTGAACAGCATTTCTGTGCGGCAGGGATGTAGCAGCCACATCCAGAGCAACAGAAGTAACAGGACTTGCTGTATTGTCATAGTTCTCCACTGCTGATACTCTTCGAGCTGGTCAGCAATGGAGTCTACGGTTTTGTTTTTCCTGACTTGCTTTTTATGTTTTTAGTTGGTGATGCAGCCAAGAAGTTTCCAGCAGCTCATCTCTGAACTGTACATAGTAGCCAGATCCTGAAAGCAGAGAAGAGACAATGTAAGTTGAAATACATTTACTCCCTAGTGTCCAGCATCCCTGCTACGCTACAAATGCAAAGCATTATGACATAGAAAGCAACCTGGTTAGGAATATAAAGGCTGTCTTGCAAAGGGAGAACATTGCAAATACGTTAGGTAGCTGCTTTCAAAGCCCTTCCTAAGAAAGAACAAGTGTGCACTCAGATGATCAAGTATTTTCCCATTAAAACCTTATAATTTAGAAACTTTCAAGGATGTTATTTTATACAGGCTGGGGGATTAATACTGGTGGAACATACACATTAAATACTGCAGTCTTTACTTCAAATGTTTTCCACCTGATTTGATTTACAAGAATTCCAGTGTTTTATTAATCTTACTATCAAGAGGACTGAAAAGCCAACAGAAAGTAGTTTCAGAAATGAGGAAATGGTAAAACACCAGTTCTCCGGAGTGTTTTAAATGGCAAAAGAGAACATCATATGCATCAGAAGAAATACAACATGACAAGAAGCAAACTTTTAAATATAAAAAGTTCTTGAGAAGAGCTTAAAATATGGAGAGATGCAAACTTAGCCTTAAAACTTGGGATGTATTTTAAAAATGAGGACCTGTTTTGCAAGTATCCTGAATAATTTTAATTTTGGAAAATAGTGAAATGAATCTCATCGTGGCAAGTGATTTAGCAGAAAGAAGGCAATCTCCTAAATCATCTTTGGTTTGTCTCCACTTTTTTCTTTGCTTTGCTTAAGGTTTTTCTTCTTCTAACAGAACCATGATATGTCATTTCATCAAGACAAATTTTGCCAGGTTCTCTTTTCTTTACTTCAATCCTAGCATTCAAAGTGTAGCAAATTTTGCTAGTGAGATCATCTGGTGATTTCTTCCTTCACTAAATCATGAAAACCTATAGTTTGTCTTCTTAATAGGATATAGTTTCTGGAAATTTTAATCAGCTTTTAATCATTTTTTTTAAATGTCCACAGAAAAAAATGTATGGATTGGGATTACAGTTCCTTGTATACTCTTGCACATGTGGCAGAAAATTTCAAGTGGTAAAAAGCATGGGTTCTCTTTTCTCCTCTTTTCTTATTTCAGTAGATCAGTAACATTGCACACAGCAGTCCCATGTGTCCTCTGGTTTTAATAACACTATGCTATAGTTGACTATCATCTTAAATAGTTTTATTTTATTTTTCCAAATAGAACAATGTAAAACTTTCAGACATTCTGTGTTTGGTTTTGATATTGATGTACTACATAAGATATTTCCAGTAAGTCTGTGTTGATTTTAGAGTTTACAATAGTATGTCAGAAGTTTATAGAGTGCAAAGCTTATAAAATATAGTGGTTTCTTACAGATAAAAGAATGTGTGCATGTGTACTAAACTAATAACTGAACAGATTCAGTTCATGAACCACCTTTTATCTTCAGAATTAAATTCTCTCAGGAGAACATTTTCACTTCTCCTCCAACATTTGGAAGACTAAAGAATTTATCGCAGCCACAGCTTTCAAGGACTTCAGTCCCAAGACTGTCCACAGGCATTCATTTCTATTTATCTAAATAAACACCACATTGTGTATCCTTTTATTTATCCCTTCTTCTTTTCTCTTAAGAAATGATTAAATTTGCTTTATTTGTGAATTTGAATACTACCCAAAATAATGTGTTCTAAAATAAGCCATTAATAACATATGTCAAATTATATCAGTGTGTACATACTGAAGTTGTGGTCTTCCACATCAAAAATTATTTGTCACAACTCATATTTATGTTCTTTTGAATCAAAGTTATACTCTGTGAAAAAGGAAGGCTATGATTTATTCTCAGATACTTATAAAAGTTTCTTCGCAAAGACCACAGAAATTTCAAACTTGAAATTAACTTTTCAGGATTTTATTAGTTTCTGTAAAAACTTGAAAGCTATTGGTTTGTTTGAAAAGGAGATACAGTAGTTCAGTAGTTTCTTTCTTTCTCCCTCTCTTTTTTTTTTTTTTTGGTTAGTTTTTCCCCTTCTTATTGCCATCACTATATATAATCCACTATTCACACATTATTATTTGATGTAGAAGTGTTGTTAAATTCCTCTTGGGAAATAATGCTTCAATATTACGGGTTGTTATTGAATTTCCTTCTTGTTAAATTAGGTCAGCAGAATGAAAGCTCAGATGAAATTTGTTAAAGTTACAGAAGTCGCTAATGTACACGGACTTGGCAAGCATGGCTGCTTAATGGATGTATGTACCAGTAAGGTTTTTTCCCTCCTTTGAGAATCCTGTTAGAGTTCAGCTTCCTGCCCTAAATGTTTGATAGTCATCTACACTAAAGCAATAACATTTACCTTTAAAAATAACGTAGCAAACAAGAAACACCCAACTTCACTAACAGCAATGAATAGCCAAAAAGTCATTACATAAAAGCACAGGAATAAAGGAAATGTTTGAAGGAAACCTTTTAATATGTAGGTAAAGAAAACAGAAGTCCCAGTTCTGTAATACTTTACACATTTGAGTTGCATGCTATGCTGCCAGAACCGGGGCAGTCAAATTTATCATATGTTTTACAATTTCCTGAAAAACTAATTGGAAAAAAGCCTAAATATTGGTGAAATTTGTATCTTAAAAGAGGGTCTGAGAACTCAGCTGTAATGTAAGGTTTGCTGGCTTCACGTATGTTTTTTTACAGAAGTGAAAGTTTTAAATAGCATTAAATATCTTTAAATGATACTATTTCTCTAGTAGTTCTCCGTAAAACTCTCTCCAATTCTTCTTCCAAATTACACTTCTCCAATTTTTCCCAAAATAGAAAAGAAAGAAAGAAAAAGAAAAAGACCATAAACTTAGAGCTTGCTAAAACCTATGAAATGGGTGCCACGATTCCATATTTCTGTGTAACACCCCTCTAAATTATATTAAATATATACAGAGGAACACTGTGCCCTTTTCTACTCTTGTTTATGTGTGTTTCTGTTTTGGGTTTATTTTTATTTTTATTTTTTGGAACAATCTCCAGGACGTAAGAGATGTATCATCAGGAAAACTATAAATCATTTCACATTTAGCTTTCAGCTACTAATTTTAAAATAATTAATCAGTTCTCATTTTTCACGTTAATCACTTCTGTATCTCTCAGAACTTACGCACAAACATTTTAATGCAACTTCAACTGTCATTTTTTTTCGTGTCATTGTCAAAATTCCTGTCATTTCAGATGTAATTTTATCAAAATTTGTAAAATACTGTATTTTGCTTGGTCAGCCATGCAAACCCCCTAATGATACTAAAACATACTTCATACCATTTGAAACTCATGAGATTTAATGGATACATAAGATGGGCCATTAGTACCCTTAACTGATGCACTACGAAGAACAGTCTTCTTACCAGTTAGACTTCTATTTACTGTTGTTCCTAGCCATTGATCTTTTTCAGCTGAGAAATCTACATTTCTGTAGTAAATGACTTCCTCTCTTTGTTAGTCTTTCTGCATTAATGTGTAGCTGCTTTTGGAGTCAGCAGAATTACATTTAAAATAAAAACTGTAATATGGATCAAAAGCTTGTCTAATGTCTTTTAATCAAAGAAATTTTTGTGAGCTTCTCTCTCCTGTGAAGGGCAACTCCAACCGTCACCAGATTTTCCGTGGGATAGCTGCCATCTTTCATTTTTGTTCCAGATTTAGCTTTGGTCAAAGCTAAATGAACTGAGTTTTAAGTCTGGAACAATTCAGATAGTTCGCTTGAAAACATTTATGCATTTCCATTTCTGATTTCTCTATTTCTGTTTCATTTGGGAGGCATAATCTAGCCAACATCTCCAATCTTGTCTTTTAGCACTTTATTTCTACATCATACCAAAGGAAAACAATTTTGGAACAGGAGATGCCTCATGACAAATTAAATTAGGTTAAATTACATTGGAATTTTATGAGGAGAACAATCCTTATTTTTTTTATAGTGGAAGATGCTGCATACTCTGTTTTTGTTTTGTTTTTGTTCTACAGAGGTGACAATATAGAGCTGTTCCTCATGCACATCCAGAGTGAGAAACATTTTTTATTTTCTGTCCAATGTCTCAAGGCCTTTGCTTCCTCTCCAGTCACCAGTACAGAGCTACCACCACAGGCTGCATATCCTCTTTCAAAATGGCTACAGCTATCAGGTGTAAGACATATTGCTACCATTTTGGTTTCCTCTTGGTAAGATGCCTCTCTCTATTCCAGTAGAAATCTGACTCCCAGTTTAAGATGTCATAAACAAATTCAAAAATATGGCTAGGTTTTGAAATAATCTGAATTACTTAAACTAGTAGAAATGAAAGCAGAATGATAGCTAAATGCAGAAAAAGCTCAATTTCTAAATAAGCCTCAGAAGAGCCCCAAACTCAGCTAATTTAGTTTTAACTTTCTTTGCCATCTCTTTATTAACACGGGGAAGAAAGTTCTAATGCTGTAGAAGCATGTACTTGAAACAGATACCTAGATACCTTTGCAAGAGGCTCTTTTTCAAAACACAACAAAATACTTGTCTCTAAGTGTAACTTGCAAGTGTAATTTATCCCTTAAGGGAAAAAGACAACATTTTTATAAAGTTTCTTTTTAAGACTACTTGAAGCCAACAAATGAGCTCTTTCAAATGATCAATTCTTAATGGATTCTAATCTCATCATTCATTTTATTATAGATTTATGTTCCTTGCTTTATCTATTCTGTTCCAATGAAATTGCCTGAAGCTGTTCATAATGTAATTGCCTAGTTCTGAACGAAGGAGATAATCGGTAAATTGTCAATAAGCTGCTCATTTTGTAGCCTCCAGCATAACACTTACACACTGCAGTGACCACACTTGCAGTTATTAAATTATAACATGAATTTGCAAAGTAGTCAGCTGTACCTTTGACCTTTAGAACTCAATCCTCTTTATGAAGTCCTGCAACACTTGATCCACTTAGGAATTTGAATTAGAGTATGCATGGTCTGATGCTAAACTCAGAAAAAAAAGCAGCTAACCTTTCAGGAATTATGCAATTTAATTAGTAATAGCAATCCTGTTTTCCTATCTTCAAAGCTACTTCACTCAAATGAGAGTTTCTAATGTTACTTTCATAGTTCATGGAGAGAAAGACTGAAAAACAAGCAGAAGAAACAAATAAAGAGGAAATACCAAACACTGTAACTTTTCCTACAAAAGTTAAGCAATATTTTAGACAAGAGAGATTTCACAGACACATAACTTATGTCTTATTTTTAAGCATATATGTATAATACAAATCCTAATTGTTATTAAAACAAACAAGCAAGCAAACAAAACTAGTGTGCATTATACTAATTTTGAAGCGGAAGGTTAAAAATTCAGTTTTATCTACTGGCAGGGCAGTAAATGGCCTCCAGCTGCAACCCTTCCATGTTCTTGTTGAGGAAGACAGAAACTCTCAGTCTTAGGACACAGCAGGACATTGGGCATGCACAGAGAAAAGACAGTAGATGTTAGTAAGTTTTCTTGCAGTACAATTTTGTCTGTTTATTAGTGAGTCTCTTCCATATTAATTACATGACTTGGATATCTGACAATAATTCTTTGCTCTCCCTGTATGATGACATCATTTTTTCTCACAGCAAGACATCAAGAGTAGCACACTGCAGTAATTCACTACTTACGCATTAACATGTAAATTTGCTTTTCTCCTTAAAATTTTGGGAGAGAAGTTTTGCATGCAGTGGTGACAAAATGTAGGTGACTTGTGGACATGCAAAAGTGAGTTAAATCTATCATTTCTGACCCTTGTCAGGCACCCATAACATTTTATTTCTACTATTCTCCCTTCTAGATGCCTCTTTCCTATCTGACTATACAGACTGAGTGAACTTTCATGTGTCTTGGAAACTATTCAGTATTTTTTCAGGACGAAAAGTAGAGAGATTATTTACAATATTTATGATGACCACTGGGGAAAAAATAAAAAATTAAAATTCAGAGTATTCCACCCAAAACTAAAGAAGGTATCTAAAATATGCAGGATATGATTTTTTAAAAAATAAATGGAAAAGTCATAATAGATTGTCTAGGAAGAAACTGAATATCCACAGTTCTGGAGAATATAATTGAGGCATTGGAGTGTAATAGGTCCAAACAATCTCAGTATTGTGTATTTTTTTATCACTCATCTTCTAAAACATGAAACAAAACTCACATAGGGAAAATAGATATATGAACAGGAATGCTACTTTAAATTATGAAATAATCCTTCCTCTCCACTGATCCTCATTTCAAATGTTGTGTTGAGATTTGAGCATCACAGCTCCAATATGTAAATAGTTAGAAATCAGGCTGGCAACAGTGTTCAGAAGAAAAAAAGATGTTATTTTTGAGGAAAGGATAACATCTTTTTTAACATCTACATCTATTTGCCTAATATTCATAAAAAGATGGAGAAGATGGTAAGACTGTAGTTCTCAAAATCAGAAACACTGTTGAAAATAAGAAATTACTCTAAATGTCCACCACAGATAGTATAAGCAAATGATTTCAGTTACAGTACGAATGACTTAGGTTAGGCATTGAGAAAAACTTCCTATCTATTAGCAGATGTAGTCAGCAGCTGAAATGAGGTGGGACTGAAGTTCAGAAGAGCAAGCTGAGCAGACTGCTTTCAGGAATGGGTTGCATGCAGCTGGTGTGAGCAGAGGATTTCTTATAGTCCTTTTTTAGCTCTGTCCTGTAGAACTCCATCCCCTATTTTTCCATGTCATTATTTCTCATTATGTCTTTTTACTGTCACCAGTGGTTACCCTATTCTCTAAAATATGAATACATATTATTCATTCCTGATCAGCTCAACCCCATCCTTTTCCATTTATCTGATTTCATCTCAAAACCAGCTGTAGATGTACTATTGTGGTTTGAAACAACTTACATTCTCTTGCTTTCCAGACAGCGTATCATGCTTTTCCACATAAAATGAACAGTCCTAGCCACACAGTTCCCTCAATTCCCTGCCATTTAGGTAAGGACTGTGCCAATCCCCTGAGTCTTCCTTCATAAGATTTTGGAGTTGCATTTATCCAATCAATTGTCTGCTATATTCTTCCAGTTTGAATGTGAATTTAGCTCTCTCCTACTTCTCCCTGACTTCATTCCATGTACTTCCTAAATGATTACCCCCATTGTGTTTAGCCCACGGCCATGCTGCCTTTTAAAACATCCATATTCCATTATTAGTCGAATCCTTTTATAAAGGTGGTCCTCTTCTTCATCTATCTATCTATCTATCTGTCTATCCATCCATCCATCCATCCATCCATCCATCCATCCATCCATCAATCCAACAAACAAAAAACAAAAAGCAGTTGAAGGTTTTAGTATTTGATTACACTTCCTTTTCTCTTTCTTTCTTTCTTTCTTCCTTCCTTCCTTTCTTTCTTTAATAAAACATGCACCTCTCAGTTTAAAAATTACTGTTCTGATATTTAGCATGTATGCTAGGGGAAGGGGAGAAGAGGGTGTTGGTGGAGAGGAGGACATAATAACATTGTAATTTGGACACAAGAGCATACACTGAAGGGTATTTGTACGGACCTTGTTAACACCACATTTGCTTTTTCTTATTCAGTTCAATACATCTTTCATAGGCCATGATTCCTTTGGAAATGAAAAGATCAGCACATTCTGTCTGAATGTTGTTAAGAGCCAAAACTGAGAGACCACTGAATATCTAGATTTGGGAACTTAATATTCTTTCTCCCTATCCTGAACGGTTTTCCCAAACAGGGCAAGTTGTAATGAGTAATGCTAAATGGTTACAAAAAAAGACATTATTATCCTTCAGGGCAGGTGGGATTTTAAATTTCCTAGTCTCTGCTGTCCACTGCTTTCACCTGCCCGCAAACTATCAGCCTTATTAGAGAAATAAAATAAGCACAGAAGCGTGCCAAATATCTAAAAACTCACCATAATCTCATCAGGAGTTTATATCTTCAGCTCAGGCTGAAACCTTACAGCTTCAGAGAGCAGAGGCAGTTCACTAAAGCATAAAGAATTGGGGCATTGAGATACCGTGCCTGCTTAGAAAACTGTGTAATTTAATAAAGTGTTCATTGATGTCTACTCAGTGGCTCCTCAAACTTGTGTTAGTGCCTGTGCCTGCAGCATGGACAGTCCCATTCTTCCTAATTAGATGATAGCAGGAGGATTACATTCTTTCTTAGCAGACAGGAAGAAATGGAAACAACCACTTCTCAAGGAAACTCACAGTTGAAACGTACAAAAGGAAAACACTTTAGGAAAACTAGTTCAGTCATATCATTGTTATATCTCAAATTTATTAGAATAGAAACATTAGTATTGAAAAATGCAGCTTAGTATTCACAAATACCAGAAATGTTATATATTGCACTACAAAATATACCTCAAATGACAAGGAGGTTTATAATTACAATGCATTTGAAAATTCATAGAAAACAAACTTCTTGGAGTTTCATCTTGCGCTCAATTCCATTATAATTATTTTAACATATTAAAAAGTGCTACTATGGCTCTTGGTATTCTTCTCAGTTTACATAATAAATTAAAAATCACTTTGTGGGATGGCTGAGGGTTTTTTGGGGCAGGGATGATCTGAAATAATGAAAAAAAAGGAATAGTAATACCTTTTCTGATACTGATTTGCTCTGGTTGGATACAATTATAATTTAATCATCATTAGTACGCTAGAATTACAAAGCCTGCTTTATAACTAGTTTTTAAATTGTATCAAGTGTTAACCTATGAGAAACCTCTGTTAAGAATATACTACGTATATGTATATTGTATAATAAACTGTGCCTAACATCATACCATCTACAGTATGAAGATATATTTATGTATGATGTATATATTTATGATGTATAACATCAACAAAATGAAGTACTGTAGATCAGGTATTCATTGGTGTTGCCTATGCAATGCGAAGCTTTTGGCTGTATGATGTATGCATGATGATACCAGCTAATTAGGAGATCACATCCTGTATTTTTGCCCCAAATGGTCCTTTCTTTAAAACAGTATACAACAAGGTCAAACCAACATCTTTCCAAAATTAGTTTGGCACCATCATTAACTATAAAGACCTGTAATTCACATACGATTCACATGTCTTGACTAATTTCAAAAACAGATATCTACTCCTAAGTAGCACATCTCTCTTACAGCATGGCATCCTATATGGGCATGATGAATCGCTGGATGACATGGGTCAATTAGAAACTTCAGCAGTGAGGAAATTTTCTCTTTGGAATGCTTCTATCTACTTTAAAACTCCACCTGCATTGTAATTATACTGACACTCAGACAGCTCTTCCCAGTCACTAAATATTCCTTATGCATCTACTGACTCTGCTGTATGACCTTGGGTATCACACTTGTATCAAGACTGTTCTGAATGTCTTCTGCAGTATCTGTATAGTTCTATGCTTTATACAATCTCTGCTATCGTCTCAGTCTTCAAGGTAAGTGTTAGGCCAATGTATGTTTCAACTGGACCAGCAAGCATTGTTGGAAAAGTCAGATAAAGTTGTGGATTTCAGGAATACTCTCTGAGCAAATCTGATGATATTTAAAACAACTTTACATAGTACAGCTTTTTTGACATGTCTTTCATGGTTGCTGGTTATACAGGAATAGACAAGTTAGTCTGCTGTTTTTTCTATACACAATTGTTTGATGGTTTTGTGGTTGACCACAGAACCTGGGAAAATGATAATAAGATTGGAGTAGACCAGAGAGAGTCTAAAGAGAGTTATTGAATTTGTGGTGAAAGATGCTAGGATTGAGCCCACTCTTCCAGTACAGATGTCATACATATAGAACAGTGCTTGATAAAACAAACACCTCAAATATTACTCTTTCAGGGGAAAAAAAAAAATCAATGTGCTGAAGAACACTTGTAACACCCACCTCAGCAATGTGAAGAGGAACTCTTCCCAGTAAGAACACACTTCTGCAGAAACAGATCACTGAATTCTCTTTCCTTAATGTAACGTGCTTGACACAGTGTGCTGCATGTTTTTCTGGTGGAAATCAGCAGCCCTATGCACTGGAATGAGCTTGCATGGACAACTGATGAAGGGCTACACCCAGCTTCCGCAGGAAACACTCCCCCTCCCCCCCCCGCCTTTTTTTTCCCTTGCCAAACAGTCATTCCATCTTTGATCTTTCACTTCCAATTTTCAAATGAAACCAACAAAGTATCTTTCAAATATATGTCTGGAACTATACTTCAAAATTCAACTGGAAACCACGAACAATGGATTCAAATGAGTTTCTGATAATATTGAACTTCATAGTCTTTCTCCCTTCCCTTCTAATCACTGTATGTCTAAAGGTTATAAATTACCTATCTCTTTCCTTTGAGAGCTAAATATTCTTTTTCTCAGTTTCCTCAGCACTCTTTTCATATCAGTCTACATCATTGGTGACAACTATATATTCATATATATGTCTCTTTTCAGAGTAAATGTAATTGATAGCTATCTAATTAAAATTAAATAAATAGTCTTCAACTTGCGTTTAGTCTTTGAGTCCATTGTTTCTATTTCAGATCTAAAAAAGGTCATCTGTGTCTGAAAGAATGTAATCTTTTTCCAAATGCATCCAGAGAGGCTCATAAAATACATTGCTCTTTTTTTCAAAAAGCTACACTTCATCTGTAAGTCCTTGGATCATTACAGTTTCAGCAAGTCCTTATGAACACTAACAGTCCTTATGGTATTCATTATTGCATCATCCAAGAAGCAGAGAAAGAATATACTCTTTCCTATTATTCAACAGAAGACAATAATAAAATATTATTATTTTATTCTAGTCTCTGTGAAGAAGAAACTCAGATGAATACAGACTAAGTGATCACCTGAGACTGCAGAGCAATTATGTGATGGGCAGGGAGGCGAATTGCATCTTCTGAAGTTTCAAGGTACAATACTGAATGGTCTTTCATTTATCCTCTTTGGAGAGACTTCTATTATGTAGCCTGTAGTTATGCATCCTGTTTCAAGTCGGTTTGATGAGGTCATCAAGTTTATGAATTGTAATGAACATAGTATTAGCCAAGTTAAATCATTCAGCTGCTCAATGAGGTATGTGTGTGTGTAGACAAAAAATACTAAGCACCTCTCTGTAAGATAAAACTACGCTCTGAAGAGCTATAAATACACTTAAATTATTGTAGATGTATAACTTAAGTAATAGAGCATTGGTGCAATTGAGTGTGGCCTGATGAGCAACGAGACAGTGGAATAATAAGCAGCATGTCCATAGTCTGTAACAAGACTAACCGCGTTTTACAGATGGTATCTATTCTATTATATGAGAGAGGATGTACAGACCAGAAAGTGTCCATGTATCACTTTCAAATTTGTATAAAATAAATGTAACACTTCATGGTGGCTGTCATTAACATTTGTCAGACTATATATAAAAAGAGGAAGGTGGTAACCTATTTAAACATGAATACGAAGGACTGATAAATAATAAGAGAATGAATCATGATGTGTCAGGAACTGATAAAGAGACATACAGGAGAGACATTGTTCTCTCTAAAGAAGCTACTCAAAACTGAAATCACTTCAATGGCTTTTGGTACATGGGAAGGATTTATCTCTCTGCTTCACTGCCCCAAGTGAAGAAACCTAAGAGTCAAATGAAATATTGAGTGGAATTTTGTGGGTAAGCATGAGCAGCGCTTATCTTCAAAAGATGTGAGATCTAAGACAATTTCAGGAATCCATTTGTGATTCCTGAATGAGCAGTTGTCACTGGAGAAAGAATAGCTAAACAAGGCCCATGCTGACAAACAGGACAAAGTGGAGCGTGAGAGAAAAACGACTGCAGAGAATGAGCACCCTCCATTTCCTAATCTCCTCCCAAACCTTGCTTAGCAGCAAGTAGTGAAGCAGTAACATCCTTCGTATACAACATGAAGAAGATATTCCAGACTAATGACATTTGCAAGCAGAGGTGTAAGACAGCAAGCAAGAAAATAGCTCTGACTTGCAGTACAATTTAAAAGGAATGCTCATCCCATATTTGTATGTGTGCATGTTTTCCTTCCCATGTTTTACCTTGGGAAGGAAAGATCTTCCGGTGCAAGTGAAAGTCAGCATTTCAGTGATTCGACTAAAGAAAGCCTAGCATAATACCATGTAATTAAATTTAAGCTTGTTCTTAAAAGATCTGTGAAGGGAAGAGAAAAAGAGACTGGGAAACTTCCCAGACCTTGGCATTGACCTGAGATGTTTTCTGGTGGTCTGCCCATACTGCCTTGAAGTAGGAAAGATGACAGACATATCCTTAAGAAAAGTTCACTCAATCTGAGCCCTTGAATTCAAGTTTTGAATTTATTGGCTTGGCACTTGGCCACGAGTGTGTTTAAAAAAAAAAAAAAGCATTGTCTTATGGCATTAAGCCTACTAGGTGTTATACGTTGTAAGATACGATCTTAAAAATTTATCAATGCAAGAAAGGAGCCCAGCATATTTTCTCTCCAAAGTATGACTTCATTAACTCCAAAATCATTCACAAATTTCATACATACGGCAGCTAATCAGATAGAGATGTTAACTGAGTTCATTCATCTCCAGGAGTTTGTTCTGATCACCAAGTCTTAGGATCTCTCATAGTCCCTCCCACTGAAATTATTCAACGCTATGTAGAGTTTTAATAGTTGATGAAACATTGAAAAAAAAAAAAGGTAGAGAGTGGCAGCCACCTAGTAGTCATTTCATTCAAGACAGCCTCTGAGGAAGAAAAATCAAACCCATGTAGCCAGGTAATGTATTATAGTTGCTGCTAATCTGCATTCTGGCAAAATCTCACTTCTCTTGCTTTCTACTTTCTAACACCAATTAATTTTACTAGGAACCACACAAAATAAAAATAATAATAATAATAATAAAAAGAATAAACTGGTGTTTTCAGCAATATTTTCCAAGGTGCTAACACATTTTTGAAAAAAGAAAAAAAAAAAAAGATTTGCAAGACCTAATTTACCATGTATCAATCACAAATAACTCCAACTGGCCATGAATTTCAGGCTACTCTTGTTGTTCTATTTAGGGACTTGAAAAGTGAAGCACTGGGAACACCTGAACAGGTTGGGTTGTTCATGATCCTTCTGAGTGAAAAGACTTTCTTCTTTTTTTCTTCTCTTTGTTGGTCACTGGGGATATGAAGCAATGATAGATATGAAGCAATCATACAACAGACTGCATTAAACTGTTTGATAGTAGCTAGCAGAATATAACCTTTCTTGGCTTCCATTTTTTATCTTTTTTTTTTTTTACTGAACTGCAGAGTAACATCTGTGCAGTAAATTCAACTTTCTTTTGCACCATTCTGTAGTTAAAAGAATGAGGATTCAATGTCATTTGCAGATAATTCAAGAAATTTCATACAAATTTCTATATTAGTGATAATTCAAATACTAAATGAATTTTCTACTTTTATTGTGGGCATTAGATATATTAAAAAATGGTAATTTGAGTGTGAGACAGGTGAGGATTACTTTGGCAACAGAATTTATCCTTCTGTTCTTACAAAACATGCTGTCTGGTTTTTTGTCTAATCAGACATCAAAAACTGGAACACTGGAATATTGTGAACTGGCAATTTGCAGATAATATACAGGAACTAGTGTCTATCCATGTATTACTTGAAACCAGCATCTGCTGAAGAATTTTCATCCTTTTTGCTCAAAAGAAAGGAGAACAAAAATTAAAAACCTAAACAGCATCTTGAATGGTTTTTGTTTTCTGTTAGCTTCCCTTTAAAACAGGTATTTTCCTGTCTCTTTAGTATGCAATATTTCCATTGCTATATATCCATTGCTGAGTAAGTATCCTTGTATCTGTTTGTAGATACATAACATACATAGAAATAAAATGAACAATTAACTGTGCCCAGACCTGGATAACTTAAAACTTTACAAGCCATTCAACCATCTATCAGACAGCACTTACTATAAAACAATTATAGTCTGTCGTGCTCTAGTTTTGTAACCCCAAAACATTTCATCAAATTAAAATGGCTGTGTTCTGCCATTACCAAAACCAACTTAAACAAGAGAAAGAAATCTGTGTAATACTAAAATTTGTCAAAATATCTAATTGTAGCTGTATTCTTCCAGCTTTTCTTTTTTACCTTGACCTTGTTTTATTCCCAGTTCCAAAATAAGTACAGACCATTGCTTCGTATATATGAATATTTTCTTCCTTTTCCATCTTAGAAATTTTCTGCAGGCAGCATATTATGGAATTCTTCTCAGTGTTTATATCTGATTAATAATTCTGTTCAATATTCTGTTTCAAGTAAAACTACTTCTGCTTCTCTCATAAGTCCCCTCTGATCAGCTTGTTCAGCTGTGCTTCATTTGTTCTTTTTTTCCCCTGTATCACTATAGTCACAAATTCCTTATCCATGGCAATTTGACATGAGTAAAGTAACAACCAATAACAACTATCCTGAACAACTATCCTGCCAATAATAACCAGTCCTTCTTCATCACATCCAGGCAAATTATCTGTTCCGTAACACCAATCTCTAGACTAGAAATGAAAAGCTGTAAGTGTCTCTACTACATAGAATCTATGTCTGTCCACACCTTATCCAAAATGGCATTGAGTCTTACTACTGTTTTGCTCAAATGATTTTCCAGCCACACCCATATCAACCAGAAAACAAAATGCAAACACTGTATACTGTATACTGTTTTAACCATTTAGCTAGCAAACAAACAACTAAAACAGACTGCAAGACAACTTAGGATGCTGCACTACAATTGCAAGGTAACTTTGTCATGGTCAAAGGAAAACGGATTCATATGACATAGGTTTATCTAACTCTTTCTTTTGTGAAACAATGAATAGTTTTAGCTAAAAATATATATATTTTTACAAATAGAGTTAGAAAATAGAGTTAGAAAAGCAATACTTTTTTTTTTTTTTCCTGACATTATAATGTTTTTTTTTTAATTACACTTAGCCCAGGGAAAATTGATTTAAATCAATACACCTGATCTACCATGAATTCTGTGGTTTTACATGTGAAGAAATTGTTTATTATCCATGCAGTAGTTATAAAATGTTCTAATACCTCCCTCCTTTGTTTTATTTTATTGCATTTTATTTTTGGTATTTTGAAGCTAAGATGAATAAATGACAGTTTGGAAATAGTCATTGGAAATCAAATAGTACATTAAATTAAATACATAAATTATTGCAATTCTTTGACAATTTTTATCTAGTCTCTAGCTTTTGTTTCTGTTTAGAGTTAGAGACTGCTTCATCAGAATGTCCACAGCTATTTATTTAACATCGTTTTATTTTAAACTGTCTTTTTTTCAAACGATACAAATTATCAATAATTAATGATGTATTGATTTTAGAAGCTTACTGACCACAAAGCATTTTTTTTCTACAAAAAGCTTTAAAGTGTTACAGGGGATGATTCCTACCTTGTGCTGTATTATAGGAGTTTGGAGTACAGGAGTTGGACTTGATGATCCTTATGGGTCCCTTCCAACTCGGGATATTCTATAATTCTATGATTCTATATTTAACGTTTCAGTGCAATTTCTTAACGTGTGGTAATGTCTTAGGTAATATGTACACATTTTTGCTCTACAGAACATTCTTCCGTAAGCTTACCAAAGGTCTGTAACAGCAAGTGAAGAGAAATCTCTCATGGAAAGAACCCAAATAGATAACCATGCGGAGACTGCAGAAAAATAATTCTCTAATTCCAAGAGTCAACCATGTACTCAAACAAAGTGGCTTCTCTGTGATAAATAGACCTCCCTCTCATTCTTTCCTCCTAAGTGAATACATAATTATGTAAACATCATCTAGTTCCCTGAGAAAACTGCCTTGAACAAAGATGAATTCTTAGGACATCAGGAATTTGCCTACTTAAAGGCAGACTCCTTCAAGTCTGTCAAAGAAGGAATCAGTTCCTTAATTTTAGCAAATAATCTAACTGAAATACACATCTCTTTATGTGGCAAATATTTATATAAGTAGCATATGTGTGACAATATATAATATGTTGCAAAATTCCACAGCTAAGACATTTTACATAAAATTTCTTTACTCCATATTTAGAATGGAAAACAGGAACCAGATCTGTCCATTTACCAACATTTTTACCGTCATTCAGAACACTTGCAGAGAGGGAAGCACTGTAGAAGTACACAGAACTGCTTGTCACAGACAGTCCTTTACATACTTGAGTTGCAAGGTCATCAGAAAAATCTGACTCTCAGGTCTTCACTAACACTATCATCTAAATGCTGGCTGAGAAAAAAAAAATCTACGAAGAAACACATACAAAAGTACACATACAGATACAACATACACAGATACCTTCTGGAAAAAAATATTCTGGGAGGTGTTGATATAAGAAATGCTGACTTTCTGTGACGAAAATCACTGCTGAGGAAGCAAATCCATTTCCTTCTAAGGCATACTATGACTTAACTAGTCGCTAAAGTTTTGTCCAATCTGCCTGATATATTTACAGAACAGCACCCAGCTTCTCACTTCTGGAAGGCTTATGGCAGGCTGAATCTTTGTCATACTGCTCCAAGCATTATTTTTTGTACCTGCCAAGAACAATGCATGGACCCAATGCTAGCATCAACATGGAGAAGCAATGCTGAATTTAAAGCTGCCTATTTGTAGCTTGCTTTATGGTAAGAGAAGCAATTGCAAAAAGCTTAGGACTTCAGATGAATGTAGGAGAAGAATGTTCATCAAGGTCCAAAAACCCCACAATTTCCAAATTGGAAGTAAAAGTGATTAACAGGCTGTAAAGGTCACATCAATTAAATGGTAATATATCCCATCAACTGCTTTTGATGTCGTCGTTTTTTCTTATGGCTCCTTTGGTTCACTTTTGCACCAGTTTCCATAAAATGCTAGTCACAATAAGTTATTTATTGTACCCTATAATTTGAACACAGATTTTCATTGGTATGTTGACAGTTCTCCCTTCTTTTCCTAACATTTTCATTTTATTCCTGGTATTTCTTTTAGTCCTCTTCCAAACACTTGTTGGAGAAAGGCAGGCTAGCATAGGAATTTGATGTCAATAAAAGCATTATGTTACTACAGGGATGTCAAGGATCTGTTCTCAGTTTCAGCAACAAAAAGACAGCTATTTCAGTGACTGAAGTGTACTTACTGAAGATATTCACTGATGTCACTCAGAGCACAATGTGATATATATTTAAAGTATATGTTAGCATATTAAAAAAAAAAAAAAACTACAAGGATTTTTTCTTGAAGTGATCAGAAGCACAGAACTACAATGGTATTATATATATGTATGTATACACATTAGCAAAGCTTTAGATAAAATGTCAAGCAATGAATTCCTCCCTCTCCTTTAAATATTGTTATACAGTAAAATAGATATATCATCTCTAATAATTGTTATATGAGTGAAGATTGAAGAAATCAAGTGTAAAGTTTTCCTGTGCCTATGAACAAACCTACCATTTCCAGTACTTCATCACATTACTCAGTGTAACAATGCCACTGAATGACAGTGAAAAGAAAAAATAAAGCAACTCATCAGATCTAAAAGACAGGCACAGATGTTTAAAAAATGGTCACATACTGAATATGATGATGAAAGTCATACCATTGAAAACTTTGCACCTTTTTGGCGACTTGAGAGGGAAGACATCAAACAGCACCTGGCAGCCAGTGAGGTCAGCACCAAGTAATGTCAGGCAGCTCCTGGGCCACAGCAGCAGCACTGCTACTGTTCTTTCCATCCTTAGTCCTGAAAGATACTGCACGTGTGCCCCTGCTTCTGGTCTACAGTTGGACAGCAGCCTCTTCAAAGCCTCTGTATCTCAGAGTTTTCCCAGTTCCTGTTCTACAAACTGTTCCAAAATTGAGTTGGAAATACTCCTTCCCCAAAAACCTCTTATGTAAACTGCTGAGATCTGCTCATCTACGTGAAGGTATGCAAGTATCGTCCACAGTACGTGGACGATCATCTGTAATGATCGTCATCTGTAATGACCTCTTACTGTCCTTTTTTTTTTTTTTAGCAAGCTGTTTTTATTCATTATGTTTCAGAGAACCCTCTCATTAGGAAGGAAACATCAGTTTTATAGAAACATAATATTCTGGAAATATATTAATGACTAATGATGTCATATTGACTGTTTTGGCTTCCCCACTTAGGGGACATTTTTCAGTGAGCTATTAGGTGAAGATGAGTTCTTTCTTATGGGACATGGAGGGAAACAAAGAAGATTGAGTTACTAAATTAGTAAAGAGGATTTTAAAGTAAGATGAAACAAGAGGATGCTAAACGGAAACACGTAATTCAGGTACAAAAAGTAAATACCTGGAAATCAGTCCAGGTTATCCTCCATGGTCAAAGAAGATAAAAAGAACACATGACAGCAAGCCAGGAAGGATGAAAAAAATACTACATTAGTGATATTTCAAACATTTTTGACATCCCTACAGTAATACAAAAAGCACAGAGAGCAAACCTAGAAAATTGTGAAGGGTTCTGTTTTAGAAGCTGAAAATCATATAAGCATAATAGAGAAATACTGAAGTATCCTGTAGGCCTGGAAGCTTATGATAATATGTGCAGGATAGGCAGGAAGAACAAAGGAGGAGGCAGCTCTTGAAAGAGACTACATGGCACTAACAAAAGCTTCTCTAGTCCAAAAGTAGGACTGGAAATGCAATGAAGAACAAACTTTGGTTAGGCCACTATCTTTTCATTCAAAACATAAGGAATTTCATAAATATTAAATACATCATCTTGCTAAATATGAGCATAAGGGAGAAACAGGCAAAGAAAGAGCTAAAATGGACATGGTCAAGCTGCAAAATGAGAAGTCAGACACATCTAAAATAATTCTGTAAGAGCATTAGCAACAGGAGGAAGATTAAAAACATCAGTTCAATAATCAGTGGAGAAGTAGAGATTTTACAGATAGAATGGAGGAAGCTGGAGAGTGCAATGTCTTTTCTCAGCAGCGTAATGGTAAATTTAGACCATGTAGCTAGTTAATATTGGCAGCAAGATGGTATGATCTCAACATTAAACAGGAAAATGTCAGAATAAAGATGAATTGGGGAACTTTGAAGAAAATAGCCAGCCTCTGCAATCCTGTCATCTGTGTAAGAACCAAATATCAAGAAGCAATAGAAAAATCCAGAAATGTCTGTTAGGTGGGAAGTGACATGAACTCCTCCTGAAGGAGATGGAATGGTGATGGACAAGGTGTGCAGCTGTGCGCAGGGCAAACCAATTATATCAGGTGATGGGACTCTTCATTCAGTGGCAAGACAGTCAGGAAAACCATCAACTGTCTGTCAGTGCATTCCTGTGCTGATAAAACGAAACCACATCAGCATGGGAATCAGGCATGGCTCAATGGCCACATACTAGCCACTGCAAATTACAGGTTTTTAAAGTGCTGAGCCTAATGAATTTGCTATTAGAACAAGAATTGTCTGAAGCAGTTTCAGAATAATTAGAGATTCTCTTATTCAAAAACTTATTTTCCACTTCAATTCCACTCTAAATTCTTTCTATAATTGAATAATTACCATGCCTTGTGGACAGAGAAAAATTGTTAAATGCCAACCATCTAAATGCTAGTGAGGCCAATGGATCACTGAATATACAGGTTGTATCACTGAATATGATCTAACAGTATCTTCTGTTTAAAAAAAAAAAAAAAAGATATATGAAGAAGATTGCTACCTATAAGAAAAATGAGGTCTCTCTTCACCACTTAGGCAACAATGGAAAAGGCTCAGCTAAAATGGTAAGACCATTTATGAACACTGCACCTCAAGACAGGTGTGGACAAGCCAGGGTGAAAGAGGAAGTGTCATGACCATTGTCATTCAGTCGAACAAACTGGTGCCTATAGGTCTTACCAGAAAAGCTTGTGAGAAGGGAGAGCAAGTTACAACATTCAAATATGTAAAAGGCTTCTGCAAAGGGATGGGGAATAATCTGTAATCCATGTCTACTGAACATGACAATAAGTAATGGTTTAGATGATTTGTAGCTGACAGGTAGGATAAAAAAAAAAATAGCCCAGCCTAGTGAATGATTTTTTTTTTCTTTTGGTACTTTAATGATAATTACATCTACAGACAGACCTAGCACACATTTGCATAGTACAATACATCTCTTAAGACTGTCTTGGAGATTAAATTCCCTTTCCACCTCTATCCATCCGTAATCTTGTAAGTGCTATACCCAGAAGACCAACCCAGAACTTCATTTTATTTACACTGGAAAAAGTTTAAAAAGCCTTTATATATGACATTTACTTTCAAATATATTTCACTTCCACACAGTAACTGTGAACAAAGTATGAAAAACAAATTTTTGGAGACAATCTTAATTACTCAAATCCTATTCTGAGAAATAAAAAAATAAAAAGTCTGTTAACCTACATGCAACATAAAATAAGCAATATTTGTAGCTGTCTTCTACAGCCCTCTGGGGATTAAACATAATTTGAAAAACTAAATGCCTACTCATATTTTGTTCAGTAGCAGCTCACTCTATGTTTGCTTTTTCAGAGTTGTCACTATAGAATACCGGATTTTCAGAAGTACCTTTTAACATCACTGGAAATGGGAAACATAGCCCAAGGGCCAGAACACACAATGGTTAATGCTTATATACCCGCTGTGTCTTCAAGGAGAGGAAGATGGAATGATTCCAAGCATGCAGAAGAGATGCTGTCTGAAAGAGGAAAATAGTATGAAAGCTATAATCACATCGCTATTAAGGATGACCTGTCTCCAATATGATGTCTGATTCTTTTAGATATTTCAGCCATTTCAAATCACACTTAGCTCTAATGTGATATGTCATTTATCATCACACATAAAATGTTATATTTCCAAAGTAATGGGGGGGCGGGGGGGGACGACACAAATAATTAATTTTTAATTTAGAGAAAAAATCTAAAACAATAAAAAAAATCAAAATTTGGTTCAATTGGGAAATTACTTACTTACTAGCTCCCAGTAGATAATCCAGGTTTCCTGTTTCTTCCTTTTCCCTACAAGCACTTTTCCTCAACCCTTTCACAAGCAGTTCTCGTAGCGCAGCGTTTCAAGGCAGATGGAGGGATATTGGGCAGGATAGGCAAGTCCCACCAGGGTGTCTTTACAAAGAAGGGACCCCAGTGATTATATCTAGAGCAACCCAACTAGTAGAACAAATTCCAAAGTGAAAGCAAACCAGAATGCCATTCTCAATGTCTGTGCATTCATAACTGTATTATTTGATGACCATGAATAGTCAAGGAAAACTTGATTTTAGATTTTACTTGGTATACCATCATAACAGCAGTGCTCCCTCTCTAGAATGAATATGGATTGTTAATTCAGTTCAGATTCAAAACAAAATGGTTATGGAATTATAACTTACTTCACATTTCAATAAATAATCTTTGTGTACTGCCTGACCATCTGCAAGGTCAAAAAACTTCTGGAATTTAACAGCACTTCAAATGAAGTAGAATGGATGTGGTTTGAGTATGTTTTTTGTTACTGGTGGGTTTTTGTTTATTTGTTTTAGTATTCATTAATCATAAAGTGTTCTCTGGAAAACAAGAAGGCCTAAAGCTCTTCAGTGACCCCAAGGTTCTCTCTGTTCTGCTATCAACCGGAGAGTGGATGAATAGATGAAAGGGCAGTACCTAAGCATAACAATTGTTGCAACTGAAAAACAAACAAACAAACCAAACCAACAAAAAAGCCACAGTACTTTATTAAGCTATTAATAGCTGATTAGTGATATATGATAAAAACTGGCTTTACTTTATCATTAAATACATGTTCATAAATAGTATCTATTATATACTGAAAATTATCCAGGAACTACAGCTCTACAGCATGAACACTGTTGATAACATTTAATAGTCTTAAAATGTAGAAAAGCTGCAAATCATACCATAAAATCCATGTTCAAAAATCAGTAAGAGAATGAAAATAAAAATAAATTAATAAATAAAAACACAAAGAAAATTATTTGTGAGGGTATCCAAAATATCATAATGTTACATCATACAGATGAAAGTCACACATCTGTGACTGGTAGGAAAAACAAAGTGAGAAGCAAATACCATAGGTATGTTGTAAGCAAAGAACAGGATATGTAAAAAGGAACACACACACACAAAAGGAACACCTGCACAGAAAGAAAGCAGGTGATCAGGTTCTGAGAAATGAGTTCTGTTCAACAGAACAGTTGAGCAACTATTTGATGTATGCATATAATTTTGGCAATCTATGAACAGAAATACATAAAGCATAACACAACAAACACGAAAGTCCTAGGGGCAAAATGATCAAAAATAAAAGCAAAGAAATGAAAGCTTGTGGCTTGATTTCCCTCATAATTTTATGTCAGTCTTACATTGAAGATTTAATAATTCTAAAATATTTGACGGTGTTTGACTTACAGCAACATAGCCTTTTAAGTGAGAGAGCATGTAGATAATTTATCCAATATATAATTCTATATACTGTTTTGGATATGAAAATTTCTGTTTGGTGCACACTGAAGCAAAAATGCAACTAAACACTTCCTGGGAAGTAAGAATGATCAGCTCAGCATATGTTCTCATTTTGTGCTTCTCTTCCAGAAGAAGTTCTGGTCACACACATTCTATATATAATTCATTCATTCCAACTGTCCTGTGCACTTCCTTATGGAGACAGAATGCTCACCTTGGTCTTTAAATTAATTAAACCAACTACCTGACAAATACTTATTGGAGATCATTAAAAGGTTATGAAAAAAAATAAAATACTGCAGTCTAAGAATGATGCGAGGGATTGAAAGTGTCCTTTTACTAAAATCTAGGTGGAAACCAGTAAAATGTCTGAAAAACTTCGAAGTCCTGGACATAACACTATTTGACTAACACCACTAATAACAGCACTAAGCAGTGACTGAGACACAAACAGATAAGGTTGATGGTTAACACCCAGTTAATACCAGAAATACAGAGCCATTTTATTCTAATTTTCTGCTAGATAACGAAGGTCTCAGAACAAGGCACAGCTTTCATTAAGTACTAAGTTGGCCAAAGCACATGGATCTGTATCTACACAGTGTTAAAAACAATTTAAACGTGCTTACGTTTATATATATGATCAAATCCTGTCAAACACAATGGAAATTAAGCGCAGGCTTAAGTCATACACAAAATGCTGGGGTTTCCCATGCATAAAGTCACAACTTCTGCAGTTCAGTACATCCTCCAAGATTGTAATACATAGTAGGAGGTGGCTTTTAATCCTTCTCACAGGCCCACAGGCAAGCTCTTTTCTTCCATTAATTAGGGAGAGAGCATCAGAAATTTGCTGACAATGAGGAGCTTCTGTAGTGCTGCCTACCCCTGCATCTTCTGGTTCTTTAGACACATGGTTCTTACATGTGAACAAGTACTTAATATTTCAAGCATGGCCTAATCGACAACAGCACCTGACTGTTGTTGTTAAATAAAATGCCTTTCAGAGAAAGTACCAAAAAGCACAGAAAGAGGCAGTGTAAATTAACACTTATTTATCCCCCTTCAGGACTTCTTATTTTTATTTATTTATTTTTTAATAAGAAAGACTTGGTCTTTTCAAAGTGCAAACATTGCAAAACAATCTCATGGACAGGAATGTGTACCGACCAGGAGAAAGCTCAAGAACTGGTCAGTTACCACTCATGTAAATCAGCTGTCACAAACTATTTGAGCATCTAGAAATAGCTGTAGCTTGGTCTAAGACTACCATAAAACTACTGGATTATCTACCGAGATTTTTTTTATTTTTTACCTTTACCTGAAGAGAACTTTATTGAATGCTGTTGGAGAAAGCTAAAATTCTAGAGACACAAGGCTGTAATTTCTCTGAAAATTTTCTTTCAAGCACCAAGATCTTGTGAGGCTATTACTGAATTATTGTTAAATTAGGAAAATAAAGTTTTAAAAATGCTGCAGCAGGGCTTCTGCTCCCATTTTTAATGAAATAAAATTTATTTTGTCCTTGGTCTCCTGCATTCTCTTTGTAATACGCAAAAATAACAGCTAACTCCATGTAAGCATTTCAGTTTGTTCTATGTCAAAAGACAAGTATATAAGTACATTTCAGAAAGATACAGTTTTCTTTCAGAAGCACGTGGACTCTGTTATATCAGTCCAACTGATAATTTTATCTTTTTTTCTTAGTGCTGCATATTCATACCTGAAAGCCAGTCTAGATTACTTCAACACTGTAAAAGGTAGTGAAGGAAGCAAGTGCTTCATCCGCAGGTAGTGTATGTATCACAGATTTCCAGAATCACAGAATGATTGAGGTTGGAAGGGACCTCTGGAGGTCATCTGGTCCAACCCCCTCCCGTGTTGCAGTTTGTGCCCACTACCTCTTTTCCTGTCACTGGGCACCACTGAAAAGAGCCTGGCTCCACCTTCTTCGAACTCTCCCTTTAGGTATTTATGCACAATGATAAGATTCCCCCGAGCCTCCTCTTCTTCAGACGGAACAGACCGAACACTCTCAGCTCTTCCTCATAGGAGAGGTATTTGGCTTCTCTGTTCACCTTTGTGAGGAAACAGCCAAGTTCACTTTGGTAAAGGAAAGCTCTTCCAACCAAAATATCAGTATCACTGCTCCTGTTTTAACACTTCTCTTTTCAATTTAAATGGCACTTCTTGCTTTGCCTTAACTACTGTAATCTCTGAAGGGCAAAGATGTAGTAACAAACTCATTCAGACTGCTATTGCAGGTGTCTGAAAAGATGGCACACCTCTGTCTTGTACATAAGGGCAGCACTCACAGTCGTTGGGATCTTGTGCTTTTGTGACCTTGTTATCTTGTTTAGAATTTCTCTAAGCAGTCAGACCCTGAAACATGTCAGTTATATATTACTGCAGTTGTACAGGAGGATGAATTTTCTTCCTTTGCTGCCACAGCCTAGGTGCACATTGCTTAGTCTAGCTGGTAGTCACACTAGACATAAATAATTTTGACAGTCAGAAGAACACACTAAATATACAAGTTCCACAGATCAGCAATCAATCTTATCTGACAGACTAACCTCAGAAACAGTTTTAAAAAACATTCTTTCCTTTTGATCATCTAGACAAGCTCTGTGGCAGACACTTTTCAGTCTCCCCTTTATACACAGGATATAACAGTTCCCAGCATAAATAATGTATTTACTTACCTACCTACCTAAATGAAGCACACTGGGATTGAAATATAAAAATCTACGATTCAACGGGTGCAATTTGCAGAAGGAACATGCAAGGGATTTAGCAATTGTGATGAAGAAATTCTAGCAATTCTGCTTCTTTCAAAAACAGATTCTGAATGGTACTAGACAGATTACCAGAAGTTCTAGACTATGGTCACAAAATCATTAAGAACTTCTGTTCTCTTTTCACCTCTAGAAGCTCCACAAATGGAAATAATCACTTTAATTGACAGTTTCCTATTTGCTCTTTAACTTCAGTGAAGACAATGATACTTTGAATTATTTCATCTTTCCAAAACATTTTCCTAACCATCTACATCATCTTTTTATCCCTTGCCTTTATTTTACATCCCTCTTAGCCAATCTAGCAGTAAATTCTCCTAACCTTATGTCAACTTTATCTCTGCTTAAATCCTTGGTCAAACTACCATTTATTCTCTCACTGAACATTGTACTTTTTTTTGCATACGAAATCTTCCATAACACTTCAGTTTTTGAAGGCTGGTGCTGTGCATTCTCAGATCATAGAATCACTAACATTGGAAAAGACTTCCAAGATCATCTGGTCCAACCGTTCCCCCACCACCACCATTACCCACTACACCATGTCCCTAAGTACCACATCCAACCTTTCCTTAAACACCCACAAGTAGGTGACTCCACCATCTCCCTGGGCAACCCGTTCCAATGCCTGACTGCCCTTTCTGAGAAGAAATTTCTCCTAATTTCCAACCTAAACCTCCTTTGGTGCAACTTGAGGCCATTTCCTCCTGTCCTAGATGGATTAAGAGATGCAATCTTTATAACATCTTTTCTTCAAATTTCAGAATTCTGTTCAAATAAGCATCCATTTAATTTCGTGAAGTCCTTCAGGTATACATACCAATTATTCCAAGCAATTCTCTCTCTGTTCCTTCACATCTTTTGGCTTACCAGTTGCATTTCTTCTTTTTGTGCTGCATATACACAACCGCTTTTCACTGGGGACCTTCTCTTTGATAACTTATGATGTGCTACATTATTGTTCTGCATCTGTGCTTGATTTGTTGCCTATTTCGCTCCATGTTTGTTGAAGTATGATGTCCTGCCTCACCTCCAGTTTTTATAGGTAAACGCATTTTTAAAAAAATCAAATTTTAAAAAAGAAAAGACCTTTAATATACATAGCATAGCATACTTTTCCCCTCTTGAAAGGTCTTAGAGATAGAAGCTCTTGCTCATACACAAAACTGTTGAGATCCTATATCCTATTGCACTAATGTTGTGATTCTTCCCTCTGGTCTAGCTGACAGGCAAGAGTTTTATCTCTGGCTAACCCAGCTAACCCTAATCAGAAAAATCACAGTCTCTAACCATCCAAAAGGAACCCTTCAACAACTGACTGATTTATCACTCTCACTAGCTGTTGCAGCATACAACTGTACATCAGCTAGTGACTGCCTATTACAAAACACATTGTAGTGAACAACATTTTAATATATACCCAGTAATTACTGGAAAACATATCTTGTATTAGCATCTCTATCATATTTTTGTTCTCTGTATAAGTTTACAAAGCATGCACAATGAAACAGTATTGCCTTTGTGTACAGAAAGTGATGGAAGCATCTTCCAATGTAAGAATATCCAATTGGAACACTACTTCCATTTAAATATCAGAACCTGAAAAGTGTTCTCATTTGGTACTCATTTTGATAATATGTCCTCCTTCAGCCAGGATTAATTTGGATGAGTAAATTCTATTCTGAAAGATAGGAAAATAATAAAAAGAAGCACTTGTAAGGTTTTTATTTTATTTATTTTTTAATATTTGTGGCTATAGTACTGGACTGAAACTCAAAGTTTCAAAGTGCTTTGTAGCCCTAAGATATGAGAACTTATAATTCTTATATGCTTTCAGACCCCTTAAGTGGAAAAAAGGGTATTATAATATCTCACTAAGTTATAACCAGCAACTGATCTTCAAAGACATCAAGATATTTGGAGGTTATTTGGACCAGACTAAATAAATGTCTTTCAGGAAAAAAAAAAAAAAAAGAGAGAGAGAAGGAAGAGAGAAGGAAGAGAGAAGGAAGAGAGAAGGAAGAGAGAAGGAAGAGAGAAGGAAGAGAGAAGGAAGAGAGAAGGAAGAGAGAAGGAAGAGAGAAGGAAGAGAGAAGGAAGAGAGAAGGAAGAGAGAAGGAAGAGAGAAGGAAGAGAGAAGGAAGAGAGAAGGAAGAGAGAAGGAAGAGAGAAGGAAGAGAGAAGGAAGAGAGAAGGAAGAGAGAAGGAAGAGAGAGAAAATCATCCTTTCTTTTGAAAGAATGAGAATCACTGGCTTACGTGAAAGCAGGACTGACATCTTGATTTCCTTTCCATCTACTGACAAAAAATATTTTTGCATCTAGAGACTTTCAGCATGACTGGAACTCAGAGACAAATAAGTAAGCAAATATGGACTACCACACAGAAAACTCTTTATGAGATTGAGTGAGAATGTTATCTGTACTGATTGCAAACATCTACAAGCATTACCTTCAAAAACACAGGTATTAAACTAGTATTCACTTAGCTCAAAACCAAAAACACTGATCTTGCTGAACTGCAGTGAGAATACCACGAAAATAAACAGCATTCCTGTGCTGTTATTGCTTTTATTGCATGCAGGCTGGTATGAATTTTCCCAAACCTAAACCAGAAAATAAAATGAAAAATAAGAATGCTAGCATGGATACTGGCTTTTGCTAAACATTTCAGGATGCTAAAGTGAACATTGCCTTGAGCTAGCTAAGTATTAAAGTATTCTACAGAGATCTAATGAACTAATACAATAAAAATCTATTGACAATTGCCTTGAACTAGTAAAGCATTTAAGCATTCTACAGAGTTCTAATGCATTAAGGACTAAAAATCTATTTCTATGTGGTAACTATAGTCAATTTTTGTGAGATTTCTCAAGTCTCACAAATCAATATTTGTAGTAATGTACATGAAAAGATCAAGAAAAGAAACAACCAAAAAGATTTTTTCCTGTGCATGACTTGATATTTTACATTTAGTATAAAAATTCATACATATCTATCACCAAAGCAAAGTATTTTGCTGGTAGGCATAGAAGTGTAAGCTGGAAAAGAGCAACTAGTTTTCATATAATTATCGTCTTGCCACAAGATGGCACCAAAAGATTAAAAATATCTGCATTCTTAAGATTCCCATCTGAAAAAACTGGAACAAACTTTTCAGGGAATTGCACAAGAAAAGTCATCAACATTTTACTTGCAGTAGTAAGTAACAAACATCATTCTGCTTACTTTGACAAACTGCTGAAATGTGGAGACTTACCATGGGGTTAATGAATATTGAGAAAAAGAATGTTTTACTAAAGCTTAAGTTTCCTACAAATTCTGAAGAATAAGGAATGAGAATTTAGAATGATATATTTCCTTTTCCAGACAGTGAAGTGAGAACATATTCAAATGTATGAATAAAAACTAAACAGACAAGAAAAAACAAATCCAAACCTATCAACAACTTATAGTTTCCCCTAAAGAAAACCTTATGAAAGTTCAACAATTTCTTCATTAAGAATGTGTCTTTTTCTCCACTCCATTTTCCCTCCCAGTTGCAATTAAGAAAAAAAAAAAAAAAAGTTAATCTCAAATATAGCGAGCTCTTAAAAAAGCTACATGTGGGAGATATAATGAGCTATAATGTGAGAGATAGTGAAGAAACAGTATTTCTAGTTTATCAGATATCTCATTGTCAGATGAATGCTTTTCAGTTTCCACTGCAAAACCCCATCCTTCACAAAGGATTATTATATGATTATGATTCTATTATAGGACATATAATGGGATTACTGTATCCTATTATATGATAGGAACAGGTCAGAGTGCAATGACAGTGTAAACACAAAACAAGATAAAAACCTAAAGGCTTGTGTGGGAGGAAACATTTCAAACCATAGTTACTTCATTGGTGATTACTTCACTGCTGATTATTTTGTGTAATAGATTTTACTTATGTATAGAAAACAAACAAACAAAACAAAGAAAGAACTATATTAAAAAGTGTTCACAGAACACTTCAGCCAGAAAGAAACCAAGCATCTCACAACACAGAAATACTATTTCATCAGCAAACTGCTGTAAATCATTGTAATTGTTTCCTTTAAAGAGAAAAGACCCTGAACAATACCAACATTATAAAAAGAATTATTTTTGTGTCAGTATTATCTTGAGCTTTGTTGTTAGTATTTCTGATTGCACAGAAATGTATTTAGCTAACTTTAAACTGCTTTTCCATATATCACTTCATTTTAGCTCATATATTTTAACGTATTAATAGGCTACTCTGGAGAAGTCAGTGCTTGACTACACATTGGAATTATTAAGATGAATTCTGTTTACTTAAATAGAATTTCATTCTCAAAAACAATCATTTTTTTCTTGCAGTCATCAAGCCATTATGACACATTTTTTATGTTATTGTCCTGCTTCCTATCCAATAGTCCAGTTTTAATCTACTCTAATGATAACAAAATAGCTTCTGAATTACTCCAGAAATCTTTTAGTGCTGAAGTAGCATGATTTTACTTGTGTGCCTTTTTTTAATTAAAAAAAACAAGGGGGGGGGGGGGGGATTTTAGCTAGAGTTATAAATGGACTCCAGTGAGCATACACAGGAGTAACAAGGAACCAGTCACAACACTAAAATGATGCCATAGTCATACACTCCTGTACGACAAGACTGTTTGGGTGCTCTTCCAGAGACTGAGCTGGAACCATCTAACTGGGAGCTGTGGGACTTATCCACCTGGCCTGACATTATTCCATTAGACCTGACTTTTGCAGGCTGTCCGTTTGGCAAAACAGCTCAGACTTTATGTGCAGGTACTTGCTGCTTGGATCTTGATGGCTGCAGCCATGGAGGAGAGAAAAGGTGGGTATTTCCTTTCCTGAATATACATAACCCAAAATGTAGCAAGAAGTGGCTCTCATGTTAACACAGCTGTTTGTTCATTTGTTTGTTTTCATCCTGTAACTTAGAAGGCCGAACTACTTTGAGCTTTATTTGTATTTAACTCCAGCTAAGCGGGTGTTGTTAGAATTGAAAACCTAACAAACTCGCTCCTTGATGGCTTTTTGTAATTTCTGTTCTAAGCATATCAAGTGTAATTTAAACACCTAAATACAACAAATTGAAAATATACTGTAACTTCTTGAACAACTATGGATTTCAGAATTTAAATAATTGATTTCTCCTTCTTTGCCACAATATTTTAGGTATCCAATTTAGAGCAGCTCAAGCCCAGTGACCTGTCTCATTCACATTATAAATACCTGAATTAACTTGAAGATTTATGCTCATCAAAACTTTAATTGTATTATTACTATAATATACTATGTCTTAATTCATCATCCTTTTGTAATTTTCATTTTTCTGAGCTCAAATAGAAAGGTAGAGGAAACCACATCACAATTAAAATATATTCACAAATAACACACGTGTTTCAGAATGGGTTCAGATGCCTTGCTTGTCAAGGACAGGAAGAGGAAGAAGGGATGTATGATTTTTTCTCCATTTTCCATTCTGTACATATGTATCACACACATACTTTAATTTTAGAAAAGAGATCGATTTCTTTTCATCATCAGAATGACTGTTATTCCATTAAAGTTTCTAAATATTATAAATAAATTTTAAAAGTAATACATTTCCACCTTAAGAAAGATTTTCTCAAATTAATTATTCAAATCTGGGTACTACTTCATTAAAGACCACTTAAGAAGAGAAATTGGAAAGAAATTGTAAACAAGAAAAAAATTATATCATTTATAAAAGAACAATATTACAAAGGAAAATCCATCTATCTATATCTGTATATCTGCCATTCACAGATGTAACTACCAGAAAAAAATGAATCTAGTAACAGATAACACAAAAGCTTGAAAGTTCTTAATCAAAAACTGTCAATAAAATGTGCCCAAGTATTAAGTCATGGAGAGAACCAAATGTACTTTATATGCCTGGGGCTCGATTCACTTGTTTTAATCAAGGTGTCAGCTTCAGTGCTGTCTTGACCACAGGCACCAAACTCTTACTCAAGGGAAAGAGCACATCTCGGCATGCTAATGGCAGAAAAACTTCATCCAACAAGAGGAAAAAAATCACACTTCTGTCTTACTTTTTATGGACACTACATATTTCTGCCACAAAGCTGTGGTAACTATCCCAAAGAGAAACTAGGAGACAGAAATAGTGCTTAAAAGTGCTTAATAGTGCTTCCCTCTTGGTAAGGCGGTAGCAGTAACATATTTAGTGAACTTGGTTATAATATGCTTAAGCAGATCTTGAACTACCTTTCATGTAATAATGACACTCCTTACTTCACTAATCTTAAAAGAGAGCAAAATGTTTCATACAGCTGCAAAATTACTGGGTAGACCCTAGTAACTCATACAGAACATTAGGTCTACACTATTACTTACCATTTAATAAAGTACTGTTTTGATTAAAAACTGTTTTTAAATGGTTAAATGCTGTTGATCTGAGCTGAATTTCACCATATTCTATGGCAGTGATTGCATAGATTCTATGATGTTAATATAATATTGCTTTGTTTTGGTTAATATTACATATTTAACTAGAATTCATTATTAGATAGCCCAACAGTTAGTTAGCTTAATTAGTTAGTTTTGTTTTGATTTTTTACGAGAAACTCATGAGAGCAGGATAGTAGCTCTAAACAGCTTACTTTGCAGATCAAGATTATAATGAAAAAGAAAAAATCATGTATAACAGTACTTACATATAACAGCCCTCCCCTTACTAAAAATATACAAGAATTTAGAAAACATCTACACTAATAATCAGAATATGATCTATAACATGATGTTTTGTTTTGTTTTTAAAGTCTATTCACATAATTTGTAATTACAATATATTCTTACAGGTAGAAAATAAGACCTGAAATATTTTTATTTTCTTATTTTCTTATTTCAATTTGTCATGTTTGGGGGTTATTCTTTTAAACACATTCTGTTGTTTTTTCTTTTTTTCTTTCTATTTGTGTTGTTTTGCAATTATTCCTAACAACTGTCAATCTTCTAGTGAAAATGCAGGTTCTCTTGTGAGTAGACTCAACATAAAAAATAAAACAAGCTATTTTAAGGTTTAAATCTTATTCATCTCATTAGCACCTTCAGTGAATGGATTACTTATAATTTTTATGATGTATAGAAATTGATGACATCTAAATCTACTTTTAGCTAATTTACTGATGACACGTTGGAAATCTTCAAGGGGTATGCCAAGAAAACAGGGAGGGACCCAAATATAAACTTTTATTTTCACACTTCGTCTGCTGTTTTGAGGCTCAGATATTTCTCCAGGGACAAGTAAAACATGAAAACATGACTTTAAATGAATATATTTTTAAAAATATAATCAGGTGTCCTTTTATACAAAAACACCCTGAGGATAGAAAGAAGCCATCTTTTATTTCAAATTAATTGTTTTAACACTATCCACAGATTACAACCAAGACTAAACGAAGTGTAGGCCCCTCTTTATCTCTACCCAAGGCATAGAAAGATATATGGAGAAAACAAGACAGTTCTTCACTGAGAAAGCAGGAACTTGTAGATATTATTATACACTACGGTCCTGATTCATAATTGAAGCTCATAAGTCTGTCATGACTACATCAAAAAGTATTTTAAGGCCTAGTGATGGACAATATTTTTAAAAGAATATTCTGAGAATGATAGCCATAACAAGAAAAAATATGATGTGCCCATTAAACCAAGTAGACAGAGCCAGGAAAATCTCAGTGTTGTGACGGAGGAAGGGGTCTCTCTCTCCCTGCTGCCCACAGCTGCTTTCAAAGGGCTGTTTATACCCCTCTTTAGGAGACTTCATCTGTGGTAGTTGTACCAGTACAAAGACCTTTGCAAGATTACAGGACCCCTAGCCCTGGAGAATCCACTGCCCCATGACAGAGGTCACAGGCAAGGATGCTAACACTGTATGCACAGCAATGCTACTGATGTTGACTGAGTCCCACATCTTGGGCCTTGTATACATTTATGGTCCCAGTTCTACTTACCATAGAAAAAGGCATCAGGAAAATAACAGGTGACTGTTTGTAAGAAAGAGAGATGTATACATTTAAGGGATGTTCTTTCTTAGAAGAAAGAAACCTTAGAAGCAAAATAAACCTTATCTGTCCTGAATATTGCCTCCAAACAATTACAAATACTTTCCATTCCTACGTCTTTTCTCACCCTCATTTCAAAAGAAAAAGTTTTTATGCAGTTCCTTTGTCTCATGTCTATAATATGAAACATATTCAAGAAAAAAATACATTCAATACTCTCTCTATTCCAGCAGAAGTAAAAATCAGCTGTACACTTGTATTACATATAGGAACCAATGACAGGATGGTCATTTCAGTACAGCAACTACAAGTTTCCTAGACACAGGCATACAGATGTTTTATTAGTACTAATATTAGGATAGTGTAACAACTAATAAGATAACCTTTTCATCCATTAAACTGGTGTAAATATCGTATGAACTACTATAGTGTGATTGACAAGCCCAAAATAACAGTTCAGTATCTATTTTTATTTTATGTTAATATGGAGGCCAGGGGAGGAATACCAGTCCTGTTTCATTTTGAGTTTTGCTCATAATGCAGTAAATTACATTTGTATCTATTCTTTATGTCTTAAAAATCAGGTATTGTAGCATTGCAGGTTTCATGAGGATTGCATTCTTTTTTAAGGATCATGATCTGATCAGGCTAAGTGATGGTACATCATGATCTTTATGTTGTAATGTAGAACACTGAAATAGGATAATACAATAAAACCAATCTAATGTGGCAGATGATGGCGTATCAGCAGAAAAATCATAGAACATAGACATATGTACAGAAATATATACCACATAATACATAATTCTTCATGAGAACGTATTTCAGAAAGGGTTTTTTTAATTATTATTGTAAAACAGAAGAGGACAGTTCTAGCTTTTGACCAACGGGATTCTGAAAATATCTATTTTCAATGCATATTTTTTGAATGATTGGCTGTGCATAAACACACATACACTTGCTTTCTCTGCCTTACATGATTTCCTACTGTTTGATACATGTTTCAAAGTTCACTTTGAGTTACCATTAAGAGTTGCCATAATAAAGTTTAAAATAGAAAAACATCACGTTAAGAATGATGTGCATGTGGGGACAGCATTAAAAGGGAATACTGCCATATAGTTTTTCATCATATCTTTGTGTTCCCTTGATGCAGCCTGTTGGTAAAGACGTAGTACTGCACACTTCCAACTTGAGTTTATATCCCAGATCAGATGTCGTATGACACTACAAGCTGAGGAACACCTCTGCGATACTGCTAGAGCTTTATGCCTCCTACTGCACATGCTCCTTTATCAACAAGCTGATAAACCTTTATTTCATATAAGTTAGTAGAGACAAGAAGTGATAGTAGGAGCTTACAGGAAAAGTGAAGTAATAAAAGGCTGATATAAATTGAGAGAAACTGTACATTATTCTGCTTGCTAGAATGAAATCCCTGTACAAAGCAAAGAAATTCCCTGTTTTGCCTTTCCCCTGCACACACACACACACACTTGATGTAACTGGCTCTGATGTTTAATAATCAGGAAGACTGCATGTACAAAGAAAGGCATTAAAAGCCTCAGCTGGCAGATTTTTGGCAAATCCTCAACATACTAAAAACTCAACCAATAAGCCAGCAAACAGAATGTATAAGCTCAATAGCTCTTTGGTTGGGTGGTGTTCTGGCTGGCCACCAGATCAAAACACAATAGAGAAAAAAAAAAGAAAAAAGAAAAGAAAGGAAAAGAAAAAAAAAAAATAAATAAACACAGTGCTTGGATCTGGCTGATTTTTTCCTGTGTGCAGCAATACATCCTGATGACTGTAACACACTCAGCTTCCCAGAGATGAGGATTACTTCCTATTGCTCTATTGTAGAGGTTCTAACTCACAGATATGGGCAAGTTAGGCAAGTCACCATGCCAAGGACTCAAATAAGAAGAGGTGTAAATCCAGGAAGGGGAAAACAAACAACATTCAACAGAGGAGTTCCTTTTGGCCTGAATAGAGTTTTGGGCAACATTTAGTCCAAGACAGAATTCAGAATACTGTTCTTCATTGTTTCTTGCATTCAAGTTTTGCCAGAAGTTGGACAGTAGAGAAAGCATGTTTTGTGAAAAAGCAAGTGTCCACATTAGTAGATTTGAGGCTGCAGGATGTGCAGTGTGTGTGTGTCATAAAGTATGGTCAATGAAGGTTTCAGTGAAGTGTACCTTGAGTTTGCACATGCTTTCATTGATAGCTGCATATTATTCAGAACAATTTAAAATGTTCTATGGTTTCCATATGTACAGTGAAATCACCCTTCATACTATTTTACTTTGGCATGCTTAAACCGTTGACAAGAAGTTTTGTATCTGAATTTCAATATTCTTCTCTTACTATACATGATACATCAACTAATATGTCATTAAATATCCCATAATAAATAATAAAAGTAATACAGAATATATGTGTATGTCGATTATAAGACATTCATGAAATGTTTCTTAAACTCGTATTTTATTTACTCTGTCTTTCCCTTCCATTTATGTCTCTTATGTAATATCAAATAATTAACTGGGTATCAGATTTTTCAAATGTATGAGCAATGATATATTGTGAAGTCCAATTAAGATGTGTTGGTGTTTACAAACTTGGTTTCAAGTGATAATAATGAATTAATTCAAAATATTACTATGATTATAGTCAGAAACTTCACCCTATTGCTTCAATTCAACAATATTCAATCTTAATTTGACCCTTTGCACTAGTGCTGCAACCTAGTGGTGTATATAAAATTATTCTACTTCAAAGGTAGTTAATTTTCACCTGCAACCTGCCTGTGAATATGGTTAACAGACATAGAAACTATGTTACCTGCAGAGAACTACCCAGATGAGGAAGGCTCTGTCTCAGTCCTTTTTTTTTCCTTGGGAAATCATGTTGAGATCAGGAAATAACTTTCTAAGAAATAGAGGTAGATATCATTCTCAAATTAACCTTTTCTGCCTTTTACAATGAATTATTTAACAAAGAAAAATTAGAAGTGATATCACTTAGCCGAAATTTGTATACTGGTGTGCACGTATGCATGTGCATATTATGAGTATCTCTCTACATTTAATTAATGACGAGCTCACTTGCTTTGACATGGCATTATTTGAATGCATTTTTCAATAAAGTCTAAGCACAGAAAAGAACAGAAACCACAGTGTCTACTGTGAGCATATTTTAGTATTTCACCAGTTTCTTCACAGATCCTTTGTCTACTGAGAACAAGCAAATATGAAGTTTTAGTAGATCTACACGCAAAACCAACAAGACCATTTCACAGAGTATTTAAGTTCCTACATACAGTCCCTCAAAGACGGATCTTGCCATTTTCTTTGACATTAACTGTTACAGAATTATAAATATAAATTGCTGGCAATGCAAGCAATCAAGATATTTTCCAATGCTATGTAAAGAAACAAAAATAAAATCCTTAGCAGCAGTCTCAAGTTTAAATATCTGTATTATAATCAACACTCAAACATTACAAAGTTCCTATATAAAATCATAATATAAATCATAATATAAAATCATCTTGGCAGCACACAAAGAAAGCACGAAGATAGAGCTAAACTAAAATTAACAGAAAATTGCTACAGAAATGACCTTTTCATTCATATTATTGTTTAAGAAAGTAAATAAAAATTTGAGAAGACCCCTTCCAGACACAAACTAGATTACCAGTTTATAATCCAAGAACTATTCCTCTCCTGACGCAAGCCCACATTGACTGTAAAAAAATGGTTTTCAACTCAGGGAAAGATAGCTTGTCTTTTTTTATTCGCCTTTCCCAGTTCTCTAAGTTAGTTCATTCTTTCTTATCCTCAAAAATAGCAAAGGCCAGTATAACATTCAAAAAGTAACCAATTAATACAAAAGTTTGACTAACTAGAAAATCTCAATAAATGCATGTTATCAGACCTATGATATTCCTGGTACATGGCATATTTAAAAATAATTTAGGGATTCAGAAGTACATTCTAGTCTCCCACCCATGTTCTCCCCCTCTGGTAACACTGCCATGTAAATGCAAAGCCTACTAGCGTAAAAGAAAAAAAAAAAGGAAAAAAACAACAACAAAAAAATCATAATTCTTAACAAACCTGTTTCCTCACACCACACATATATGCACTTATACATATACATGTATACAAACAACAAGTTGTATAATTCAAAAAATACCTTCAAAGCAGTGGATATGTAGTTGGGGTAATACAGAAGCTTTTACTGAAATGAAAGATGAAGATTATAGGAAACAGCTCCATTTGTGTGGAAGCAACATAGATGATAGGTCAGTTTTAAAATGCTGGTTGCTATTTGTCACCGATTGCACGTGCAGATGCATTCTCTTAAGCTGAAGGACTGTTAGATTTTTATGGCTGCAACTAGTATCATGTACGGTATTAGTCTACTGCAAATTTCTCACGCAGCTGACAATGCCACCAATAGTTACTGGGAACATGGATTTAGACTTGTATTGTGCTGCATTAATTTAACACTACATCAAATATGGATTTTATTGCAGCAGTGACAATAAATGCTCACACAGGTACAGACTAAATTTTTTCTCCCTCCCTCTCTTCTCTCCCCCCCCCTTACTGAAATGTCAAACCTGGCAATATTTTCCCCATTGGTGTGTATATAGCTCTGTACCTATATTTGAAATATTGCCTGTATCCACCCACCATCCCTCTCCATAGGGATTTCCTTCATAAAGAAACATTTGCTGTAAGTGAATATAATCATTCTGAAATTCAATTCAGGACAAAACCAATAGCACTGAAAGCTGTAACAGACTTGCACTGGCATAGAGAAAGTGTGGGCACGTATGTGTATGTTTCATGTTATGCTCATAACAGTTACACTATGAAACATTGGGCTTTTTTCAATTCAAGTAGTATTGTTGTTGTCCCCATTATATTTGCAAGAACTGAATACAGATTGCAACTGCTGCTCCAAAGACAGCCTGATACTGGTAGAGAAAAATAAAAGAAAAAAATTCTATAAAATGCTGAGCATTTCGATCTTCAATACATATGATATCGGTTTACTTCGAGGACAAAATACACAGCATCTGTTTCCTACCCCTTGTTTCATTACTCCTGAGGCATATTTATGAAATGTAAAAAGTTGCATACAGTAGAGCAATTTTATGCATTACATTAAATACCATGCTGTTCATGCTCTAATAACAATAACAACAGCAACTACAAGGGGCTTACGGAAATGCAAGTAAGAAAGGCTCCTACCTTTTATTCTGCTTCTGAGAAAGTGAAGTAGTGTCCACCCCAAAGAAAACTGAAGAACGAGCTATTAGAGTCCTTTTCTTGTTTGTTTTCTGCTGTTATTTTCTAAGACTGATCCCACTTGGATCTAACTCAGGCTTTTTCTCCCAGCATCACTTAACTCTGGACAGCAGGGAACCAAAGCTAAGGGGGAGCTCTCCCTCTGCCTGGCTTTCATTCAGAGCTCCCGATTAGAAAGAAAGAAAAAAAAAAAAAAAAAAAGGAAAAGACACACCGCCACCACACACGCACCCGCACAGACACACGGACACACGGACACACGCAGGCACACTCGGAGGAAGGGAGCGGGGAGAGGCGCTGCTGCTGGAGCCGCAGCACTTACCCTGGGAAGGCTGGGGACTGGGGAAGCGCAGGCTTTTCCAAGCACACAGTGATTTGCAACTGAATGCAGTGGGAGGGTACAGCAACGGAGAGCTTTTTTGTTAAAGCCCGTCGCCCTCCCTTCGCTGACAGAATGGTTCTCTGTTTTTGAAGTCTAAGGTAATCAGCCTCAGCTACTTAGCTCGTCGCGGTAATGCTGGGAACACCATCACTTTTTGCGGTGTATTTTTCTTGATTAAATATAACCAATTTTCTATACCACTAGTGATCTCACGGCGATGTTTATAAGATATATATACATATAAATTAGCATGGTACCAAATTAAATTACAAGCTCAGAGGGCTCAGATGCAGCCACAGAGGGTAGCTATTTTCTCCACTGAGCTGCTTGTGCTATTAGATTAGAAACATTTTTTTCTCCTGCTTCGCCAGTTTTATGATTAATATAAAACAAGACAGGTTCACATAATACAAGATATTTTCCCATTTCCAGAGGTCATCTGAAAAAAAAATGTCAGCATCACTACAAATCCCCTACTTTTTTTTTTTTTCCGCAGTTGATACTTGCAATGCCTATATTTATTTTATTTCAGCCACCGTATTTAGACTTCGCAATTTGCAGACATATTCCTTTCCATCGAGTTAATCTGTGCTGGTTACACATTTCTAATACAGCAAACTGGACTCAGCACAATCCTCCTTGGATCATATCATTGTGATACTGTCGAGAGTTCCCCGTACATTACTTAGAAGAGATTTAACAAATAGGCACATAAGATTATAAGATTAAGCCAATGGATGTCAGTATTGCTCTATGCAGAAAGTGTCATAAAGGACTTTCTTTGGTTTAAAAAAAAAAAAAAAGGCCTCCTAAAATAATAATAAGAAAGTAAAATCCCTTGAACAGAATCTGAAAAATGTATTTCTGAGTGAGGATGCAAGTATCAATAAAAACTATTTCATCATTAGAAAATCTAATACAAGAATAGATAGATCACTAGCTGTTATTAGGACGCTTGTTTATTTGCTTGTTTTCAACTGCTACTTATCAGTCCAAAGAAAAACCAACAAAAACAACAACAACAAAGATCTTATCTTGCCTAGTATCAATCTCTAATATAAGCAACTGGTATCAGAAATGACCCATCACCTGAATGCAACCATTTGGTAGATGAGCAAATGAACATTTAAGTAATATGCTACACTAGCATGTGAACACATCATCGCCATAGACAGATGTAAAGCAGCAAAATGTCAAGGGAAAAATAAGTCACCCTACTACCACATATAAAATGATTTGGTTTTGACAAACTTATCTACCATCATAGATTTTTTATCTTTCAAAGAAAGACAATGATGTTCTAAGGCTTTGGCTGTACTTGGGCACAGAAATACACAGTGCAAACAGTAAACATTTCTCCATTGCTTTCTTTCCCTCTTTCCCATTGCTCTACCAATATGAAAGTTAGAATTGCCATATATCCATCTGCTCCTGCTTTCCAAAGAGCTTAATTCTCAGTCCTTTCACAGGAAAGGAGGAGAGTGTAGAATCTAAGACAAGCTTCCTTCTCTCTGCCAGCATTTGACATTACACTACATTCACAGTTCCCAGTGATCCATGTGGAACTGACAATATTGAGACATCTGCACTGTCTTACAAGTTCACCCATTTATTTGTAAAAAAGAGGGAGCACAAAGCTCTCTTCTTTTGGGCAAATCATCTTACCTTGATCTGAAGATGAAGTATAAGGAACCATCTTTTCTGGCTGTAAGATCTATGTTTCTGCCTCCTAAAAGTACCAGGTCCATGCAGCAGAAAGCTGAAGACTGTCTTAGAATAGCAGCTGCACTTTCAGCTTAGTGCTACAGATAAATTATAGTGAAAAGAGTCACAAATATGTGGAAATTAATATACATGGCTGGGAAGTATCTCTTTAAAGTTGGATTACTTTTTGGATAATGAACAAAATACCAAGTGTTGAAAATAAAGTTAAAAGCTTTAGTTCCTTTTAACATTTTGTCTTCTGATATTTAAGTTGTAAACACGAAGTGGGAAATAGAGGACAGTTGGTGTATATATAAAAAATTTAGACATGCACGCATGTGCACACACACACAGAGTGCTGCAACAAATTCTGAAGTAAAAACAGAAAACAACGATCTAGTGGAATTATTCAGGAACAAGAACTCCAGAATCACCAAGTGTGCACTTACACCCTACCCTACAGAGAGTTTTGGTATATTTCCATTAGTGTTTTGTTCAACTAAACTGTACTAATCTTATCCTAGAGATATATGCATTTATTCACGCATAGTTTCTGCTAGTCACACTTCCTTCCTTAAATTGGGCTAACTTTGCTGTTTACTGTTGAACACTAGAAAAGCCACATGTACTCACTAACTCCATTTTTTGGGGGGGTATGGTCAACTATTTAAAAGTCAGCATTTTTGATAGTGATAGTATAGGAATACCTCAGGCAAAACAATCATTCATCCACTTTTTTCATCTAGCTATATGCAGCAGTAATTTTAATACAAGGTGGCATCATAGCCCATTTATAAAACTGCCTAATACTTCCCATTAGAAGAGCCCTTTTATAGTTGCTTATAAATTTACCAAACAAATTATTTAGGACTAAATTTTCTATGACAATGGTTTGCCCCAGGCAGAAATGATTTAAAAACATTTCAGCCAAAATAATACTGAGATTTCAGAGAATGAGGAAAAATTATACTGCTGGAATTTTCTCACAGGAGTAAAGCAACCTTCATGTTTTGAAGGCAGAATGTGGAACTCCACAGGGTACAGCTGGCCTTTGAGTCAGAGAAGCTTACCAATGGGGACAGATTAGGTCAATGAGCATTAAGATAAAGGAAGAGTGGTAGGAGCAGAAGGAGTGGAGGCTGGAGGATGCATTCTTATTGGCCTGCAAGGTAAAAAAAAAAAAAAAAGGTATATTTCTAATAAAGAACCAAGAAAGAAGAAACAGTGGCAGAATAGGGGTTAGGACACAAATTCACGCAGATTGAACAAGGAAACCTGGGGTGGGGAGGAAAAAAGAAAAGGGAAAAAAAATGCAAAGTAAAACATTGGAAAGAGAGAAACAGATCATTATAGATGACTTTATGTCATCTCTGTCTTCAAGGTGGGCAACTTTATCCTCTGAAAATAATGGGTCTACTGTGATAGAATAGTAGAATGCTTTGGGTTGGAAGGGACCTTAAAGATCATCTTGTTCCAACCCCCCTGCCATGGGCAGGGACACCTCCCACTAGACCAGGTTTCTTTTATTTTCTTTTCTAGTCCCAAACTTGGCTGAGATCCCAAGAGCCAACAGCTGCATTTGTAGGAAGATGATGAAGTGTAAGAAAGATGAGAAAGAAAAAAAAAAAAAAAGGAATTAGACCCCATTTTCTGAAGTATCACATCCGGAAGTGGCTGTCAAACCTACTAGCATTCTCTGCACTCAAGGCAGAGTTTAAGCATAGTAGTTACTTTATCGGTAACTGATCTCAGCAAATAGAGATCAGTGTGGTATTTTTAAAGCCTCCAAACCTAGCAATGAGCTGTGTGGAACCTGGCGATCCCATTTCTGCTTGTTTTTATTCCATGTTTGATGTATTTTTTAACCTCTGTAAAGTCACACACAGAAACCCAACAACACCAGTACTCTGTAATTAACAAATGCCAGAATTGTTTATCTATTTATAATTTTACAACTAAAGATACCAATTCAGTTATCACGTTTGTTCTAATTCCTCTCCGTTTTCCTTCATACATTCCCTAAAGCACCCCTCCTCACTGCACAAGATGGAGTAGCCTCTGGGTAAGCCATGGCAAGGCAAAAGTTGTCTAGAAAAGATTGCCTTTTATGTTGCAGAAGCCAGAAAATGTGTTGTGAACAAAACTGAATGGAGGGGAAAATACAAGTTCTCACAGTGAAAACATTCCCCTTTGAACTAGATTATATCTAATTCTCTGTCACTTATCCTTGCATGATGCTGAGCACATTACTTGAACCAGATTTCTTTCATAGGTTTTTTTCCTATTACGGTCTCTGATTTCTAAGTTTCTCACTAAAGAGCTGGCTCTGTTATAAAGAAGTGCTAAACACACACCTGCAGCACACACTCTGCTATTATAAGGGCAAAAAATGGTGAAAGTGAGGGCTGGTGCTCCGTGTCTTGTACTTGGTGAACTCAGTCAGCTTGTACTTCTGAGTGTGGTCTCTCTCTATGCCTCAAATTCTATTTTGTGGAAAAGGGTCAGCATCATGCCCCCACTTCAGAAATGCATTGAGGAGATCAACTAATACTTAGAAAATGTTCAGCTGTTGTACTGTTGAGCACTATAGAAGTGTTTAAGGATGTTATCAAAAAGCAGGATTTAAAAGTGGGATTCAAACAAGGCCATAAACTGTATATTGAATAATGCTAAAGCAGAATTGTTGTTAAATAAGAAAAAACTGCTAATTATGTGCCATCAATAAAATAATGCAGTAAATATCATGATGCTTATGCATAATGGTGTGTCAACTGCAGGGTAAATAGGTTTAGTATTTCCTAATTTCTGCATGCATGAATCTGAAAATGTACTAGGTTATTTTTGTTTGTCTGTTTTATTTTCTTACAGTGACTATGTGTGCATCCATATTTGAAATTTTTATTATTTATTCATTAAGTGATCATGAATGCACTAGGTACTGTGGAGACAAAAATATGACAACAGATCCCACACAGAGACATTGTTTCCAAGAAGCCATGAACGGATGGACATCACAACAAAAAAACGGCGTCTAAGTAAAAAAGCAGGGAAGCAATAGAGATAAATAGTGGAGAGAGGTGATAGCAATAAGGGAACAGAGGCTCCCATGTTAGGCAGTCTAAGTGCTGTGAAGGAACACACAGATAGTACTAGGAACAAAAGACTGTTCATGAAGGATGGACAAGCAAAATATTTTGGAGTATGTGCAGTAAGCAAAAAAAAAAATTCAAAAAACATCAAGCAGAGCACTACCCAGTCCAAAATGTCACTCTTCTAAAAGCAACGTCACCACTCTGTTCCACTCAGTAATGTTCATATCAGCTGGACCTCCTGCTCTGACAATAACACCACTTCCTCTAATTCTCCAGGCAATCTTGGCAATGTGTATGCCAGGAAGTGTCCTGAATTCTATTATAAGTCTCTTTTAATCTGTCATGATGGATAAAAACAACACCGTTATTTGAGATCTATGACTTTCTGGCATCTGATTTTAACTCTTTTTTTTTTTTTTCCCAATTATTGCCAGCCGTAAGCTTTCTTATCAAAGGATGATCATGGTTCTTCCATAGAAGGAGTCTCCAAGGAATTAACTACTCATTTTTTCATTCATTGCTGTTATTCCAGAGTGCACATATATTGGTATCTGCTATAATTGTTTTGTTTTAATAAATCATTGAGTCCTGTAACAATGTTCAAATGTTCTGAGGCTAAAAGTAAGTATTAGTACAGTAAAAGAAAAGAAGTTTATAGTTACCTAGAAAACATCCATAAACATGGTATAATAAAACATAATTTCTACGAAAGACTACATGCACATAAGCTGAAACTACTAAGAAGGACGTCAATAAAACAGTCATATTGTGTACAAACTTGTCTATGTTTCATCCAATGATTATGAAAAAGATCTAAAACATCCATAAGATTACTGTATTATTGGTAGCATTCTTCAAGTACCCTAACATATTTTGTAGCAGTATGAACAGAAATATATATATTTTTAAAAGAAATAATGCTGTATTAATACAGCCAAGCAGAAAAAAATTGCTAGAATAGATGTAATCTGATTTGGACAAAAGGTATTATTTCTGTATAATGCTATGAAAATAAATACGACAGAGAAAATATCTTTACTTAACTTCACTAGAACTATTCTTTGTCTTTCCCCTTTTCATGTCAGTCAGTTGTTTGTTATTTTTCTGTTAGTATTGGCTTAAACACTGCTGAAGTTTACTTACAGATATAAATTATGATACTGCGTAAACAACCCTTCTATGAAAGATGTCCACAATAATAGTAATGTGAAAGTTATTAGTTCTTCCTTTTTTTAGTTTCCATCCAGTAACAGTGGCAATGGAAATGGTACAAACAATCCCAACAACCTGTTTGATTCCTTTCTAACATCAATATGTTTCTCTGCATTCACAGGTAAATAACATTTTTATACACAGTTTTTATTCTGATGTTTGCTTTAGCAACATGGTTGTAATTTTACTATTATATACCAATGTTGTTATCTATATATCAGGAGGCTTAGTGCCATCCCATTTCACTTAAATAAGAATGTGCATGCCTATGCAATTTCAAGGAAATGAATAAATACACAAAAACCCCTCCTCCCTTGATAACATACTTGGAAGAACATAGATTAGATGTATCAATTTTGCATTTGGCAAATGTGATGGTGATATTTTAAGAACAGCTAAGCTACTAAACAGATAAGCAGCTTTAGATCAGTTCTCAGGCTTGAAAGAATTTATATTTTTGCAGAGAACACAATCAAATAAAGCATACTTTTTCAATCTAAATAATACCAGAAATTACATATGTGGACAAGGAAGGAAGGAAGGAAGGAAGGAAGAACCACAGCCCTGCCCAGAAAAATAAAGCCAACCAATCAACTAAAAAACCCCAAAGGTATGCTGCATTTCAATATGTATATAACACAGCTACGTCACATTAGAATTTGGATGGACTTAGGGACATGCTCAAAACAAACGGAAAGAACCAAACATATTGATAAGCTATAACTAAGTATCCTAAAGTCAGAAAACTTGGGGTGAGAGTGAACACTATAAAGAGAAGACATACACAGTTTTACTGTTATATTTTATATTAGAAGTAAAGGAAAACAGAAGGGGGGAGACATTAGTCACATTCTAAAACAATAAAATGATATTCTGCATAGTTCAATGTTAAAAGACTGATACCAAACAGCAGTTTTGGGCAGTTTTTGTATTCTTGTTGTAAACAAAACAAAGCAACAGAGTAAAAAAGCGTGCCTCAGGTTAACACTGAAGTTTACCATAAGTCCCCAACTGCAAAGCTAAATCTCTCATTTGTACGATTTACTCTGAATTAAGGAAAAAAGCCAAACAACAACAACAACAAATTGGTGCCAGATAATTCACCAGAAATCTGCATTCATGCTAAAATAATGTGGCTGCAATTGGCATAAATCATCCTTTGTTTTTCATAGCATGTCTTCCTCAGGGAAGCAAACATCTTTGCTACAGGAATAGTAGGAAAGGAAGAAGAGAGAAAAAAAAATAAAAACTAAAATACCCACTAGAGTTTGCCAAACTATCATCAATATCTGCAGAACAGAACTGCTTGTTTTTTAACCTTTAAATTCACCTGTTCCACCTCTGTCCTTCCATCTGTAATCCCACCCCCCCCCCCCCCACCTTGGGAAACAGTCAAATAATCACCAGCTCCTCTGTTCCAAATACAATTCTAGAGACAGATCAGTCAGGAGACTCTCAGGGATTTGGTTATGAAATAACACCCTAGATTTGAGTTCATGCTCTTAGTATTTGAGTGGGATGCCAAAGAGACACAGAACTGCAGGCTGCAGTAGAATGACTTTTGTCACCCACCAGAAAAGACTTCAGAGTGCTGACGTGCTCAACTCTAACCCCGGGGGCAAATTACCTGAAGTCAACCAATGTTCCCATCCAGATTTTGATGACACAGTTGCCTCTTCTCAAACTTTGAAATCTGATATTTCTGTAATTGAGAGTATCCTACTGAAGTGTTACTGAAATAATGTCTCATTTTCAAGCCAGTCTGTCTTTTACTGAGTCCATCTAAAGGATCAGCATCTACATAGTATGCATGCCTTTCATCATTAAGCTTTTTGAAAAAGAAACAGGTTAATTGTCAAAAGACAACTTTTATCCAGATAACAGCATATTAAAGCACAACTCAAATCACATGATAACTACAAGCAAGTCTAATTTTGGAAATGGACATCATCAGAATAAGCAAAAAATATAACAGAAAACAGGATAATGCAGGTGCCTTATACTACAATTTACTTTGTATTTAAGATGAGAAATCATCGTCACCTAATGTCCAGTTAGTGGTTTACATAAAATCACTATATTGCATTGGACAGCTGCCCAATGGATAAGTACCCACATCATAAATATGCACACATAAAAATCGTTATTGGTACTAATTAGAGTAGCAATCTTGTTGGCAGACTCAACAGAAAGGGAAAAGAGATTTTGCTTAGGTGACAGCATAGCATCTGATGCCAAAATAAAAATGGATGAACAAATGTTGGCACAGAAAACTGCCTATGAAATCTGATGAGCAAAAATTTTGGGAAAAAAAAAAAAAAAAAAAGCAACTGTTGTGTTTGGTTTTACCTAAACAGAGTGAAAGCTAAAACACATAGCTTGTTTCCTCCTTGCTGGTTTCCACAGACTAGTCTCAATAAGACGAGGGAAAAATCTTGCTTTTATTTAAACTATGCTTTGAGATGACTGTACGTTAACTTACATTTATGTGCAACTTTATGCTTTTTCGTATAAATTGTATGTTTTCAGGCATATCCAAAGATAAAAGTGTTATTTTGTGTTTTGTTACATGTTTTGAAAACAACAGATGTGAACTGTTCTCTTTTTGTTATTACTTGAAGCTCAGGAATTGTTACTTTGATGTAATTCGAAAAGTAGATGTTAAATTCCAGCATTTTCTGGGCTTTATATATATAGAGTGATACTTACAACTGTTTCTTAGCTTTTGAAAAATACACTGATACACACACACACACAAAATCAAAATAAAATACAACATGTACCTTTCCAGAAACATTTTCCTCTTTAATGAGGTATTTATGCAGGAGTCAGGAAGTGGCCTTAAAGTTCTAGGAAGTGAATTTACCTTCAAGCTCTAACGCTTCACCATTTCATCACAATATGGTAAGAATAGTAACATAAACCTCCAAACAGTGATTCACACTTCAGTCATTTAATGCTTTCTCCTTTCGTTCAAAAATGTCACAATGTAGCATGAAATGAATTTTGCATACAGCTTTCTAGAAGACTATAAAATTTCAGACCCAGGACAGAAAATAAATAAGTAAATAAATAAATAAATAAAAATAACCTAAGCAAGGAAGACCTAAAACAGCCAACAGCCTTTTATAGCTTATCTGCAAACTGGACAGCAGCCAAGAGGCTTGGGTACACTCTCTCATTAGGTCATTTATTGTGCTACATTCTCATCCCCAAGAAAGCAAGGATTCAAGAGTTCCAAGTTCTGACATTTTTTTAATTATGCTACTGTGCAGCATAACATGAAGTTATAAGGTATAATGAAGGCCTACGGGAGACTATTAGCACAGTTTTTTAGGAGCTAGCAAATAGTTTTTAATAATCATTTTGTCATAAACGCCATACGCTGAATTGGTAATTAAGAGATGAGGACAAAAGAACAGAACCCTGAAGAAGAGAATATCATTGTATAACATTTTTAATGTACTGTGGGTTTGATTAGTGTTTGCTTTTAAGTAAGGAAAATAAGATGAGAAATTTCTTCAAATGTAGGTCGCAGGGCAGTTGAATAGAAAAGAAAGTACAGTGCACTCAAAGCGTGACAGCTTCCTAGTTTTAACTGTGAAGAACCCTCCTGATTTTTTCTAAGGCTGGTATAACTTAAAAGAGTTAAAAAAAAAAAAAAAAAAAGAATTAGCACTAAACTGTGAAAGCTAGAAGATGATGCATGAGACATCACTCTCACTGTTAATGTCTTTCTTGCTGGAAAAAAAATGTGAGTAGGAAGAAGCTGATAATAACAGAAAATTCCCACTATAAGTATTATACAATAGCTTGTAAATTGTAAAGGCTGTCTAGTCTAACAGAACTGCACACGGCAAAATCTAGAGATAATCACCTCTGTTGCACCTCTGTCATCAACCCCTTTTGTGAATTTTGGCCAATCACTTATCTCTGTTTATCACTACAGTGGAGAAATTAATTACAGAATGAATAAATTTCACCTTCAATTTGCAAATTGTTCATGCAAAGCTTACAGTTTCCTTGCATTTCTTCTGCATAATTAATCATTCACCTTCTCAGCTGGCATTTTTTTCTGTCACTGAAACTGAGGCAATGCCAGCTAATTTTGACTGGAAAACTACATGATACTGTGTTTTTTTGTTTGTTTGTTTGTTTTCCTGATTGGGTGAGAATAGCTTTTAACCAATTAAATTTTTGTTACAAGCTACACGTATCTATAAATTCCTAATTACCTTCCACAAAATATTTTCTAAATTTATAGAAATTGAAAGGTAAAAACATTGGCAGAAATATAATGGGAAATATTCCCTCATTTGTCATTAAAGAACATGAAATAACTTCAGTAAATATTACAAAATAACCACGTTATTTGTTTTTTATTCATTGGCTTTCCCAAGAACTGTAAGAAGTGTCATGCTGATGTTCATACCATGTTATTACAAAGCAACTGGATATTCACAATAATAGTAATACAAAGATTTACAAAGACTATATGCTTTCTATAAAGGGTATTAAAGTGCATAATATTTTTATAAGCATGTTTTGACAGTTTGGATTTATTTGGATCTAGAACAGTTCTAGGGTTTGCAGTAAATTTGACAGATCTGAAAGGTCATGACCCCCACTGAAATGTCAAAAGATTTTCCCCAGAACACAGGAATGTTTCTAGAAGAATTCTTTACTCCAGATTCAGTCAGAGATGGAACAATGCCTGCAGAGAGCAGCAGTGAACTTTTCACTGAGTAAAGAAGCATAAGTAGGAAATATTGGCAAAAAATAAAAATAAAAATAAAAATAAAAATTAAAAAAACACCTCCAAAGCATTGTAGCCTACAGATCTGAGGTCACTGCCAAGTTAGGATTAGACAAACCTGCTATGTAAGGCATACCAGTAATACAAAAAGAAATCCCAAATAAAACAACTGTTATCTTCATTACAGACATGCTGCTTTTCTCAAAATGGCATTCTTTCTGGGTCATGCTAACAGAAAGTCAGGTTTCCCAGACAAGGCAATATGCCCTGTTGGTCTAATTTTCACATCATGCAGTCAAAGTACAATTATGTTATTTCATAACAGCATACATTATTTCAAAGCCATTTTGGATTTAAATCCCTATTTCTCACTTTCAGTCTTTGTGGATATAAAGGACAGAAATTAATCTCCTTAAAATGCCCAGAATATCAAAAGCAACACTGTGATTAGTCTTCTACTTTCTGTCCTTTTAGAATCAGTATCTTTGACTTTCTAGGTATGTTAAATGTGTCCCTTCAGATTCTGAGCAAATAACAACTGAGAGATGCAAGAACATTGTGTTTTATTAAAAGATGACAGGTATTGCTATGGAGTTACCCTTGTAGGCTAATCTCTGTCATATGACAGAGATACTACATTTAGGTCATGTACCTACTGACTTTCTTAATGATATGCTGAGAGTATACACGTAAGTGAATAGCCATATCAAGATCTGCTTTCTTTCACTGTTTCGTTTACTATGCATATCTAAGTTGGCATTTTTCTTTTTGGTGGTTTTACCCAGCTGGGCAGCTGAACTCCACCACAACTGCTCACTCGCTCCCCCTTCTTAGAGGGAAAAGGGGAGAAAATACGACACAAAGAGCTCAAGGGTTGAGATAAAGACAGGGAGATCACTCAAAAATTATCATCATGGGCAACACAAACTCGGCATAGGGAGATGAATATAATTTATTGCCTATCACTAGTAGACTAAAGCAGTAAGAAACTAAAAGCAAACCAAGCACCTTCCCCCAATCCACCCTCCTCGACCTCCTCCCCCTGAGCGGCAGAGGGGAACAGGGAATGGGGGTGCAGTCAGTCCCTAACTCTTCATCTCTGCCTCTCCTTCACAGTCACTCCCTGCCCCTGCTCCACCTGGGGTCCCTCCCACGGGATGCCGTCCTTCTTAAACTGAGCCTGCGGGGGCTGCCCACAGGCAGCAGCTCTTCAAGAACTGCTCCCACATGGCTCCGTACCACAGGGTCCATCCCCCAGGAGCAAACTGCTCCAGCACGGGTCTCCCACAAGCGTCAGCTCCCCCCAGGCCCCCTGCTCCTGCGTGGGCTCCTCTCCACGGGCTGCAGCTCCGGCCTGGGGCCTGCTCCTGCGGGGGCTCTCCATGGGCCGCAGCCTCCTCCAGGCCACCTCCACCTGCTCCACCGGGGGCTCCTCCACGGGCTGCAGCGTGGAGATCTGCTCCGTGTGGGACCCATGGGCTGCAGGGGGACAGCCTGCTCCACCAGGGGCCTCTCCACAGGCCGCAGGGGAACTGCTGCTGCCTGCCTGGAGCACCTCCTGCCCTCCTTCTGCACTGACCTTGGGGTCTGCAGGGCTAGGTCTCACTCCTCTCTCCCTGCTGATGTGGCAGAGCAGTATTTTCTCTTCTTTAAGTCTGCTCTCCCAAAGGCCAGTGTCGTTCCCTGGCTTGGCTCTGGCCAGCTGTGGGTCCCTTTTGGAGCCAGCTGGAGCTGGTTCTGATCTGACATGGAGCAGCTGCTGGGCTCTGCTCACAGAGGCCACCCCTGCAGCCAGCCCCCTGGCTACCAAAATCTTGACATATAAACTCAGTGCAATTTTTTAAAATAAAACCCTCTGCTTTCCTTGGAATATTTTAAAATGTTACTTTGAATATACTGTAATGGAAAGCATAATGAAACAGTACTTAATTATATTCTTAATTTACGTAACATATTTTAATGATTTTAAACTGTACTGATCTAAGCCTTATTTGTAAACTCTGATGTTTGTATTTAGTATTACTTTCAAGCTAGCAGTCAGCCTTTAACATTCTTTGTCTATGAAGAGAGCTTCACAAAACCAGATGCAAGCTAATCCTTAAAAAAAAAAAAAAAAGACTATTATCCACTTACCTTGGATATGAGCAGTTCTATTCCATGGATTAGCTCATTTTTGAAGTACCACCATCCACCCTCTGCTTCAAAACTTCCAGATTTATGTCTACCTGTGGAAAAGAAGAGGGAAGAACAAAGAATGATAAAGAAGGAAACTGCATTACATTAGGTGTATTTGTTAAAATATGTGAGGGTTAAACTTTGATATACTAACTATATTTAGGAAATCTGTTCACCTAAATCATACACTGAGTTCAAAAAACAGAATATTTCTAATAGAAGCAACTGTGTGCAAATCATTCCATCTCTCTCCAGCAATGCATAAGAAAATCAATAACAACCAGGGAACACAGGCTTATTTTTGTGTATGAGCAAATGAACCATTCAGGACAAAAGCAGAGGTTTTTCTAATTATAGTTACTGCTACTTTTTCATGAGATTCACAATCTAGAGAGTTTCCACATGGCAAAAGAGCTTATAAAATTATTTGGGTTAAAGTAATATAATTGTGACATTTTCCGTGAGAATTATCTGATTACTATTCCCAGAGCCTTAAGTTACTTGTCAGCCAAACAGGGTACCTGTAGGTTAGGGCTAGGTTACATATGCCCCAAAGCCTCTTCTTCCATTACAAAGTAAGGTGACAAATGTCAATTAATAAGCAAAGTATTTAGTTAACACCAGCGTGATCTACAGAAAAGCTATATAGATACTGTAACTCTTCTTATTTCTTGACTAAGAGGAAGTATAGCATGTTTTTCTCTCTCTCTCTCTCTCTTTTCTCTTAAGAATGGAAGAGTAAGCAATTATATGCAAAAGTGACTAGGAAAATATATTTATTTTATTTTGGTTTTATCCTTTTCTTACCAGTTTACTGAAAAAGTGTGGAATTAAACAAGTCTTGGACCAGGGTCATTTTGTACACAGTGGTAACTAATTCCTAGCTTAAAAACAGCCAAACTAGGATACAGTAAGGAACTGAAGATAAGGATTCAGTATAATGCATCTTGAGGTGCACTGTCATCTTGAGATGAAAACACAGCTTTTTCTCAACCAAAAAGACACACTTTTGACTGCAGTAAATCTTTTAGGTGAATGACAGGGTGGAAGTTAAAGATTCTGATTAAGCTACACTTCTTTAATCAAATAAAACATGGCTAGCCATATATATAATTTTTCCTAATAAACTTTTCAGAGGAGATTTACCATCCTTTTTCAAGGCATTTCTCTACTCTTTTGAAGTCATTTAGATACATATACATACCTCATATTGTGTAATGATTATTATTTTGGGAGCTTATAGAGGAAATGGCAGTAATGTACAAGCTATTAGAAAGGTTTTATGTCATGATACATTAAAAACAAATGTGTTTTAAAGGCCACATCGGATAGGGCTTTGAGCAACCTCATCTAGTGGGAGGTGTCCCTGCCCATAGCAGGAGGGTTGGAATTAGGTGATCATTAAGGTCCCTTCCAATCCAAACTATTCTATGATATACGTAAAATAAAAGGACTATATATGTGCACATAAACACATGTATGACCTATGAAATATCATGTAGAAAAATGTTATATTACAATACATATAATAAACATCCCTATTCATGTCAGCACATTTTGGTGGGGATGGGGTGGGAATCTGCATGATCTGCAGATAAACAAATAAAGAAACAAAACCCTACAGGAATTGGAGATACACAGGTTATGGAAAAAAAGCAATTAATACTGAATCATTCTTATTCCAGGACAAAATGTTATTCTGTGCATCTAAAAAAAAGGATAGAAGGAGGTGAGTAATAGCCAATGGCAGTGTGAGTGTATACCTTGTATTATGCCGCAGGAGATGCTGCCCAAATCTTTCGTGGTGTTATAATGTTTGTTACATCTCCCCTGAATGAGGGTTTTCTTGTGTCTTATAAAGGATGAATGAACACTAAATCTCCAGTGTAATTTAGCTTAAAAATTCAACCAACCAGAATGAACAAATGCACTGGAAATTAGGCTCCTGCAAACTCATACATCTTTCACCAATTAAGAGAACTTCTTCTTAAAAAAAAATAAAAAAATGAAATAATGTATGTGATCTTTTTAAATACCATTTCTTATTTTCCATTGTTTATGTCATTATAAAATCTAGAAGGGCTTTAGTTTATTGACTCTCTGAAACTGAGTTATCACACAAATCATATACCATTTTTAGCCCATTAACATTTTATTATATTTCATCTCTGAAGTTACATTTCAAACTGATTGAATGACCAAAAGACAGGACTGTATTCTCTCCCTCTGCAGATGATCAAGTTTGATTAAGGAGCATTAACAAGTGAAGAGATCTTGAATATTTATCTCAGACTACCTTAGTAGACTGAGACTTTAGCTAAGAAAAGCTTTAATGCCACTAGAAGGACCGAGATAAAGTACTGAGGTAGCACCTATTTGTCAATCTAGTTTCACAATTTCAAAATAATTATAAAAAAAAAAGGGGGGGGGGAGGGGGGGGGACTTATTCCAGAAGTAAATATAGCACTTTATATGGAAAAAAAAATGTATATCTACAAAATGCAATTAACAGGTATTGACTCAAGAATGAATAAAAAAAAATCAAAGATTTGGCTGCTCAGGAGACAGCTTCAAAGAGATAATATTGGCACGTAAATTATTTTTCCCATTCAAATTTTTAATAAATATATAACTCTAGTCAAATATAAATAAAAGCTAAAGAGGCTTGGACACTTGCATACACCACCAGCCATTACCTGTTGCTAAGCATTGCCTGGATTTGTACCTTTATGTTCATCTGCACTGGATAGAGGGCTTGATATTAAAGTGGCATTAATGTGCAATGAAAAGAAAGGTGCAATGAAAGAAAGATGACATTTGAACCTTGGGTACATTATTAAAGAAGATCAAAAGGATATTTCATCTCTATCACAGCCAAAACTTGGTTTAATTTGGTCAAAGGCAAAATTCTTTGAGTGGGACATAATTTGCCAAAAGCCATCATCTCTCTGTCTGTGGAAATGGTAGCTTTTTTTACTAGGACAGCAAGACTTTTTACATTCTCTTCAAGTTGGAAAGGTTGCTGTCAGTGTTCAGCTCTTTTTTTTTTTCCAAACTACCGGTGTACTCTAGAGTATTTAAAATCCCTTGAGAAACATTCTAGAATTTAGAGAAAAAAAAAATTGATTGAGTCATACAGATACAAGCAATATATCTTATATATTTTATATAATTTATTTTATTGGTTAATAATTAATAAATAATTGTAATTAATAATAATACAATAAATATCTTAATTATTAAGTATTAATTAATAGTTAATACATTTTATGTTTTTATATAGTTTATATTTTTCTCATATATTTAATAATTCAGAATTTCCCTCCCTATAATCAAAAAATATTTGCACTCTTACCAGCACCTTCTCTTTCCTCATTCTTCCTTTTTAAAAATAGAAATATCTGGGAACATCAGAGCTACTGTACATTGCTCAAAATAATAAAGAAAATATGTCACAATGGGAATTTGATATCCATTACTCCTAAGGTTACTAGATAGGTGACAGAGGGTATATAAGTCTATTGGAAAATTATTCATTTATTGTCTTGATTTGACTCTTGGTCTCCTAGGCTTTTCATCATGCAGTCAGATACTGAGTTGTATTTCACCTTAATTTTTGTCCCAGTCTGGCAACAGGAGACTCAGTGTGAAAGAACTACCAACCCAGAATGGTTGTATAGCTCCCTAAAAATGTTTTCTTAACATTAACCCTACTGCTTTGCTTTGTAGAAGGTAATTCTCTGAATTATACCAACTATTCCAAAGAGATGCCATTGTGAAACTGATAGGAGCTGGCATTAACTAGGAAGGAAACAGAAAAATTTAACCTCTCCAAGTTTCAGACCACTCTGAATTCTTCTCTGTACCCTTGCATTCCAAACTACTGTCTGCCACCCCAACATCCTCCCACCACTGCATGGGTGGATAACCCATGTCTAAAATGCTTTTTATGTTTTTCTCTTTCTTTAGCCATTGACCGACCTCTATTCGTCTAGTTAAGGTGAGTGCTATTCCTGCAGTCTCTACGAGTCCTTTCACAAATCTCCAATTCTCCTTTCTTTGACTGAACACTGGATCTTTTCCAAGAAGAAACTGAAGTAAGAACAGTAAGAACTTCTCATTTCCTGCCCCCTCTACAGCTTCCTCCTCCTTATAGACAGAAGAGTTTCTGATCAGTTTTAATCCTTTAAGCTTTCCAGCATTCCTCTTGGTCTTATTCACTTCTAGTCTCATGGTTTTCACCTCATATTTATTTTATGTATTCTTTCACAATGCATACATGCATTAATGTATCTTACTAAGGTTTCTTCCATTATCACTCCACCATCTTTTGTTTTATATACTCCCAGACTTTCTGTATTCTATGAAAAACCTCTTGCTAGAAACTTTTAAATTCTTCATTAAAAAAAAAAAAAAAATCAGCCTTAGCTCAATATTTAATCAGCCTTAGAATATTTAATCATCTTGTTATCCTTGTGCATTTGGCGAGACACATTAAATAAGGCTGTTTAACTAGTACGCTTTTATATGTTGCACCACATAAAAATTAGAAGTGGTTATGTCTTCTTTTCCAAAGCAATATCTTGCAAGAATATCCAAAGTACTAAAGACAAATGTAAAGAAGCGTTAACATAGACAATTTTTTTTTTGCTTTAAATACAAGTCAATGTCAAAAAAAAACAATGAAAAATTAAAAATCGGAAAGAAGAAAGATATCAAAATGCCTAACAGCATATGAAAAAAGAAATAAAGCAATAATGTTTATTTTCTTTTGAAAAGAAGAGGAAAATAGTAGAAATCTGCCTTGGATCAAACTTGCAAAAATTTGGAAGATATATACTATGAACACAGGAAGAAAATCATCCAAACCCTTACAGCTTTGAGCCAGTATTCAAGCCCTTTCAATCAGGCATTCATTTTTCTAATGAAGGATATAGTTTTACTGCAAATTCAAGCAACAAACTAAAATTTCTTTTAGAATTCACAGTTCCAAATGTTTGGCTGATGCAGCACAATGATAATCTTGGTGATGCACATGCATAGATTAAGGGACTTGCATTGGCAACCCTCATCATGCATGGATTTGAGGTGAACCTCCCTTTGTCATTTTCTTCCTATCAAGAGATACCCCAAAATCTTCAATCTTTTGTACAATTTTATTAAAATATAGCCTGAAATAATGGAACTTATTTAAATCAAGAAGATTCCACTCTGATGAGTGAGACAAATAAAAGGTTTGGAAAACAGATTCTGAGACTTGAGCATCTTTGCAAAAAAAAGGCCCTGTTATTCTTCCTTGTTGCCAAATCAAGCAATCTGTAAGGAGCTCCCAGCAGATGGCATCTACTGGCTCCTTACAAAGAGTCAGTTATGGCAACCATGTCAAAGCTTTGTTCACAAACCCACTCTCCGAGGACTGGATGTGATTTTCATTTTGTGCCTGCCTCAAACTGAGCTTCCAAGGGAGGACCACCTACCTAAGGCAGAAGCCACAATAGAAGTGAGGCCAGCAGGATTCCTGTTCGCTCTTGTTTCAACACAAGGCAATGCAGATGCACATCTACTGTAACCACTGAACAAGCAAATCCATCCTTCACAGGAAGTCAAGTAAGAACACTAGGCAGGAAGGAAAACAGAAACAAACAAATGAAAAAAAAATGAGAGAACTAAAAACTGTGGAAACTGAAAAGTAATTACTCGAAAGCAAAGGGAGGAACATTAACAAATAGAAGAAATCGTGGGATTTTCTTTTATTTATTTCCTTTTTTGCTAAGTGTGTATCAAATATCCAAAATTTAGTACCTAATGTAGTTATCTTAAACCATTTTATAAGGGTAATTTGAAGATATGTTTTCTAATTCAAACTGTAATCTTTTATTAGCTAACTAAATGCACTACAGCGTTCAGTATTTCTAGCTTTAATAATAAGCCTAAAATATGTAAAAAGAAAGTAAGCATTTCAGATCAGTCTAAGTGTGTGAGACAAGGAGTTGGATGGGAACCATTTAAATAAAAAACATCAATGACACATTTGTTTTCACAATCACTATGTAGTAAGTTCAAAGCCAGAAGTGTATGACGTAACCTAGGGAAAGCTGAGAGTAAGAGAGGAGAATCAAGAGAAGTATTTTTAATATTTCTAAGTTTACAGCAACTGATTTCTTTTAGAATTTATTAAAAATCTCCAGTTCTTGCCAATATATCTGTCAGAAATCATTTTAAATATGGAAAATGGAAAAAATATGCACAGGAATTATCTACTTCCTTACAGAAGGGGGAAACTGCTCTTTAAGAGAGGTTTCCTCCTCCTGTAGGGAATTAGATAATGCTATTACTAGTAGATAATATTACTAGTAATTCACTAAGATGGAAATTTTTCTCTTCTGCTATTCCTTATCTATTAAAAATAAATAAGAAAAGCACACAGGGAAACTGCTCTACTGGTCCACTACAGGTATGCAAAGTAGTACAAGCAGTTAACAAATCCCATTGAAAAGGTACATTATTTCCTGTAAAATCTTCTGACAGCTGTTCTGATTTTTGTTGCTCTGAGAGACACATTTATGCTTTGCTGCTGATTTTTTAATTTTCAACAGATGCAATATTCTTTAGAAATGGAAATACTTTAACATTACGGAAATACAGTAATATTTTTCTGCCTGGTCACCATTTTTCAATTTTCCTAAAATGACTGTGAATACTATTGTGCCAGCCAACCAGTGTCCTTAAATTAAGGACTTTAAATATCTGAAATGTCATGCTGACAGTGTTACATAAGAACTTTCTGCAAACTTTTTTCTTTCACATTTTCTATGTACTGTATTACCCTAATATTAATTTGTCTGCAGAAAGAAAAAATCAAAGTAGTTCCAGAGATTAAAAAAAAAAAAAGTTCTAGCATAGTCAGATATGTGTACAAGATCTAATGCCTGTTATTATTTTTTTTTTTTTCCCAAAGTGGTTAATTTATCTAGGCAATCCAAAAACTACCAAAGATATTGGTAAAGTCTATATAGCTCTTCGATTTTTGTATTCACTTTGAATGGCGTTTAGAAAAGTAGATTGATTAATAGGTTAAGGTTTATTAAAGGCTAAAGACAGTGTTAAAGTTCCATTACACTGTTATTTTAGCTGATATCAGTGGTCACTTGTGACCTTCATAATTTATGAATTCCTTATTTCATGTTGTTGTACTCTTTTTTTTTGTTTGTTTGTTTTTTCCTGGCTACCCAAATATGAGTGCTATTTCAATTTTTTTCCATCTCTGTTTATTTTGTGACAAAAGACAACCAATTGCATAGGTATTTTGCATAAATGACAATATTTGTTTTTAAAGTTAGGAGACTAACATTAACAGAAGCACATGTCCCATTTCAGTAACGACAGGCACTTACATGACAACATTGAAAAACTGAATCCAGTTTTGGGCTCTCCAGTACAAGAAAGATAATGCTCACTAGAGTGAGTCCAGCAGAGGACCACCAGAACAACTAAGCAGCTGAAGAACCACATATACGAGGAAAAGACTTGTTTGGCCTTAAAATGAGGATTTAATTGCTGTGTACGTCTACCATAAATGGAGGGGTGGTGGGTTGACATTGGCTAGGGGCCAGACATCCACCCAGCTGCTCTCTCATTCCTCCTTTCACAACAGGAAAGGAGAAAATGAGGTGGAGAAGCTCGTGGGTTTAGATAAGGACATAGAGCTCACTTATCAGTTACCGCTACAGGTAACAGTAACCCAACAAACTCAACCTGGGAAAAATTAATTTAATTTACTGCCAATTAAAATAAGTTTGGATACTGAGAAACAAAGACAGCATTAAAACTCCTTCCTGCTACCTGGCCTTCGTACAATGCCCAGCCTCACACCTCCATCCCCAAACCCTCAACCTCCTGCCCCCGAGCAAGCAGCACAGGGGCTGGGGCCCGGGGCTGGGTTCAGTCCCTGAGAGCCCCTCTCTGCCGCCCCTTCCTCCTCACACCATGCCCTGCTCCAGCGTGGGGCCTGCCCAGGGGCTGAGGGAGGGAAATCCCTGCTCCAGCACCGCCTCCTGCCCAGGGGCCGCAGGGGGATCTCCGCTCTGGCGTCTGGAGCCCCTCCTGCCCTCCTCGTCCTCTCCCACAGGTGCCAGCAGGGCTGTTTCTCTTCCTTCCTTCCTTCCTTCCTTCCTTGCTGCCGGCTGCCGGGCAGCGTTGTGCCCTCCTTTCTTCCCCAGGCTGTCCCTGAGGCAAGGCGCCGCCATCTTAGCTGCTGGGCCCAGCCGTGCCCTGCGGTGGAGCCATTGGGGCCGGCACGGGGCAGCAACAATGCAGACACCCATCCGCAGCCATGGGTGCCCCCAACCCATATGGGAGGATACAGGGAAGACAGCCAGACATTTTGTGGAAGTGGCCAGCAGTAGGACAAAAGGTAACAGGCACAGGTTGTAAACCTGGGAAACTCCAGTTAGAGAAAAGGAACTTTTTTGCCCCTCCTGCTGGAAAAGATGTCCAGGGATGCTCTGCGCTCTCCACCCCTGAAAGCCCTTGTGGACAAGGCCCTCTGCAGACTGATCTAGATGGATGTGCTGTGAAGGGTTGGACTGGTAGACAGACCTCTGGAGGTCTTACTAACCAACGAGTTTCACATTAACTTTTAGGAATTCTATAGGTGAGTTTTGGAATTATCACAGAATCAGAGAATGTTAGGGATTGGAAGGGACCTAGAAAGATCCTCTAGTCCAATCCCCCTGCTGGAGAAGGAACACCTAGATCAGGTCACACAGGAATGTGTCCAGGTGGGTTTTGAATGTCTCCAGAAAAGGAGATTCCACAGCCCCCCCGGGTAGCCTGTTCTAGTGTTCTGTCACTCTCACTGTGAAAAATAATGCTAGAAATAATTATATGAAGTGAATCAGTGGATGGTCAGCACACTTGTGACCTATAAGAAGCTCCAGATTTGGGAACAACAAGAAGTACCACTCAGATTTTTTATAAAATGAAAAATTCTTGTCTTGTTTGTAGATGTAAAACTTCAATTGAAATATCATTAAGAAATGCCTACAATAGATTCTACATCTGTAAATACATTTTTGTGGAAAATAGGATATAATGAAGTAATAATAAATGCATTACTAGTTTCAAGGTCAGTGACATTTCAAGATATTCAAAAGCTTAAGAGCCCTGAAGGAAAGAGCTTTAACTTCTTCCTGGTTTGCTTTTCAGGTGTATTTGAGATTCCTTATGACCTTTTGTCTCAAATTACTTCAGCACAACTGCTGATTTATTTTATTTTTTTCAGCAATTTTACCAACATCGTATGTTTCAGTTTACAAGAGACACTTAACTGCACTTCCAGATCACATTTTTCTATGGTAGATCATTGTTTAGTGAGATATCATTCACAGTTGTAATAAGAGTTAGTCTAAGAAAAATTAGACTCTGATTTTTATATATATATATTTTTTTCTGTGTAACTAAGTGAATTTTCAAAAGACATAATGTCTACCACCTTCCTTGTTTAAGTTAGACATGCGCTGCAGGAAACTCTCACTGTTACTAGTGCTAATTTATCTACAATTTCTTTGAACTGATTTAAACCTTCAGCATTTCTACTATTACTAGCCCACTTTGGAAAAAAAAAAAAAAGATAAAATGATTTAATAGTTTCTCTCAATAGCAGATTCAAGTGGAACTGTTTTTAAACTACAATTTGCCTTTTAAGGCTAAAATGAAGGCTAATATGTTTTTGTTTTTTTTTTTTTTAACAATAATGAATAATGAAAATTATTGTAACAGCATGAATTACGTTGATGAATTAAAGCTTTAGACTCCTGCATAGCACAAAGGTGAACTGAAAATTTCTATAAATCAAGCAAAATATATGATGGTATCTCGTGGTTTTAAGCTTTGTGAATTGTGATAGTTATGAACATTATGAACATCTAATATTGAAACACCCAAAGTCTCTTTAAGCTTCAAGAATTTTGGCCACGTAAATCCAAACCTTTAGGTAATAATAAGACCTAAGTTTAGTTGTTGTGGGTAACGGCTGTTAGTTCATCTTATGACCGTGGACATAGCCTCTCCCCACATGGTCCCAACACACCTTCCCATATGAAAGTTTGGCTTATGTGCTTCTTTCTAAACTACAAGCTATTGTGTTTTCTGGAATAAGTACACAGAGACTCAATACAATATTTTTTTTCTGTTCATAGCAAAAAGAAAAACCTTTATAATTAATAATAAATTATTTATCATTTTATCATTTTGATTGTAGCTTGCAAAAAAATTATTCAAAATTGATGACCAAAAAAACACCTTTTAATTGGTTAGATAAGGTAGCCAGTAGACAAGACAACATGGCAACTACAATTTTGTCACAGAAGGGAAGCCTGAAATTACAGCTGATTTCATCGATATTATTTCATTGCAGAAAAAAGTTAAAAAACTTTTTAGTGTAATGTCACTATCTAATCTATTTAGCCTTCAAGCCCTAATAGAAATTAGATGTTTCTTCCCACAGTTAAGTTCGACAAGTTTAAAAAAAAAAAAAAAAAAAGATACAGCCCACAAGCACATTGTGAAAACACAGAGACTAAACTATACAAATCTCCTAGGTTCTGAAAATCCAAGCCGTATTTAGCTTCTGAGACACTACCCACAATTAAAATGCAAGCTGAATTTGCAAAGGTAATCAAATTAGAAAGGTGGGAATTAATTAAGTTCTAGCAATAAGAATCCAGCATTTTCTCAGGATAAGACAGGCAAGACTTTACATAATCAAATGTCACAGTGACATTGGTAATATTGATCTTGTTGCCCTACTATGTTACTGAACATTAGTTTTTAAAAGAGAAAAGTTAAAGGATCAAACTGGTTGAAAATGCTAAGACAGGGAATTACCTGAACATCAGGGGAATTTATGCATGTCAGATTATAATAATTATTAAGTATTCTAGTGACATTTTAGTTTGAGAGAGTTGCAAAGTCTAATTTCTATTTTGCAGCGTTATCAGTCCTTATCCCCTTCACAAAGATACTAAATCTCTTCATCAGTAATTTTGACTTCTGCTGCCAGCATGAAGAAATTCACTTTCTTCCCCTGTTGAAATGCTTCCCTCTTTCTAAAATACTGCTGCCACCACTGTGAATCAATATTTCCCTCATTAATTATTTTTCTTCTTCTCACTTTTTCTTCCCATTTAATTTAATCACAAGCCCTTCCTCACCTTATCCAATGAAAGAAAAAAAAAATCTTCTCAATGTTTTTGTGTCCTTTTTCCATCCTACCTTCAAGTTTCCACCGTTCTGGAAAAAACAATGACAACAACAAAACCCTTTTTCTTGGCTCACCTCATAGATACTTTCAATTCCCTCTTGTCACTTTTCTGTCCCATCTGATCTTGGTTTCAGGCCACTCTTAACAGCCCAGAAAGTTCAATTCTCAGTAGTCTGATTCTTTTTCTCACACTTTGAAGAACTGCAGTTAAAAACAGTTGGAAACTGCATTTCCTGTATTTCTAATGATGAATCTCCATGCAAAACTGTTCAGATTTTTTTCTCCTCAAGGTCCTGTAATTAAATTTATGTCATTTTTTATGATAAAATTTCTGAAAGTATTAGTACTTCCACAGAACAGGCAATACATATTCAGGACAATTTCCACTCTTCTACTTATGTTGGCTAGTATTTTTCATCTGCATCTGATACTGGCTGCTAAAGCACAATACACACTTGAACTCTTTTTCTCCAAAATGATCTATAAGTGCACTTACAACTTTACCAGTACTATTGTTTTGACACTATCTTTGCTGAAATATGCTGTAATTTTTTATTTATTTATTAAATGAAATATGTAAGTTGAGAAGTGCAGGAAGAGTTTGGCAACTGTAGATGAAATTACTTGTAAATAAAATTTTAGATAAGGGAACGGAATAAAAATAATTCCCATCCATACCCTTTTTGTACAGAAGCTTGTAAAAAACATTTAGCATGCTCCTACAGAAACATCACACTTGCTGCTCTCATTTTTTTAATATGCAGTACCCTACATGGCTGGAAGACCTGGCATCTTTTCGGGCTTGTAAAACAGGCATGACACTCTTATTATTTGTTTGGTTGGTTGGTTCATAGGCTTTTCTCTTCAGAATTCCTTCTCCACATTTTTAGGGCATTCTACTGTTTTGTTTTTTTTGAATTGTATGAAACAACTGACTCTGCTAGTGGTCATTTTTTCTTAAATTATATTGCACATTTTCAGAAGGGTTGGCTGCAATGATAAATGATCCTTGTATATATAAAAGAAGTGGTCCAAGACAAAAGGTTTGGGATAAAATGGTAAATATTACTTTTTCCATTTACTAAGTGTAAAAATTGAGTAGTTCTATTTTAAGAGTGTTAGCATTTCATGTCTGAGACTTTTGTAGTTGTTGTTTTCCTCTGGAGGCATGCCAGTTCTTATGTACAAGAAGTTAAGATTTTGCTTTGAGAGTCTTATCACAAAACTGATAATTTCAGCCATTATGTCATCTATTTTGCCTGGTAGCAAGCTAATGCAGGGATATCTTGCCATATTGACAGAAAGTCTAAAATAATAGCTGTCGGACTTGTGGTTTTTTTTTTTTTTCTGCATAGTATGGAAGGTTAATTTGTGTACGTTTATATTATGCATTTAACTGTATGAGAAAAAAGGGAGTCACTGATTTGTTTCTTCAGTTAAACCTCTATTACCTTTATCCTACCCATAGGCAAAAGTCTTTTTTTCTGTAAATATATATGTATTTTAATTATTATTTTTTAAAGGAACACGCTAAGATATCTAAATATTTCAATATTTGGAAGACAGTGAAAATTTCTCATAAAATCTTGTTGACTGGCTTTTATGTAGGATAGAATTAGAACTATTAAGAATTAGAGTGAATAACAATTGTCTTTTTTTTATGAGTAGAACCAGGATGTGGGTGTCCTGGTTATCAAATGAGTTATATGATTCTATATGAAGAGAGTTCATGTTAAACTTTCTAGGCTGTTAAATATGAACCATAGTGAGGACCAATGTTTCTAAACCAGGAAACAGAACGTGTACTATAATGTAACATTTTTTTCCATGAGAGTACAAGCCCACTCAAGATACCTATATATTTCATACTTCTTTTATTATTTTGATTTGTCAGGTACTCAAATCATCCACAAAAGCCAGGCTTTTTGTTATTTCATGACCATAGAACACTTGTGCCTGTGCTCAAAGAGAAAGCTGTTAAAGTCAGTTTGCTGTTGAGCACTGGAAGGTTAAAATCTTGATAACTTGGCCATAGATATGAAAGTGTGGGAAAGAGAATATTGAGTAGTCTTTGTTTCTAACTGAAGCTCAACATAGATCTGCTTGAGTAATTTATATGACTATTCTGTGTTATCCAGCACTACTGGTTTATATATTATCAAATATTGTGGGAACATAATAAAGGGATTGTTCTGAATATATGTTGAATATTACTGGCCATACTAAAAAAAAAGAAATGTAAAGCTAATATGTTGTAGGTTGTAGCTTGGAGTCTAATGGAGAGAGAAAAAAGCAACTGATTGGATCTCTGCAGCTGTTGCTGTTTTTCCTGATTCAGAGGGAAAGAAAAGACATGGAGACCCCTCACCTCAGTGGTACAGGAACTTCTGGGGATGGCTCTGAATGCCACGATGCTGCAGAGACAGGTGGCTTTGGGAAAACTGAATGAAAAGAAAAATACCTGGAGACTCTTCCATATCTCTGATACTCTTCCATATCTATCCTTATTAAATTATTAGTTCTTCTACTTTCAAGTAGCAATTAACATCTGTTTCTACTTGCCTTGAAACTTGAAACAGTTCAAAGTTGAAAGGTCAGTTACTAATAAAATAGAAATACTAAATTTTATTTCCATACCAGGAGTCTATCATATCTTGCAAAACAAAGCCTTCAAAAGCTAGAGATACCCATGTCATCACTATCTTTCTATGTTCAGTCAAGCTTCTTACATACCGGCAAGCCATTTTACAGTTTTTAAGTGACATGGAGAAATTTCCAACAGAAGCTCACCTTCTTTCAGTGTATAGTTAATATACTGAACAGGAAGGATAAATCGAGTTTGAATCATGTCCTTCAATACCTTCAATTCAGTTCCTCTATAAATACATTATTCTTTTTATCCTTTTAACTGAGTGTCTTCTACTGCAGTACTTCCTCTGCAGTAGAAATAAAAAAGGGACCCATTTCTTAAAGATACCATTCATGCGTCATCTTGTCTTAGTCCTCTGCATCCTACATCTTCCTTGACAAATAAAGGCACTTAGGCTTAACCAAACTAAAGGTGCGCCTGAAACTGTGAATTCTGAGTTTCTAACTGTGCAGCCTAAAATGTCTCTTGCATTAGCCACATTTATGCATTATTTGGCATGATGTCTAGATTTTAAAGTGTTCTGGAGGAGATGAGTGCCTTCTGATAACCAATAAAAAAAAAAAATAAAGAAAAATCAAACTGATTAATGAGACACAGACTAGCCCAGCCCTGTCTAGTGTTTCCTACACTGGAGACCCATTATGGGCTGACATGATGCCTTTTCCCTGAAAGAGATGTGGAATACCTGCTTACATAGGAGCTACTTATAGCTTGGCAATGACAGCACATTGTTGCTGCTGAGTGAATGGGTCAGTAGGTAGTAGAGTCCTTCTAGACAGTGGCTATATCCCTGAACTTTTGCTGTGTCCTGACACTTCCTCCTCTTGCACCTCTTTCCCTATTGCACAGAGAGGTATGTAGGCTGCTGCTAACACCAAGGAAAGGCAAGATGGCAAGTGCTTGTGCAGAAAGCGTAGATGCAAAAATGAAAGAAACAGCACCAGAAGCACAAATCCAACCCCTGCAACTGCCATAGACTGCACCAGTCTTTAGCTGTGTAGATGCTGTATTCCTGAGATCTATTAGCACATACTAACACAAGAGCACAAGAGTAGTGTCCAAGGGAAGAGAAGACACCCTTATGTCTAAAGCAATGGAGCCGAAACTGATCAAAATATGCAGCACAAGCTTCAAGTTCTTTAAAGATTGCTTTTCAATTAGAGTATAATTTAATACTTAAGTAAATGCGTTAAGTTTGGAGATTTAAGTACTCCCTTACAAGGGTTGGGTATTGCAAAGCTCTTCAAATTCAAAGAAACATATAAGGATCCATACCATTTGAACACATGAAATCTCAGGGACTTTTACATATGTTTTTCCTTTGTTTCTAGCTTGTTTTCCAATGTATATAGCTGTTCTGATCTTTCATTTTTATAATTTCACAAGATCCCATTTTCTGCATCATGCACCACATTTCCAACTATACAGAATTTGAACACAAATTCATTAAGTTCCTTAGCAGACATTTGTATTCTCAGCATTTTAACTTATCTACATTTTGAAAATTCACAGAAGAATCAAGAATCTGTTTTATTTAAACGAATGCTTTTAAAGATCAAGAATGTCTATACATTAATAATGATTTATTTTTATTTTTTACCAAGACAGATTTTTTATTTTATTTTATTTTATTTTATTTATTTTATTTTATTTTATTTTATTTTATTTTATTTTATTTTATGTTATTTATTTATTGATGAGGGTAAAGAAGTCATTTAGGCTGAACTGCAACAAATATTCCACACAATCCTCTACAGAGGTGTTTTGTATATCTTATTTTTCCCATACGTTTGTAATAAAAGTAAAGGTAAAATTGGTGAAATAGTGATAACTTGTTATGCTATGCTAGACACTGTAGTGGATCAGGTCTCTTCAGTCAGAAGATGAAACTGACCTTTCATGTTCAGAGAAACAAGTTCTGAGCTAGCTGATATAAATGTAATCCCCACTTTGCCCTAACAAATATTTTCAGTCTGAAGTATGCTGCCAGTCTGTGCTAAATTTATAAGTTTTGGAGGCTGGAGGGAATGAAGTAAACTGCAACATGCAGGAAATCCACAACAAAAATACTTTAAAAGTAAAATTGCTACGTATATTATGTTGTTCGCATACCATCATTACTTGGTTGCTCACTCTGAAAATAACTTCACAGTACAATAGTTAAAACACTTTTCTCTACACAATTTTGAAGCTGCATACAGATAGTTAAGTTTTTTAATCTCAGAAGACTCCTAGGAATGACATGGCTCATTTTTCAGCTGAAATATCAATGCATAATTGCTACACTAAATATGTGGGATAGGTAATGTTTTCACACATGTTTAAGAGAAATCTGAATAATTAAATATTATCCTGCCTCAGATAAGAGACAGTTATATTGCAGGATTTTATGGAATATTCTCTAGTGAATAATGCATCTATGTATTGCTCTTTTAATATAAAAAAGTCATGCTCAGTGTCCTGGTTCCAGTTAGGACAGAGTTAATTTTCCTCCTAGTAGCTGGTAGGGTGCTATGTTTTGGATTAGGATGAGAAGAGCGCTGATAACATGCTGATGTTTTAATTGTTGCAGAGCAGTGTTTACACCAGGCCAAGGACTTTTCAGCTTCTCGCTCTGTCCTGCCAGCGAGCAGGCTGGGGGTGCAGCAGGAGCTGGGAGGGGACAGACCCAGGACAGCTGACCCAAACTGGCCAAAGGGGTATTCCATACCATCTGACGTCATGCTAAACAATATATAGGGGTGGCTGGCCGGGGTGGGGGGCCGGCTGCTCGGGAATAGGCTGGGCATCGGTCAGCGGGTGGTGAGCAATTGCATTGTGCATCACTTGTTTCATACACATTATTATTATTAATACTATTATCATTAACACTATTATTATTATTGTTATTATTATTTTCCTGTCTTAATAAACTGTCTTTATCTCAACTCACCGGCTTCACTTTCCCGTTTCTCTCCCCCATCCCAGAGAGGGAGGGGGGAGGGTGAGCGAACGGCTGTGTGGTGTTTAGCTGCCAGCCGGGTTAAACCACAACACTCAGTAACCTGCAAAGTATGTCTTAGAATAATTGCAAATCTACAGAGTATCATTAGTACTAAATAAATAGACCTTCAACACAATTATCATCAAGTGACCTCTCAAATCAAGAAGCAGAATTTGATTTGTTTTTTCCTTATATATTAACAAATTCTGCAGAAGTGCTAGACAGTCCCAGTTACCTTTACCAACTACATAAACCAGTACAAAAACAGTTGTAGTAAGCATAGTTCAAAACAGATCTGAAGCAAAAAGTTACAGTTGAAATTAGACTTCAGAGTACTTTTCCTACTTATAATATATTCTGTGCAGAAAGAATTTGTTTTAGGTTGATTGAATACCCCATTACCAATTCACACTGCAGATATATTTTGCAACTGAGGCTGCAGAAGTGTTGCATGTTGTTGAATGCAAAGCAGTATTATAGGCTTTAAGAAATTTCAAATAGAATAAAATAACACAGATGTAGAAAATTAGTTTAATTTCAGATTTAAAAACTGTATTTTTTTTCCATATTCACTTAAATGAAGAGTCCCAAATGAAGAGACACCTCCCCCCACCCTGCACCTCACCCCCAATCTCCCCGCAAAATAAAAAAATCACCTCCAGAGATTTTTCCAGTTTTAGACACACTGATCCTCATCTGGCCAAGGAAATTCATAGGAAAATCAGGCCTATCATCCCTATGTCATTGCCTCAAAAATCAAAAAACTACCACAGATCCATCGAGTACTGTGGACTAGAGGAATACTTGGAGGATTTAAAGAAAATGTTAAGACACAAACACTAGTATCTTTCCTGTGCAATCAATGCTTAAAATAAAGCAAAATATACTTTTTGGTCTCCCAGCTCTGACTTAGAGAAAAACACGAGATGTTCAGCACTTCAAAGACTGAGTTACCATTTCCCAGGTAACAAAGTCTTTTTGCATTATAAGTTCTAGTCAGCCAACCCACAGAAAAAAATGGCTTCTTGCCACACAGTTGTGATTGTAGTAAGTCAAATTTACATAATAGCTAGGAAAACATGAACAATCACCAGTTATATGCTATAAACCTCAACAACAAAAGTATGCTGTATACTACAGTATAAATGAATACGGCAGACTTTGATTATCCTAAAAAGATTGTGTGTCAATTGAAATGATTCAATTTTGAAATGCAAGCTCCTTATTTCAGTTCATGTCACAAGAAAAAAGATTTAAATTCATAGCTAAGGCATCTCATGAAAGTAAAAACATAAGACCACATTGAAAACAAGTCAGTTAGAACATATTTTTAAAGGAGTTGGGACAAAAAGATAAGTCTAATCCTAAAAACAAATGAAAACAAACAAACAAAAAATCCTACTGATAATGTACCATCAAAGTCAACATAAATAATTTGTATTCAGGTAATCTTCAGTTTAGTTTTTGTGATAGTTAAAGATTATTCAGGTTAAAAAAAAAAAAGATTTTAAATATTTTAAAACATTTTTTAAATTAAAATCTTCTTTCATTTAAAGTTTCTTAACTTTTACAAAAAAGCTCAGACTTTTTCCTTGATATGTTATGTACATAGCAGTTCATCCTGTTGTAGATGTTTGTTCTTGATTTTGTTGATTTTTGTTGATTTTGTTGATTTTGTTGAGTGCTGTGTATTTTCTTACTTTCCTTACTACAGTGAGCTGTAGAATTAATATCAGGGTACTGTATAAAGAAAATAAAAGTCAATCTGAACAAAAATACACAGACTCTACTAAGGATCAATATAATTTATTTTTTCAGCCTATACTTTACCTGTGTATTTTGTTGATTTTGCTTATTTAAGCACTTGTAACTAACAGCTAATCATCTTAAAAAATTGTAGTTAATGCTTTTATCAAATGAAATGAGGTTCTTATTTCTTGCTTACCTTTTTTATTTGTTAAGCTTTCAATAAAATAATTATTTTCTAAACTTGTTTTTGTGTGATGTAAAGATTTTTGTTAAGGTTATTTTATGTAATTACCCTCCTCCCTTTCACATAAGTAAATAATAAATGTACATATGCACTGTAGTGCAAGAAGAGAAAGAGAAAACATCATTCTAAGCATAAAATCAGAATATTTCTCTCCGAGGTGTACACTTCAGTGTCAGTAATACAATATATTTCCAAATCTGTCTATATTTGGCTACAGATAGCTTTGATATATACCCTTCCCATAGTAATTCTAAAGGAATGAGAATGTCACTACCATCCATGTCAGACTAGACAACGCTATAGTTGATTTCAGTATTTTATGAGGATTTAATACAAAATGAGATAAGAAAACATTAAAACATTTCAGTTTATCCAAAAAATATTCCTACTAAAAGGAGTGAAGTCAATGAAAATATGAGTATTTTGATAAACTGAGATAGTTTTATGTGGTTTTGTTTATGATTTCTATGATCTTTTGAGATGGTTTTATGTGGTTTTGTTTATGATTTCTATGGCCTTTTATCTTTCTCTTTATTTGTTGGAAAGCACATTCCTGTATAGAATAATTAACTAAAGAGTTAATGGCTATATTAATATCTAAGACTCTTTTCTGTTGGTCTGAGTTAAAATTATCTAGACAGGACTAGCCAAGTAATATTTCAACTTCATGTTTGTCTAGTAATTCCTACATCAACTTTTCTGTATGAAACATGCATTGTGCTCCTGGGCCTTTTATAGGCAAAAAAGAAAGAGTGTAACATTTAATTTTGTTTAAAAAAAAAAGAAAAGAAAAAGAAAGAATTATTTCCTTTAGTATCTTGGTAGTTTGTCCAAATGTATCATTCTATTACATTCTATTATATTTCATCACCGAGTTAAAAAAAAAAAAAAAGATAAATATGAACAAATCAATACATATGTACTTGTAAGTACTTGTAGGTACAGAGCAATAGATCAGAAAAACCTTGAGATTTCCTTGAAACCTTACAACTCTAGGAGTTGCTATCTAGGAAAACCACTAAATTTCCATATGGAAAGTTCAAATGAGTTCACAACATTCTACTCTATTAAGAACAATGAAAAAGGCTCTCATAGGAGACAGCCATTTACTCAAGCCCAGTTTATCACTTAAGAAATCATTCCTAATCCAATCCACAGTAAAATTATTGCGGATGAATCACATCATGCCTTAGCCAACTTAGATGCTGTCAGAAAGTCCTTTCCAGAAGTTGAGTACATTTTGTCAGCTCACGTCCTGTTCTCACATTATCATCCATTACAAAATGAAGGATAAGAATGTCAGCCTGGAAAAGGCATAGGAGAGAGATAGGTTTCTTCACAGAAAGATAGTGCAGACAGTTACCCATGCACTATTCTAAAGAGAGACAATAGGGATAATATCTTCAAGGAAGAGACCAGAATTAGAATGGAGCTGTAGTCTTTCCAAGGACATACAGATCGTTATAGAATATTCCAGATTTCCTTACTTGTCCCTTGGAGTATATGTTTATGAGAGTGGGGGATGTTCAGTAATTGATTACAAAAACAAAGTTCAAAAAAAAGAAAAGCTCTTCATAGTATTATTTTGTCATTTATCCTTAGAGAAACACATACCTTGACTTCTCTGTGCGTAACAATTCCTTGCATTTAAGGAAATTTTTCACAGAGAGATATCAGAAGGCCAAAGGATGTTGATGTAATCCTTATTTTGCAGGAAAGATACAGAGGCAGAGAAATTAAATGATATATTGTTAAAAGAGTAGCAGAGCAGAACCTCCTAAATGGTAGAACTCAAGTTTTTTGATTTCATTTTTTGTGACCAATGTGCACATTACCATCAGCAATGAATCTTCTCACTTTATCCATTTGATTTTATTGTTTCTTTCTTTAAGACAACATGGTGTTTAATATAATCTTTTTCATCTATATAAACTTTTTAAAACATATTATAAACTTTTTTTTTCATATACTCTGAAACTCTCTGTATGTTAGAATTTCAATTTAGTGACATTTGCAGATATCTTTGTTTCCTTTTTGTGTCTTTCCATTGTACACCACCAACACAACATGCAAGCTAGCACCCCTGCTATACCATGAATGGCAATGCCATTCATCCTAACACTCAAAATATCTGTGTAAACTGCCTAAACTAATCTGGTTGATTTTGGATGGAACTAATTATGGAGTACTCATAGGAGCTGTACATTTGGAAGATGTGCTATCACATGCCTAATTGATGCTACTGGAAGTACTGGGACAATTTTTTAAAAATTATTTATTTATTTGTCTTGCTGAGGGAATCTGCATACAGTCTCAGTTTATATTATGCATAGAAGCTGCAGGAGATTTAAGTGCAATTATCTTTCTAAATACATTATTATCTACTTGTCTAAATACCCTATTAATTAAGAAAGTTAATGATCTCCATCCAAGATTTCTATTTTCAATTGAGAGTATATGTCTTCTTATAGTTTTAAATTTTGTCCTGTTAAAAAGACTGAAAAAAAAAGTCACCAGAGAAATCCTGCTTCTTGTAGAGACAGCGAAACTGTTCCTTCAAGAAGCCATCTTGAAGAAGTTTCTACAGTGCAGGGTACCTACCGTTGTACTGGATCATGAGCGGTTGTATCCAGCTGTGTGATCCGACAGATTTTCTGAGAGACTGGGGGGGAGGGGGAGAATCACATTCAAAGGGAATCAGTGTTCGTGAAGCTGTGTACATCTCACATGAGAAAGCACTAATACTGTAGGAGTAGCAGGGATAACTCTAGACTTCTGGAGGACTGCAGAGCTCTCTGGATGATCTAAACATGCATACAGAAACTGAGGTTCTGTATTTGCTTTTTATCAGGACTACCAAGTTTCTGAGGAAAAATCTTGCATTCTTTGTAAGTTGATCACTATTAAAAATAATTTGCAGTATAAAGAAACCTAATTTTCCATTTCTATTTTTTCCATAGTCTACATTTTAAAAATATTTTCCCAGTATCCCAGTGAAGAGGGCAGCAATATATTATGCTGTTTGCCAGCAGAGTGCTTTCATTCGAGTTCCTGTATTATTGTGAATAAAACTGCCTAATATGATAAAGCATGATAAAAATCACCTAACATGATAATACACGGTTTACTATACAACATGTTTATGTTATAAGTGTTCATTAGTATTATGATTTTTTTCAACAATTCTCATTTCAGGAAAAGTTCAGATTTTGCTTTCATGAAAGAGGATCACTTATGAAAGTACTATGAAGAATTAGTATTGTTCTGGCTCAATACATTGTATGAGTGATTTACATACGACCTCACTAAAGTAAAAAAATTACTGATGTAAATACCATTGTAGTGCCTCTTAACAATGTGGACTTTTTTATACTCAGTTGCTTGCTCATTCACAAGTCCTTATTATATATTAGAGAGCTAATTTTGCTCTTCCCACTTAGTCTTTTCATATATTAGGAGATAGTACAACATTTCCAAGAGTGTAATACAAATTGTAGAAATGGTACCACTTAACATTACTTATAAAATGTTTCTTCACAGATGAAATCAGTAGAGCATCTGTCCAAATGGACACTTACTGTATCACTTAATCAAATATTTTCTGTGCAGTTTTACATGAAAGAACTCTGTTTTCTCTCCAACTTGGATCACATGCAAAAATTTGCTATTTTCATTCTGTGAATAAATATTGCAAGTAATAATATACTTTTTTGGAAAGGCAGCAGTTATGTGTAGTAATGAAAATGAAATCGGATTAATATAGTTAGCTACTTCCATTAGACAGTGATGGAGATCTGACTACACCATCACAAACATTTTTGATTAGCAAATTTGAAAATATTCACTCAATTTTTGTCTTTGCATGAATTCATACTTCAATAGGCCTTTTATTAAGGAAGTGTATTAACAAATTTTGCCTATCAACAATAATAAAACATACAAAAAATAATCTCAAGAATGTTAAACAGTTCAAGTAATATTTAAATATACAAACTCAGTCAAATAGAAGAAATAGTAACTTTGGTGTTTTTGTTGTTGTTGTTGTGTTTGTTTATTTGTTTTTAGGAAGAAAATTCAATTATGTCACTTTCACATTTTCTAAGAATCTTAAATCGTGTTTGACCTGCTAAAACTTCCTGATTTGTCTTCTACATGAATCAGATAAGTAATAGCATTTCCTTCTTATAGCCTATAGAGTCTGTAGCTTAGCCTGTAGAATCTGTAGTTTAGCCTGTAGAATCTGCAGCAGCCTAGAATAGCCTGTGATCTGAGCTGAAACAGATACTTTTGTATTTCCCAAATTTCTCATGACATTTTATACACCAATTTCCTGGGATCATCAGTAATTCTCTTCCCCAGGTGGAAACATTTCCATATAATGGAAAACTGCATAATCCCTGTTTATCTTCTCCTTGGCCTTCTAAGTCAAACCCTGAATGAACCAGGTACTCCTATCCATGAACACAGAGAACAGTATTAAAAGATTTTAAAATGCAACAGTTTCTTCACTACCCATGCCTTATAGCATCTCTTAGGAGAAAAAGCTTTGGCCTGTCCCACATACAATCCTTCAAGCTGATAAAGAAAAAATACTCCATTAAAATTTGCATATAAGAAAAGTCAAATATACAAACTTACATTTCATTACCTACTCAAATTTATTTTCTTTTGCTTTATGGTAATATATAAGTACGACTAATCTGCTTGCATATAGTGTATATTCCCAACTGTCAGACTGAGATTTTTCTCTCAAAAATGAGCACATTCTCAGAGTATCTATCATAAATTATAGTACCTCTTGCTTGTTATTAAGTCAGGTGGAGTGGCTGTTGTGTGAGTAGATATGGTATCTGTGACATTTTAAAATTATGTCAAGGACGCCTCAGCATAGATAGACATTTCTTTTATGTAAGTATAAATCCAATACATTTAACACTATCTAAAGGAGAACAAAAATGTTTTTTTCTCCATACCTATCAAGTTGTATTGTGTTAATAATTTACGCTCTCATTGTTATTAAAGACTCACCCTTACTATGTTGGAAGGACATTAAGCAGCTTCAGCTACTGTTATCTTTTTTATTCTTCCAATCAGTTAAAATGAAAAGTATTTTATGAGATTTATTGCTGTTGTAATACACACAGGAACTTCTGGAATTGAACCTGCATGAATACTTAGAGTGAAAAAGTATTAAAGAGAAGTATCACAAAACTTAATGACATCATGAAACAAAGAAATGTAACTTCTTCTTCTTCCACTGGAGTTCGATTATTTTATTATGACGTTGAGATAATCTGTCTGTGGGGCAGGTTATATTGTGTTAGGCATGTAAGTAACACTTGGTATTTCTCTCTCTCTTTTTTTTTTTAAATGTTCTTATTATATGAAAAGTCTACTGAGGGACAATAAAACATCAATATCAGAAAAAGGTGTCTCTACAGTCTTATTTCCCTCTTATTTTTCTGCTATTATCACCTTTCACGTCACTGTATTTTCCATTTATATTCTATCTCTTCTCTTTGTTGTTCTCATTTCCTGTTTGTGTCTCCCTAACACTTTTATCTGCTGTGAGGTTCAGAGTCTTAAAAATATTTGTAAAGACCAGTTGAGAGGAAAGCAGATGTGCAAAACCTCACTTATAAACATATTAAGACAGAGTTCAAGATTGCTTCTATAATGTTTCCCTTTGAGGCATTTTCTATGGTTTGCAAGTACCAGATCAATTATGAGGGTGAAGTATTACAAACTCTTATGCAAGCATCTACTAAAGGCACGGTGCATTTATCCAGACAAAATTCATCAAAATGTTTTCTTTTATGAAAACCCTAGAGAAACATCTTGAAAATATCAAATATGCAAGAAAATAACACTGAAAACCCCAACATGTAAAAACATTGTGGTGGAAATGCTGATTATGATAAGTTACATAATGCTAGTTTCAGTATCCTAGCCAGATTCCAACTTGGGTTTTATGGCAGCTAAATCCATTGGTCGCAGAAATGAAAAGCACCACATACAATTTTTTAGAATTACGGTTTAAAACTTTAAAAGAAAGTGTACATAGATTTTTTTCTTTTGTATTTTCAAACTCTTATTGACTCAGCTTCATACTATCAGTAATAAGCCTCAGCCTTTGACAACAGAAAACAACAGATTCTTCAGAAGATAAAACACACTCTCTCAGCTCAATGTATATTTTTTTCTTCTCTTCCTTGAGACTAAACTACTGGAATTTAGATTATGCAACATTATTAGAACAGTTTTATTGAAATAAAAAAGAAAAGCCTCAAATCATACTCTTACTGCCTATCCACATTAGGACATAAATTGTTTTAAAGCATACTTTTCTTCAACATGTGAAGAGAATGGTGGAAGAGGTTCATAGAATCACAGAATATCCTGAGTTGGAAGGGACCCATAAGGATCATCAAGTCCAACTCCTGGCACCGCACAGGTCTGCCCAAAATTTTAGACCATCTGACTACGTGCACAGTCCAATTGCTTCTTAAATTCAGACAGGCTTGGTGCAGTGACTGCTTCCCTGGGGAGCCTGTTCCAGTGTGCGACAACCCTCTCGGTGAAGAACCTCTTCCTGATATCCAGCCTGAACCTCCCCTATCACAGTTTGACACCATTCCCGCGGGTCCTATCACTGGTCACTAAAGAGAATAAATCAGTGCCTTCCCTTCCACTCCCCCTCTTGAGGAAGCTGTAGACTGCGATGAGGTCTCCCCTCAGCCTCCTCTTTTCCAGGCTGAACAGGCCAAGTGACCTCAGCCGCTCCTCATATGACTTCCCCTCTAGGCCCTTCACCATCTTTGTAGCCTTCCTCTGGCCACTCTCCAACAGTTTCATGTCCTTTTTGTACTGTGGTGCCCAGAACTGCACACAGTACTCGAGGTGAGGCCGCACCAGCGCAGAGTAGAGCAGGACAATCACTTCCCTCGACTGACTAGCAATGTCATGCTTGATGCATCCCAGGATACGGTTGGCCCTCCTGGCTGCCAGGGCACACTGCTGGCTCATACTCAGCTTGCTATCAACCACAACCCCCGGATCCCTCTCTGTGGGGCTGCTCTCCAGCATCTCATCGCCCAGTCTGTATGTATAGCCAGGGCTGCCCCGTCCCAGGTGCAGGACGCAGCACTTGCTCTTGTTAAACTTCATGCGGTTGGTGATTGCCCAGCTCCCCAATCTGTCCAGATCTCTCTGCAAGGTCTTTCCACCCTCAACAGTCAACAACTCCTCCAAGTTTAGTGTCATCAGCAAATTTGCTCAGAACACTTTCTAGTCCTACATCCAAATCGTTTATAAAAACATTGAAGAGGACTGGCCCTAAAATGGAGCCTTGGGGGACCCCACTGGTGACCGTCCACCATCCTGATGCAGCTCCATTTACCACAGCCCTTTGAGCTCTGCCCGTCAGCCAATTGCTCACCCATTGTATGATGTTTTTGTTTAGCTGTATGCTGGACATTTTGTCTAGTAGGATCCTATAGGAAATTGTGTCAAAAGCTTTACTGAAATCCAAAAAGATCACATCAGCTGGTTTCCCTTGATAGACTAGATGGGTGAAACTGCAACACAAGTTCTTTTTTTTATTTATTTAATTTTATTTTTTCAATCTTACACTTTTACAACAGCCCAGTTCACCTTAGCTTTTCCTAAAGTAAAGGAGACCTCTTTATTTGGAAGGTCACTATGATCAAGCTTGTTACATAACTGGAAAGTGACAGATATCTCTACTGAGAATTAGAAATTTAGCAATACAAGACTATCTCTATAACTTGGCTAACCTTGAGATATATATCCCTGGACTGTTTTTTCTGAAAAATATGTCTATTTATCTGCATTCATATATTTTTTTTCAGAGCTAATACAGAGCTAACAGAATTCATAACTCAAAAATGAAACCCCAAAATTAGCTAAGAAGAAACTGTTCGCACTATTTTTGTAATTTCTTTGAAATTATATTCACCTTATTTCTAAGTTCATTTTAAAATCTGATATTAACTCCATCTCATCGTGTATTTCCTGTGTCATCTCTTTGAAGGAAAAAGATAAACATGGCTCTGAGTTCCTCAAAGTAGTCCCACAAGTGATGTTACTTAAAAAGAAATTAAGCCATTTGGAAACTTTATAGGCATGGTTACAACTAGAAGCCCTCATTTTGCACAAACCGGCAAAGACAACACAGTCAAGGGACCATAAAGTAACTAAATGACAGCCTAATTAACAGGACTAGGCAACACTGTAGCTTAATTTTCACAAGCTTTTCCTTTGCACCCTCCCCGGTGACACTGTTAGCTTACATATCTGATGATTTGGTCCCAGTACCACGCCAAATTCTGTGAAGCCACAACTGTATGGTGAACTCTCATCTCACCAATCTACCTCAACACAAGGACAGACTATAGTTGTACTGACACAACCAATCTGGGGATGGGAATGTATGGCCATGGTGCACAAATTAAGATTACAATTGAAATGAATGGTTGTACCATTATGCCTTAAATGAATGACCAAACAATACCTAATGTACAGTAAGAGGTTTGGTATTAGTTGCCTCATATCTCACAGTACTCTCCCCAAATGTCATTGCAACAAGCTCAATCACTCTGTAAATGCCTTATTAAGGCTGTAAAAGCGCACACACACATAAATATATACAACTTATAGAAAAATAGTTCTACAGAACATATTTAGTCAGGAAAACCCAGATCAATGAATCACCAGAAATGAGAAGGAATTGGAAGAGGAGGAGGAAAAAGGAAATTACACCTTAACTGCTCTCCTTTCCTCAGCTGTTAGACATACCCTTTCACAGTAAGAATGTTTCAGTGGACTATTTAAGCAAAATAAAGTTCTTAGAAAAATTAGGGAAAAAAAAAGACAAGTAGGTAGGAATCAATCTTTTATGGATTGTGACAGAGGAGCTTGTCTACCTACTCTCCCTCTGTTGTTTATTATCTAATATCTGGAGTATGGCCCTAAGGGAAAAACATAGACTAGGATTTATTAATACTCCCTCTTACATTTTTATTAAGTAATCATTTAGATTACAAAAATGATGGAAACAATCCCTTGCAATAACTTGATTCTTCTATCTTTGAACTCCCACAGGATTTTATTATTTATTTATTTATTTTTCTGTTGACTTCAATGGAAATAAAGTAAGGCACAAATCCATTAAGTTGCTCTGATTTTAACCCTTTGACACACCAAACGGATAAAGAAAGACAAAAAAAAATCCTTCTTTTGTAAAGCGAGAAAACATGCAGGAAAACATACATATTTTTCTTTATCTCTGTAACCAACATAAGACAATTAAATGGTTTAGCACTTCTGTAATCAGATGAAATTAAAAGAAAAAGCTCATTATCCCCCCAAAAACTGACACCCACAAATCAAATAGCAACACATTGCCTTTGTTTATCATAAGAAAAATGTTCTATGACAATAAGAACAATAGTCTTGAACCAAGAAGCAAAGCCGTGAGCTACTTCCCAACAATAGGCTGTGCTAAATCTGCATCACAGATGACTGCAATAATGAAATAATCACAACAGAAACCATAGCAAGTACATCTACATGCAGGAGAGTCTTGGAGTAGAGTATAGGTATTTTCTATAGCAAAACTTACTAAGCTAGCCAGTTTCACTGTATGTGCAAGTCTAACATGGTTAGTGTGAGTAGACACACACACACACGCACACACACACACACAAAAGTTTTATGAGCTATGCTATTTTTCTTAATGGCATAAGCTGCCTCTTGAGCAAAGTTCCTCAAATTTTACACAGCCTTTAGAGAGAGCTACTTAAAATGGCAGCCCTAGAAATCCTGAGGTTGAACAGGGAGCCATTTTGCATAGGTAAAAGGAAGACTGTAAGCACAAAGACGTATCATTTTGTCTGACGTAGATTTTCTCTGAGGCTTAATCAGCTCTGTCCAGGATTTGGAAGCCTCTTCAGTAACGGTTCTTTCATAGAACTGTGAAAAGCTGTTTTCTAGCAAAATACAGTTGCAGGAAGAAGGAGCTGATACTTCTGTGCTTAGTAGTTAGGATCCTCAAGCAGACACCTAATGTGTTCTTCTGGTGTCTCTGTGAAAACAAAGCATTCCAAATATCCATTCTGCCAAACTGTCTTCCTCAGTAGGTAGCTTGTTCGGCATGAAGTCACTTTCCATCATTGTTTATAAAGTGGTATAGGAAAAGAATGCAGTTTCTTTAAGGAAGAGAGAAAGAAAGAATGAATGAATGTACCTAGTATCCCTTATCTGTGTTTAATGTCCAGTCAAGCTGAAACAAAACTGAGCCTGAGATTTACATTTTCAGTTACTTATATCATCATAGAAGATCAAAATAATAATAATAATAGTAAAAGAAGCACTGGCACCCATACTGAATCCTCATGTAGCTTTGTTTTAAAAATAAAAGTTTCTAACTCATTGCCATACTGACAGACTGTGCTTCTAAAGAGTTTTATGCATGTCTGTTGGATCAAGATTCTCTAATCCTTTAAATGAGCAAATCCTTAGCTAATGGATTCTGGTTTAGTCACAAACCAGAGGGGAAAAAAAAATGTATTCAGTCCTGGCTATCCTGGTTGTATTCATCAGACAAACATTGTTTCCTGAAAGCTTGACAGTAAATTATGACATCCCCTAGTGAGACTGAACACAATTCTGAAAACAATTGCATAAGTGTATTTTTGGATTCAAGTGCCTCAGCTCTACCTATGCCTTTTATTCTGCTATTTTTACTTTCATGCTGCTTAGTAAACATTAAGTGTTCAAGAGTCTGCATTCCTGTCTGCAGTCAGAACACCTGAACTGACATGAATGTTACCAGATAATTCTTTAAATAAATTTTGATTTTAAATACAAAACTATATTTACTTTTCAAATGGGTTTTATTCTGATATTCTGCAGTACCAAAACCACATGCTGAGAATATTCAAATATACTTGTTTTTTATTTCTTTTACGCAGTATGTATTCATGCAGTCTGCTTTCCTCAAACAGTATTCCAGAGTATCTCAAATTTAATATTCAAATGGGAAAAGAAAGGATACACTTCTTTCCTCTGTCTAGTATATTTCACAAAACTAAGCTTTTTACCACAGAGTGCATTTTAGATATGTTCTTACTGTTGTAGGAGTGACTTCTATTCCTAAGGCACCTATGTTTAATACCATGGGCAAAACTGTTAGAGTTTTCTGAAGTTTTGGTTATTCTACTGATTTCCGATTGCTTGTTTGATCTACCTATGTTAAGCCTATATGTGTTTGTCACACATTGAAAATAACTTAAAACCCAGGGGATACTCTCTTCTCTTATCTAGAAGATCATAAACAATGCTACTGTGTATTGTAGTTTCAAGTTTCTACTGGCTTTTGCTTAGGATAACCTTAATACTATGCAGTAAGTGGGTAATGCAACCATCTGAAACCTCTTGGCTACAGCACACAACAATTCAATGTTTAACCTATTATGACTGGCAGATAGCTCCCAAAACTACATCAGGAAAAACATAATGATATAATACAATGCCAAATGCATTAAAAAAAAAAAAAAAAGTATTTTTAATAGCTCTGTATTTCAAGTGTTCTTTATGGATTAGTTTTTCCCGTCTTGCTGCTTGGAATCATTAATTTTTCTCTGGATTTTTTAAAGCACTGAACTGATAGTCATTAATCAGAAACTGGCCAGTAATGACATATCAGCGGAAAGACTTCTTTCTTTGCCTCCAGCAATCCCTCAAGTATCATACTTTTAAAAATTTATGATTCATTATACTTACATGTTTCCTATAATAAGATCTGTATTTTACCAATATAAATGAAGTAATAATATGCACATTTTTACGTTTTAGGCAGAGAGATTTGACAGAATTCTCAGTTTTGCCACAAATGTACTGTAATTTTCTGCTTTACATATAAACGTGGTCACTTACTACTTGTGTCATAAAATGACTGTCTGAGGCATTTTAAATTGACAATATCATATCCGTATTCACCTTTAGAGATGAAAACAAGAAGAAACGTTGTACAGCATTGAACAAGAAACAGCATTGCTTCCATTACTGAAAACTCTAAGCAACATTCAAGTGGTTACCATCCCAAATACAGTTGCCCAAAGCCAACCTTTGCCTCAAAAATGTGCTACTGTTCAAATGAAATGTATAATGACTCTCACACTGCTATTAGATACAAGATCATAGGTATGACTTCAAAACATGCATTCTGTATCCAATTAAATTACTGAAATTTTTATTTTCCACTCATATTCATAATATGAGCAAGAACAAAAACTATTGATCCATTAATATGACTTTACAAAGGAAAAAAGGGAAAAAATATGTAACACTGTGTCATCTGAGATATCTTCTGCGTTCAGTGAGATAAACTTCTGCAGTTGGAAGGTTAATATACTTCAATATAATAATATTCTCAATGCATGAAAAAATAATTTTAAAATAAGGTTTTAGACTTAGTCTAAATTTTATTCCCCTTAATTTCATTCATGGTATCTCACTTTAAAAATGGAAAAATAATAATAAAAAAACCCAACACATTCCAATAAATAATGTATCATCTCCAAAATAAAAACCAAGTAAAACACGACAGTATGTGAATTTATCATTGGTATTCATATAGATAAATTCAATATTCAATGCACTGTAACGTGCTATCTTCAAATAAATGCTCATAAAGTTCTCAGAGCATATTGTCTTCCTTCACTCCACTTCATTAATTCTTCACCATTTTGTTTTATGATGCTCATTTTAGAGGAAAAAAAAAAAAAAAAGTTTTATAGTAATATTATCCCTGGAAAACAAAAACAAGAATCTCAGATAAAATGCAAAGACATGTCTACAAAACCCCTTACTCCACATGCCAAAAAACCACAATGCTATATAAATATTTTAGGGGTTTGTTACCTTATTTATTTATTTATTTATTTATTTATTTATTTTGCTGTGAATGCTCTGACTCTGAGGTAAATTGTTTACTGCTATGAGTAGATTTACACGGCATTAATGTCATAAATGAAACAGATGCCTAGCTTTGTTCTTATATTATGATTATAACTGAACAGGATTCTCAGAAAAAAATCATTATAATTATTTTATTATGATTATTTTTATTATGACTATTATTTTATTATGATAGCAAATGCTGCATGTCCTGTTTGAAAGAAATTTAGTGGTAGAAAGCTACTGCTTCTGGTTTTGCAAAGCTGTAAGATACATGAATGATATCCCAAATCTGCTGCTAAAGATAGCTTTTGCCTTTCCTGAATTTCACAGTAGTGACATAATATGGCGATTGGATAAAAGAGAAGAGAAAAATGAATAAATTAATAGCACAGATCAACTGAAAATAAATACAAAAATATGACAGTAATTTTAACGCTCACCCATCTGTTGGAGTGCTAATGTTGATAGGTAAATCACTCAGCAAATGTGACAACATTATTGTCTATGCTACACAATGTAGCCTTATAATATAAGTGATATTTTATATCAACACTGCAGTTTACTGTCAAAGTCTTTAATTTTCCTGTGGATACCAACATATATTGGAAGTAGTGTATACAAATGTAATAACAACAACTAAGCTTTTGTTTTTTATATAAATCAAAAAGACATGGTCTCTGGCAATTGCTAATTTGAAGGCATCATTAACTAGTATATTACAATAATCTGACTCACTCCTTTTGTGTTTGAAGAGTTCATTACATACTTAATGATCCTGACAAACTGCAGCTCTTGGTTTCCCCTGAATGGAAGGACAAGAATTAAGTTGCTGCATCTGATTTACATACTGGTACAGAGTAGATTTATTTATGATAAAACAGCAATCATTTAAAAAATAAAGAGTTTGGAAAAATCTCTTTGCTACACCATTCCATTTAAAGGTCCATTTTTATTTCATTTACTCTTTTTATTGTTAAAGGCACTTTTTTTTTTTTTTTAACGATAAGAAAGTTATAAACTGAACTTCCACCAATTCTACTTGAATTAGAAGGAAAAAAAGAATATAGAGCTTAAAATTAATGATACCTAAGTAGGTGACAGTGCATGGAACACAAAATGTAACATTACATAAATTAGTCAGGCTTTCAGAATATGTTTCTTCCTGTTCTATTAGGTATTAGAAATCTGTTATTTTATTTTTTATAGTCTCTGGCTTCCAGATTTTTATTTTTATTGTTTTAATAAAACAGGCTCACAGAACATTCAATTTCAGCAGAAGCATGGAGGTGAGGTTATCAGTCTTTATTCATTGGTTATTCATTGGTAGTGTTAGGGTAATATATAACATGAAGAATTATATAAATTCATAATGAATTTGCCATTATACCTAGTTGTGCACTATTTGTATACAGTATTACAAACCAGGATCAATTCCATGCAAGCACTTTTATGTCAGATTCAAGGAAAAGGTAAAATGACTATAAAGCCCAGAGGTCCTAATTTAGTAGTTACATGAACATAAAGTTTCCTGTTGTTTATGTTTAGTGCTACACATGAACTTATGTTGAACTCTCTGAAAAGACAGATACCTGAGATTATTGCAGTATCAGTGAGCAGCGACATGTTTTTTTTTACTTCTCAACTTAATTTGTTCCTATTAGACACCCAAATATTTTCATATAGAAGTAAATCATGCAAGTCTAATTGAATCAGTCAATATGTTATCTAGTCATCTGTGCAGCTCAACCACACAATTACCCATCTCCTGTCATTAAGCACTACCATTATACCACTCCTGACATACTCATTCCTTACCTCAATCCACAAATATACCATAACTCTTTCTATTTTCTTTTGCATCTTGTCTGTGTTCCTGTAATCTATTCTCTGATCCTCTTCCATTATCCAACTAGGATATCAACATCATTAATTATCAATTTTCTCCTATTTTACCACAGATTCACTAACGGATGTAGGCTTCTTTTAAATATGGTTGTGGAACATGCTCAAAATATGCATTGTCAGTTCTTTAATACAGGGACACAAAGTCATGAAAATATGTTGTTATAATGCCTTCTGGAAAATGTTGACGTAATATTCTTCTCAACCAGGGACACGATTTTCTGTAGTGCAGATAGGCATTTTACCCACCAATTCTTTAATTTAATATACAGTCTGGGGTCCCAATATTAATATGATGGCTGATTCCAGCTACTAGACTACAGCATTTAATATCTGGAAACCACTTCACCTTCATGTGTACTTTCCTTATAATCCCCAAAATTGTGAAGTTTATTTTGTCTGCCATGATATAAATTCAATAACAGGTTGTCCCTCTTTCACTTCCAATCTCGAGTTAGACTGATAGTTTAATTCTCTACCATTGAATCTAAGTTGTTCTTAGAACTCCTGTTCTTGAAAGGAACGATTTCAGAGAAACCACTGAGCCTGGCATTTCCTTTAATGCAATACTAGCCAAATTAACAACAGTTCTTGTTCACTGATTTGGGAAGGTTTTTTAAAAAATATCCATCATATAACTTTCTTATGCTTTGCAGAAAATCCTCCTTCATTTTGCATGTAGACATCTAACTTTGGAAGTTGACTTCAGTCACTTCAGTGACGGAAAAGTAGGTGTCATATTATGCAAAGTCATAGTTCCCAGTTCTGGGGCATAATTGCCTAATGAGAGCAATAGGAGGTTTCTATTTTATAAGCAATGTTATTAGGTATGGGACCTCAGTTCTAAACTAAAAGGTTCAATTATTTAAAGCAGAGCTTATGTAAGTCTTTCATAATCGTCCTGTTGGTGCTTTCAATGCACAGTTACATTGCATTTTTTTTTTAGGACTTTTCTGACATATGAAACAGTTCCAGCTGAGAATCCTCTCCCATGCAGTTCAGGAATAAACAATGTACTATAACTATCATAGTCAATGGATGACTCTTTTTGCCTTTGGGTGGACTGATGTAATGATTTTGCTCTGTGTTATTTTTTTCTGTAAGTAGTGTTGTTTATTTAGTAGTTCTTTTTCACTACATTATGCCTGTCTTTTTCTATGGAAACATTTGTGAATAAAATCTGACTATAAAAGAAGAATTAATTTTATAATTAATATTACTATATATAGCCTCATTGAAGTATGCACAGAATTTCTATGTAATAGTATTTTCTCTCATATTTTATTGATTTTATTCAATGTTGATTAAAATGCAAATATAATAATTGATTTAGTCATTACAGTGAGGTTTATTATGCATGAGACATATATCATCATGCTTTAGTCCTGATTGTTTAAGTTTCATATTTACCATTTCCACTTCTGCAGAGTTTAAAATATATGAGATTATTTATTTGGAAAGTGTTTTACACATAAAAAATTGGATAACCAAAGAGAGTATATCCACCTTGCCGCTAGGTAGAAGAAAAAAAAAATCAGGCAATAAAATGCATTGAAAAAGATTAAGAATCAAGTACTGTAGCACAGAGGAATCACTGTAGTAGGTACCCGATCTCATCACACCATAAATAACTTGCTACAAGGAGCAGTGAGGAATATTAATCAACGCAACCCAATTTACTGAAAACCATACAAAATGTCACTCTCACATTTCACATATGGCTTGATATGTCACTGGAAAAACAGGAACATTTTTGTTCATTTTATTTTACTGTGGACGATATTTTTTTCTCATATTATTTCATTTAGATTTTCTGAAGCTAAAGCAATAAGGAAAATTAAATACAATATTGCAATTGTGTACTTACTTGAAAGGTTGTTTTGGAGTTATTTAGCTGATTAACAGGGTATCTAATTATAGTTTAAGAAATTTAATACCATTGCAACTTGCTGTCTTACTCCCCATATATACTATTAGTAAGAAGGCAATGGAAAAGATTTTTTCAGTACTAATTAAAGGTGAGGATCTATAATGGTTTTTTAAGAATTCATTAATTGTATTTGTATCATTAAACTGCAACATAACAGATATGTTAATGAATGATTAAAGAAAACATGCTCTAATTGCAGCTACTGGGACTAACATTCAAATTAATGAAAAAATAATCCACTCAGTGTGGAATTTTTCCATTAAATCTATATTAAGCTTAAATTAAAATTTTAGACTAACTACAGTACAGTAAATTATTGTATATTTCAATATTAGCCTTTATATTATAACGTATGGGTAAAAAGCCTAAACCTGGTGGCTAATGCTTGTTATTATTTTAAATAAAAACAAAAACTGAAGCCTGATGATTTCATGTTCTGCTTCTAGTCACAGTATATGCTTGATCCCTGACCTAGCTGGCTGACAACTGGAAGAGTACAAGAACTTTTCGTCCTTTCATGGCCAGCTAAGGAGCCAGGCATAAACTAAAGATCTACTGTCTTGCTATGGAATTGACTCAACACAAAGGATACGCATGATGAGCTGACATAATTATTGCTATACCCTCTGTGGATCACTCAGAGTATTTGAAATGCAAAGTGAACCAAGTATGTTCTAGCCTAATGCACACAATATTAACACTGATAGTTATAGGCCACAGCCTTTGCACTGAGTTTGCAAAACAGAGGTTTGTCAGACTTGTTTCATCTCAACTTGTGTTGACCCTCCTGGAACTTTGTTTTCACTTGGCTTACCTCAAAGAGATTTTTTTTTTTCCTTTTTTCTTCTAATGACAAGGTAGCTATGCCTGATTTATTTTATGATTTATTTCTTTTTATTTTCACATAACATAACCATACCTTAATACAACTAGTAGTAGCAAGTGCTTTTGTGTAGAACGAAGCATTTATGACTCTAAGAGAGTGAGGTAGTGTAGAGGAATACACTGGTGATAGCTGGGGCCTTGAAAGTGGGAACACAGCTTGCCACGGAAAGGAGTGCAGGCATGGGGTGTAAAGAGAGGCAGTGGAGACCCCAGGGCTATGAAAACCCAGTGAGTTTAAAAAATAAAAATAATAAAAAAATTGACCTAGACCTGAGAATAACTAGCTTTGGGGTAAGAAAACAGAAAAACTATGTAAGACACGTAAAATCTACCATGTATAGTACATTTAGATGTAACACAGACTTGCAAACAAATGATGAAAGTGCAAGGGATGGGTAAGTACATTAACGAAAATACAAAAGTGACACCAAGTGAGAAAGAATCACCAGCATCATACTTCTCCAGGTGTTGATAACTTGCTGTACACTGCAACCAGACTGAAGCTGTCAACCCAAGGACCCAGTGGTTGAATATAGCACCAGGAAAAAATAATAATAATAGAGTATGTCAATATTAAATATATTGTGAGTGATGAGATCTTCTGTAAAACTAGACTTCTTCATTTTCTTTTTTTGTTCTTTTCTGTAATAATTAAAAAAATAAAGATTTTCTTGATTAGATTGTTAAGATTGCAGTTATACTAGCAATAAATTTTTGGCTTTACCAAAAAAATATATTTCCTTCTTGCCCACAACACTGTTTTGTACATAATAGTGCTTCACATCTGAAATAGTTACAGTACATTCTTGAAACTCAGAGTAAATGAACTTCAGAAAACTTTGCTTCTCCTTGAGCCAGCCTTCCCCCCAAAAATTCTGAGTTGTATTTAGTTAATAACTCCAATTCTTAATGATCATTAAAAAAAAAAAATGGTTTCCAGGTATTCCTATCTTTGTCTCACTGGATAAAAAAAATTAAAAGTGAGAAATGGAAATGAGTTTATATAAAAAGGCAGTTGCATGCCTGTTCACAACAGGTTTTAGAAATGGATTCCCCTGACCCAGGATGGAAAATTGTTAACTACTGTAAATTAAATAAAAGTGAAAATAGGGATAAACAAAGTCCCAAGCTTCTTAAGTTCTATTTAAAAGTGAAAACAGATGTGGTCCAGGAATTCACAAACACAAATACTGGTGAACCTGGTCACACACTGTCATTTTGCAAAATAACTTTTTCCTATCCTCAATAACATAGATAGGAGAAAGGGGTTGTATGTGGTGGTGGCGGTGGTGTGTTGGTTTGTGTGTGAGGGGGGAGGTTGAATGATTTATTATAGCTTTTTAGTCTTCTCCTACTGCATTTTTGTTGAACAATAGCTTTTTTCCTAATTAGTTGGAGGAATCTTCATTGCTACTTTTGCTGATAACTTACTCTGTGACTCTTGTTTTTACCTTGATTCATCTTATCCAGAAATTAAAGATGCTAGCCTTAGGGACTAATGCATATGGTATCCTCCCACTCTGTCACTTCTAAAATTTTGCTAAGAGCTTTAGGTGCACTGCTGCTTGCTTTTGCCTTTCCCTCTGGCTTTTTTAATTGCTCTTCCCTCTTGCACTACACAGTGAATAATAACACATGACCTTTTACTTCATTCTGTTTCTGCATTGTGTTTAGTGAAAGTTCTCCCAATTATGCAGACTTCTGCAGACAGATTGCAGTGCTGACATTTCTATGGAATACTATAACTTTTGCAACATTTTTGTTTCCAAAGGGGAAAAATTGGGCAGAGTGAACATTTATTTTTTTAATGCTTTTTTTTTTTTTTCCCCCACATCATTTCTTGTCATTTTTACCGGGCAAAAACAGAGAGGCATTAATCTGCTAACTTCACAGTGCACTATCAACCACTTTATTAGAAAGATTTGAAGCACATCCAAATTTAAGCTCAAGGACACGAGACTAGTTCAGAGAACTGTCATTTGATGCTGCAGGCTATGTCTTTGTTTGCATGACACCTTCCCTGTGTGTTTATTACCATACAGCTAAGTTGTGTTCCCAGCATGGGCAGACATCTTTCCAGTTCATTGATTTCAGAACTGTATCTGAACATATTCATTCAACAAAGATAATCCCTGGACTCTGCTCTTTTCCCTTAGAATTTGATTCAATCACAGCATAACAGCAATTGACCTGAGGGATAGTAGCAATGCTAAAATTAAATACAGTAATATATTTAAATGCTTTCGGTTTTGTTTTTTGTTGTTCTACAGGTGCTGAAGCAACTAACAAGCACATAACTCAAGGTATTCTTGTGTAATATTATAATAAGTGTAAAGCAGAAGAAAATACTGAAACTAATGTGACAGCAGAAATGATTTTAAGCAAAATGGCAAACAAGCTATTTGAAGTTACAAGTGAGGTGTGGAAAGGTAAATGTAAGAAATAAATTGCATAAAGTAAGCAATTGTCAAGAGCAATGTATGTCTGACCACTCCTAAAATACGCATGTCATGCATTAAGGTTTTAACATGTCAAGGAATGCATACTAATTATACTAATTTTTTTTAATGAAGCCAGATAGACTTCGTCACAGTCCCAGGACATTCCCTCAATTTTGTCCTAACTGGGGAGATGACTATTTAATAACACATTGTTATTTCTGTCTGAATGTGAGTCTACATATTTTTTTAGCATATATATGTTTGTTTAATATTTCAATAGGTCACTTTCTGGCCTAAGGTTTTACCCAGTAATAGCATCTTAGGGACAATTAGATCAAAATTACTGGGAAATATAATCCATGAAGGGTATGTATTTCACTGCCAAGAAAACAGTAATGGCAGAAGGAATTCCATGCTCTCTTTTTTCTGCCACACACTTAAATTAGGATATTGAAGAAGGTAATTTCACTTTTCTGTTCTGCAGTTTAATCAACAGCAAATGGGGATGGTACTTCATTTTCATCCTTATAAACTGTCTTAGATAACACTTCTAAAATGTTGTTGCTTGAATAAAAGTACTCGATAATCATATACTCATGCAATCTATGTGAGAGAAAGGTCTCGGAGCCAGAGAAAGAAGAACTAAAGTAAAAGTGAGAAAAGACTGACTGCTTACAGATAAATGAGTATAACCAGTATGTCTATGAAGGTACATATTTTTGACAGACCTTTTCATTATGTGTGAAAGTACAGTAATATTTAACGCAACTGAAGCATTAAATTAATTATAGACATACTTTGTTGTTTACAGATGAAAGCAAACATGGTCTTTTGTAAAATCAAAACAATGTTATTATCTGAAGGAAGTAGAATGCATCTCATTCTGATAATGCATATAAAGTATTTATCAGAATTCCTAAATATTATTTCACAGTTCACATTCCCCAGCCATCCAATACTCATTCAGTGTGATTTCTGAACACAATATTCTGTACAATTATGAATGAATTATGAAAAAGACAAGGGCTAAGTGCATATCATGAACAGATTCCTGCAACTGGATAGGTCATATTCTCAAATCACATTATTTCCTTTGAAAAACAGGCCTAGATCCAAAAAAATGCTTTGGCATCCTCCTTTTTGGGCACTATAACACCTAATTTTCAGACTTCCTACTTACATAGGTGAACTCCTATCATTATCTCCCCAAGAACCTTCCAATTCAGCAATACAGGCCCTGAAAATTACCATATGAACACTTACATCAACTAAGGAGATGTTATTACTATCACTTACTGATTTGGGGGAATTTTATTTATTTATTTATTTATTTATTATTTATTTATTTTGCAAAGAGGTCGCCAACCACATCTACCCACTTTACAAAATAGAGAAGATTCAATCCTAACTGTCGCAGTGATACAAAAAGTACACATGACCATCAGGGAGGAACACTGAATGCACTTTTATCTTAGAATTAATATTTGCCTTGTAGCTAGTGTTACAAAACAAAACCAAAAAATGTCCTTCTACTGCATACAAAGGCTCAGATGAAAGCAGTTAGAATCCAACATAAATACAAATATAAATTTAGTATAAATACATTACTATGGTTGAAATATATGTGTATATCATAAATTAGTGAAGCAGGATGTATTTCATCAGATTTGTCAACAGCACTGTTTAAAAAATCCCTTCACTTCCAGATATGAAAGGACTATTCAGACAATCATGAAAAATATTAACAGCTTTAAGAGAAGGCAATAGCACTGTATCACTAAATAAAATTTAATTCCAGTTCTCTATATTCCATTGTGATGAAAAACCCACTGAGTTTTCAGTTTAAAAAGCCATCTGTGGGAGAAGCTTTAACATGAAGATTATTATTCACAATAATCCAAGACATAAAGGACTGTGAGCAGAACATCAGAAATCACATCCCAGTTGCCTCCTGTAAAAAAGCAACAATAATAAACCCTGTTAAAAGTAGAGATTTTGTTTTATTAAAACAACTGGGGTTTCCCTGGCTGAACGTGCAACTTCCAGCACCCCATAGCGCACTCAGCATATAACTTTGGCCATAAATTCCCATTGTCATTTACCTTTTTTTACCAACACCATATAGTTTCTTCCCTCTAAATGCAGACCGCAAATGATTTATATTACATATTGCATTGCTATTACGTCATGAAACATAATACATGAAACTTCTTACTGTTTTTAACATGTAAGAAGTACATCAGGTAAAACCTTTGCAGGTGCGTCAGGGTATGTGCAGCAGAGTTTTAAAAGCTTCACATACAGCCGAAGAACTTGTTTGGAGATGACCCTGGAATTAACATAATGAGACATTCTTGCTCTACAGTGGGATAATATATGCCATTAATATGATTACTTATACAGTAAAAACCATCAGACATATAAAATTTGATGAAAGTTTTTGGACACGGAAGCTATATTTCTCAAATACCTTTGAGGGGAATCGCTCTTGCTTGCACATTCCTCATAATGAAACAGACATACCACATAATTGAAAAGTGCATCTTATTTTATCTAGAAACACCAAATTAGAATTTTGTTTCCATGTTAGAATGTCGATTACATTGTCCCATAGGATTAAATTATTTTGAAATAAAGTGAATGTCAGAGAGAAAAAAAGCTGCAGGACTATTTATTCACCTCACCACCTTACACTTTAGCATGATGAGCAGACAGCTAAAGTATAGTTTTAATATATACATACTTTGAAAATATATGAGAGGGGAGAGGAAAATAACCCCTTTTTAAAATGTCATATATAGTCTGTTTAGCTACCTTATTTCAAAGAAGAGTGCTCAGATCCTTTTGGAAATATGGTCTACAAAAAGACAGTTGTTGAACAATGAAAATTAAAGTATGCAACCATCTATTTTCCCAGCTGGAGGATGTGTTAGTAATATATACACTCAAATTCACTGTAGTTTTACAAAGAAACACTAATTTTTTCTCTAAGCCTTGAGTTTTCAAGTTGCTAGCATTTGCCATTGTGATAAGATGTCAGGCAAGTCTAAGGCATGAGATGGCTATTGCTTATTTAGAATTGCATGCAAATATTCGGATACTCTCCCTTCAATCTGTTTTTGAAGAATTATACCTCCTCAAATGGTGTGGCTGATAATAAAATAGTTTTCAAATGCTGTATCCAGAAGCCAGTGGGGTATGCTGGCCAGCAAGACAACCAACTCTAATTTTTTGGTCCAATGGCAAAGTGTCCCTCACTGAGCTTTACCTGGGCTGCCACAGGGTGAGCTTATGGGACAGAGGCTACAAACCTCACCCAGATGTCATGCCCTGATGCTTGTCAGCTGTGCTTGCCTTTGCTTGTATAGCTTTGCTTTGCTTGTTTGCACTGGTGTAGGTATGTGTGTTTCCTTGCCACTCCCTTCAGGTAATCTTCTTTACCATTAAATTTCCACCTCTGCCAGGATGTCATTTACTCCCTTTCCATTCTCTTGTTCAGACCTGCTGTTTCTGTTCCACTCCTCATGTCAGATGCATGCGTGATTGCTGCCAGCCCCGGGTCACCACAGGGAACAGGCAAGCCATCAGAGTTGCTTCGTGCCAAGAAGGTGCACTGCTGAGGAGACTCGGATGGCAACTGCTTGCCTCCAGAGGGGCCAGGAAGAAGTGGGGTTACCATATTGGGGCTGGGAGCAATCAGGTCAATAGAGCCACCCCATCTCCTGATGTGTCCCTGCTCTGCCCCCGGCACAGGGGTGTTGGGGCAGGGGAGAAAAGGGGTTCCCAGCCATGCAAGAAAGACAGGGTCCTGCCCCCTTCTCTTTGGGTCCAGTGCAACAGAAAAAAGAAAATATTAATTCTTGTGGCAATTAACTACTCCTGGGGATGCTGGTCTCCTCTCTGCTTTCCCATAACTCTGTAGACTTCTCTCATGCCCATGCCCCCCATTTTGAACACCACCCATTGATCATCTCTGTGACCCACAGACCTGTCAGGCAGGGACAGAAGGTGGGAGCAAGACCCCAGGCTGCACCCTCTCTTCAGGGGGTGTTGGGCCTGAAACCAGCACAGGGAGCTCCATCTCCATTCCTGTTGCACGACCTGGTGCCCCCTTCCTTCTCTCTCCGTGGCTGCAGTGGTGACAGTGGAAAGTGAAGAGAGGGGAAAACAGGCAGCTGAAAATGCTCAGGGTGAGGTCATAGATAGGTTTGTGACGGATGCTGCTACAATAAATGCACTTAAAACACTGCATCAAAACATTTGTTTCTAGCAACCAAATATATATATACTGGCAATACAATAACCTTAATCTTTGCAGGAAGAAAGAAAGAAAAAAAAATGAAAAAGGAACTGTGAAATTGCTGAGATTTTGCCACATATATAATTTGAGAAACGTATCTCAGTGTAGTATTCTCTATAATAGAATATAAAGAATCCTCTGTAATAGAATATAAATCTGTGGTATGCTTTTTTAAGTTTGGATTTTTGAGAAGTACTAGGTAATGAGCTTGATCTGTATGCATCACTGAAACAGATACACCACTGGTAGGTAAAACTGTAAAAATGATAAAGGAATGAATAAGGCTGGAAAGTTCAAACTGTGTATCATGATGAATCTGTGATACACATATAATACAAGGTTAATTCTTACGCTTGTTTCATGAACTATTTGTTGCTCTTTCAACTAAATAGTTAGAAAAAAAAAACACAAATAATGCCACCAGCTAATCAAATGTTTGATTATTAAATGCTTGTTTAAATGATTTACGCTACTGAATCATCAGTCGAAGAACAGTATAGCTGTAAAAAGTGTAGTTCTCTATGGCTGTTGAAAGTACTGCGCTGTTATCTAATTTATCCCGTAACAATTTCTATTACCATATCTTTCTTCTCAGTTTATGATTCTTCAATTATATCATAATTTACTCCAGACATGGTTGCTTATTTAGTAATCTTATTATATTTCCTTCTAACATTCAAATACCCTATTTTTAACTTTTTATTTCTCATTTTGTTATGTCTTCCTTACAGACTTCTCCCAAAGTGGTGGCTAATGTCAAGTCTGTTTTATGCTCAGACTACATTCCTTGCCTTGCTTCTCTCTTTATTTTTTATTTTTAACAACGGTTGATAAATCCAGAAGATCAGATTGTCCAGATCATTGGTTTGAGACCTTTTTCCTTCCTTTATACATAGGGGTCCAAGGCACAAACCTCATTCCTGTAAGAACACAGAAACTGTCCTCTTCTGCTTGCAATGGTCACATGCTTTCCCTTGCACTCCTGAAATGAAAACTACACTTCTGGTTGTAAACCATTTAAACCCAGCAACAAACTACTCTATCTGGTTTAGGGGACAGTCTCATTCCAGTGAAATTCCATCTCAATATATGGAAATTTTGTTTACAGTAGACAGAGATTTGCCAGAGTGCCTATAGTTACCAGCTCTCATTAACAATCCCAGTGCAAAACTTGCACTGTATATTTTGCAGTGCAAAATGCTTTCTGCGGTACACATGACAGAAGCTGCCTGCACCACTGCAGTGGACATAACAGGGTCATTTCTGGCACAGCATTTCTGGGAAACTTCAGAGGTAGTGTGCAGTGAAAATCCCTGTTTCTGCTTAGAACTTTCTGTTTGGAGCTGAAGGACAAATCCTAAATCCCATAATGTGATTGCTTAACAAATGATTTTCTGTCTCTTGTTCCCAATTTTGATTCAAAGTAGTGCTCTCCCATGTTGAAGATAGAAATGCAGCATCAGTCACAAAATCCTCTTATTTTCCTGTGGTATGCGTTGGCAATTCCTATGCTGTCTGTATCTAGACTTACAAAAAACCAACATATTCCAATAGAAATGATGGCATGTACATTGTTCATGTTTGGCCTGTGCAGAGTTTGGCCTCAGCAATTCCACGGGGTTGATTTCTTAGACTTGTTCAGGCAATCTAGTACGACATGTAACTGGTATGACATTGTCATCTCCCTCAGCTACTCTATTCATATTCTTTTGAGACAGACTAGTAAGTATACTGTGAAATGTGAAGAAAAAGTAGATATATAGCAGATAAAATACTTAATTGAAGGTGAAACCTGGAAGACAGTTTATTATTGTTAGCAGAAAATACCATCCATAAGACAGGTTATCTCTTCACTATTACTCCCTTTGATCCTATAGTACATCAAAGACCGTATCATCCTTCAAAGCCCATCACAACCACTTCTTAGATCAGGGTTTAACAAATACTCTTAATCAAAAATAAGAAGATTTTCCTAGAAAACAGAGGTGTTAAACCCATTTGATGCTTAGTTTAAAATTCTGCATACATTCTACATACATTTTCAAGTACATCTGGCAGGTACTAATTCAGTATTAACCTGACACCAGCAAAGTGATATTTTATAAATCTTATAATAGATAAATGAACAGCAATAAAACTTTCTTAATCACCAGGGGTAAGTTTCCATTTGTGAAAAAAACAATAAAATACTGTAACACAACCAAGGCATTAGTTCATATCATTCCAGTTTCCCACGTGGTAGGTTTGCCTGGAGGTTTTTGAGTGTCACAGGTTACATTCAGAAAATTATTATGTGACTTTGGAGTGGTGGGGGAAGAATGACAATATATGCTGAATTTCTGATGAGACAGAGACAGTTGGTGTTCCTGCCAGCCTACATTGGAGCCTTGGCTCCTAACCCTCACAGATTTTTGGGATTCCAGCTTCCAGCATCGCCATTTGCCTCCATATTGCTCTGCAACAGGGCTAGAAACCCTGGGGCTTATGTCTGAACTGTGAATTCAGAGTCTGTATTTTCAACCTCAATTTTATTTTTAAACCTTTTTACACTTTTTCCTGATTTCCCTTTTGCAGAAAAAAAAAAACAACTAATTTTTAATTCAAAAATGTCACTTTTTTTTTTTTTGTTTGTTTGTTTTTTCCAGAATCCAGAATCTCTCTTTTCCTGGAGCAGAAATTCTGGTTTCAAGAAGTTTGGCATCACAAGTCTTGAGTTTTAATATTCATGATATCTCAGCAACCCCTTTGATAGACAGATGAGTAAAAACTGGGAAATTTTATGTGTATTTTAATTTACATCATTACTAATTTGAGTGGTATCTAGCTGTCCAAGAGAGTCTTAACAATTTTCAAATAGCAGCAAATATTGGTGACTTCTACATTGTCTCTGTGACAGAAGAAAAAAAATAAATAAATCCAGAGTCTGCTTTTTAGTACAATTTGTATTTACTTATATTTTGTAACATACTCATAGGACACTTTTTTGGGGAATCCTGACCATAACATATTCCTGAAGGTGTTACATTCAAAATAATAAAAATATTGTTCATGGACAAAAAGGAAGCAGATCTTATATATAAGTAAAAACAATAAATTTTTGTTTGCTTAATTGAAATCTTTAGTCTAATCATTACTGATCTATTGTTAGAGAAGAAGAGAGATTACTAATGTAGTTTAAATTATACATCACACAATCCGTAGCTTCTACACTTTTTCTTGGTGTTATGCTCACCCTTCCTTTACTCCTGGTGGTGCTCAGTGGTCTCACTCTGATGGTGATGGTGCTTGGAGAGTGTAGGGTGATTAGTCAGCATCTGGAGTCCTTCTCCAGGAGGAATATGATATTCATACTGCTAGTTTCTTCTTCCTCATTACAGGATCCACTTCTGGTCATTTTTATGTGTTTGCTAACATGCCTTTACACCTTTCCCTTTCTTCATCAGTTTGGAGCCCCATGTTGCATTCAAGTGCCTTTTATGTATACTTAGCATGGTGAATTAACCCTGGTATGCAGCTAGGCCCACGGAACCGCTCATTCAGTCTCCTCAAGTGGGATGAGGGAGAGAATTGGAAAGGTGAAAGTGGGATTCCCAGTGCCAACCCTCTGCCCTATCTCTCTCTATCCAAGGCCTGTACTCTTCTACTCCTCATTGTGTCTGTTCTCAAAACCTTTGCTATTTGCTGTATAGTACCAGGTCTGTATTTCTCCATACTTCATCATTATGTTCATCACAAAAGTCATTCTACCTGCTTGTACCTGCTTGTTACTGTTATCTGTACAAGCCTATGGTAGTATCACACTAGAATACAAAAAAGCAAATGACCCTTAGACAGCAGGTCAACTAGAGAAATTATTGTCACAGCTAAACTAAGTAAAACAAAGCCGCGGGCAGATGAAGAAAACTTCAGACAGAGCTGACCCATCACACCTTGATCTCAAGGCCTTGCTAATTCAGTACAAATCTCATGGCTAGCTGCTAACAATTGCAATACTATGCTACAGGGCTACATGTTTGCAATGAACGGGGAACAATTTTGCATTCAGAATTGAACCTAATTAAAGTGAATATGATAAAAATAAAAGTTTTGTGCCTCTAACCACAGCTTTGGAAAAAGAATCATGCCATGAAGTATTTATTCAGAAATTTAACAGTTTTCACGCTGAGTAAAATATCTTGTAAGACTGCCAAAGTTCTGTAAAGTATCAGCTACCGTAGGAAATGCAACATCTTACCATAAGCTATTAACTTTGAGTCTTCCCTGCTTTTATGTTTCTACTTCTGTTTCCAATCATCTTTTTCACTTTTGTTGTTTTCTTGTTAATTGCTTCTCTTTCTTAAAGAATCTTTCGGAATTTTTGCTCATTATACTGAGCACTGCACTGTCCTTAGTAAGGTTAAATAAGGAAAGAGAAGATGGAATATGTCAGGGTATAGCCATAAAGTGGCAATGCTGCATGCATAATTAGGATAGGAGGAACCATCTGGTAGACCACAAACAAATTGCTATGACAAAGGACTTCTTCTAGTAAAATACATACTTTACAAGAATTTGCGTAAAGACTAAATTCATTAATAGTTTCATTAACAAGGTCTCTTAATTAACATTCATAGGCCTACTACTGCATCATTACAACAGAGAGGTTAACTTAAAACCTGTCTCAGCAGGTCATGAGATATTACATCTGCAAGACTGTATTTAACTTCAGTTTTAGGCAGCAAAGTTTATTTGCATTAACTTTTTCTCCTTCAATCAAGTTTACTTAAAGCCCAATGGGCTCTTCACTGACTGAAAACCTGATGGTGTTACTATGATTTTTGTTTTGTTATAACTCCCAGATTTAAATTAGTTCAGACTTGTAGAAATGAACAACTGGCTTGTTTTTAGCTTACCATGTGTTTTCTATGTGACTGATCTTCAGTTTAAAAAGGTGTTGCTTATCACCTTGTCTTTCCTACTGCATTACAAAGCAGAAGCAATCTTCTGGAAGGAGGAATAAAGGGGATGCTGCCTCCCTGAGAGCAACTGGATTTATTTCAGTGTACACTAATCCTCAATTGAGATTCCTGAGAGGAACATGGAAGTTGCAGCAGACAGGCATCAGAGAAAAAAAAAATCAGAATCAAAAGTTATTTTTTTTTTTTTTTTTTTTTTCCACAGGGAGGTTGTGTAGCCTGGAGAAAAAATAAATAAAATAAAACTCAGTGCAGAAAGGAGAGTTCTGGTTCTGGACACAGTGTTCAGTAGCAGTTTATTCTGTTTATGTTATAATTAAACACAAATTAGTAGACTGGAAAATTTTGCTCTCTCTGGTATGCTCACTCAAAGACAGAACATTTCTCTTCAAAACTTTTAACAATTCTGGACTGCTGACTCAAATAATAAATAAACAAATAAATAAATAAAGTCAAAGTAAAGTATCATTTATTTTAAAATGTATAAAGAAGAACATTTTTATCTCCCATATTCTCTCTTAATGGGTCCAAAATGAAGATGAGTTTTGCTATCTGTTGCCTGATATTCCATTTACATTTCAGTGTGTTTAACACTGAGTTCTTCCAGTAGTTCCTTCGTATTTTTTTTATTATTATTATTTTTTTTGCCATTGTCTTTTATTCATTTTTGCTTCTCCCTTGTATTACTATAATTTTTATTTCAGTCTAGTTTTTCTTTGTTTATGATCATCTGCTCTGGCTTTTGAGAAAAAAATATTGTATATCAACTCTTGTTTTTTTTTGTTTTCTATTTTTTGTTGTTATTTTCAATAATCTCTTGCTATTTATTTATCATATAAGCATCTATAATTCTACCATCACAGATTTATCTGTCAATATAATCACTACTTAAGGTGGCCTTGTGCTTCTCATGGAAATAGCATATTTCTAATTGCATGTAGCCATGCCAAATTGTAGCTTCACAGAATGAAATTTTCCTTGGTAAATGTTCCATGTTGTTTCTCGTATGAATGTGTTACTATTGCTATTAAATATGTAGAAGGGAAGTACATATGATAAATTCCAGCAAATTTAGCTGTCATTTGTGATATTATAACAAGTAATATAATATAATTGGACTGTAATTAATTAATTCTTAAGAAGAATTCTCTCTGAAGCAAGGTTTTGGCAGATTAGAAGTCATACGTGCTTTTCACTGAAACCTTAATTCTGTACTGAAACTGTAAAATTTGTTCAAATTATAAAACTTTCGCAGAATCACAGAATCACCTGGGTTGGAAGAGACCTCCAAGATCACCTAGTCCAACCTCTGACCTAACACTAACAAGTCCTACACTAAACCATATCACTAAGCTCTACATCTAAACGTCTCTTAAAGACCTCCAGGGATGGTGACTCAACCACATCCCTGGGCAGCCTATTCCAATGCCTAACAACCCTTTCAGTAAAGAAGTTCTTCCTAATATCCAACCTAAACCTCCCCTGGCGCAACTTTAGCCCATTCCCCCTCGTCCTGTCACCAGGCACGTGGGAAAATAGACCAACCCCCACCTCGCTACAGCATCCCTTAAGGTACTTATAGAGAGCGATAAGGTCACCCCTGAGCCTCCTCTTCTCCAGGCTGAACAACCCCAGCTCCCTCAGCCGCTCCTCATAAGACTTGTTCTCCAGACCCCTCACCAGTTTCGTTGCCCTTCTCTGGACTCTCTCGAGCACCTCGATGTCCTTCTTGTAGCGAGGGGCCCAAAACTGAACACAGTACTCGAGGTGCGGCCTCACCAGAGCCGAGTACAGGGGGACAATCACTTCCCCAGCCCTGCTGGCCACACTGTTTCTTACGCAAACCAGGATGCTGTTGGCCTTCTTGGCCACCTGAGCACACTGCTGGCTCATATTCAGCCAACTATCAACTAATACTCCCAGGTCCTTCTCTGCCAGGCAGCTTTCCAGCCACTCATCTCCCAGCCTGTAGCTCTGCTTGGCGTTGTTGCGCCCCAGGTGCAGGACCCGGCACTTGGCCTTGTTGAACTTCATACAGCTGGCCTCAGCCCATCGGTCCCGCCTATCCAGATCCTCCTTCAGAGCCTTTCTACCCTCAAGCAGGTCGACACACGCACCTAACTTGGTGTCATCTGCCAACTTACTGAGGGTGCACTCGATCCCCTCATCCAGATCATCGATAAAGATATTAAAGAGAACTGGGCCCAGTACTGAGCCCTGGGGGACTCCACTAGTGACCGGCCTCCAACTGGATTTAACTCCATTCACCACAACTCTTTGGGCCCAGTTACCCAACCAGTTTCTAATCTTTGAACCTTTGAACCAGTTTCTAGACTTTGAACCATTTCAGTCAGTGTATTCCTAACAGAGACATGATAAGACTTCAGAGGCTACATTTTTAGTAACTTTATATGTTTTGTGCAAGCCTCCATAACTTACATATGAAGATAGTTGATACATGCCACTGGCACAGAATGACTAAGTGGTCTTTTAAAAACTGCAGGATTTACCCACGAACTTCTGTTGCCAGTAATGCAGCTGGAAAGAAAATCTTGGAGAATGTCAGTATAGTGCCAGCTCTATCCTTCTCACTGAGTCTAGCTTCATTTACCTTTATGAATATACATACAGAAGGAAAGAAGAATAGGTTTAAGTCTGTTGGAGAAAGTGAATCAGAATAGAAAACTGCTCAAGAAAAAGAAAACACACACACACACACACACAAAAACAACAACACTGTCTTATAGAAATGCTCACAGACCTCTTGAGTTCCATTAAGATATATAGATATCACACCATTAACAATCTGAAGCCTTGACAAAAGAAATGAGTATAAAAGATTCTAGAGAAATTTACCCTTTTCTTCTTTCTAGCTTACATGAATACTTTATATTACCTTTGACTCTGTCTTATAAGAAATATTCTGTGATTCTGTGATTCTGTGATTTTGTGATTCTGTGATTGACTTAGTAATCTGAGACTCCACAAAAGTTTTCACTTGTGAACAAAATATGTATAGGCTCCTAAGGGAGCTGAATGCAGTTGAATGTCATGACCACACAAAGAAACAAGAGAATTTGTTATAGCATGGCACTTACTATGGTTCATGTGACTACTTTCAAAGATTTAGAACGGTAAAACAATATGAACAACATACATATTGTTCAAAGCACAGGTTTTTGTTTGCGCATCTTTGTGTATATATTATGTATGTACCTACTAATGCAAACATATGTATGCACAAACTGCTGTGTATTCCTTAAAAAGATACATTAAATTGGAATCTAGGCAGACAACATATTTGTAATAAAAAATAATTACAAAGTAAAGGTGATTAATCCCAAGAGCTAATAAAGAATTAGACTAATAAAGAATTTATTGAATGTAGCTTGGCCAAACTGAGGTGCAGAAGTGCACAACTAATCCTGAGCTGTGACCACAATGGACAGCCTGAGCATTGGAACAAGGAAATTTTATTGTTTTTAACGCAGTATGTTTCTATCTGCCTATCTCTCATCTTTGTTGTTACCATTATCTCAACCTCATGTTTTGACCTTCATGGTCAAAGAATGCTTTGACCATGTGAAAACCTAAGTGGATATGCAGACTAAAATGTTGAGTAGAAGGAAAATATAAACTTCTAAGGATTTGTAGAAGACATTTTCAACTGGGAAAACAGAAACAAAATTTAATAGTAATCTAGTATACTCAGAATTTACCAGAATCTTTCACAGGTTCACTTGTCTGAAATTAATAGGTTAAGAAGACTTTCTTTTATATAATAAAATTATTATTGGTAGAATGAATCAAAGGCTGAATAAAATACTGTCAAATGGATTTAAAGAAACTGAGAGAAATGGAGACTCTCCTCTAAGATATATATGAATTTCTGAATATTTTAAAACACATTACATAAAATTGATAAACTTAAAAAAACAGATATATATCATTTTTTTTTTTTTAAACAAAAGACAGAACTGGGGAAAAAAAAGAAAAAAAAAAGAAAAAAAAAAGAAAAAAAGAGGAGATTAATTTAAACCCTGAAAAAGCAGGTCTCAATACAATTATGTAACATTAACTTGTATAAAAAATAGGTATGTATTTGAGTAAAAATATTTTACAAGTCTAATATTGTACATGCAGCCATCTTATCATCCAAAATAAAGAAAAACATATTTGTTAGAGCCTAGAAAGTTGAAGATAGAAATAGATATCATCACTTTTTTTTGGTTTTGCCAGTTACAAGGTTTTTGCTTATTTTATTTTTCATTTTTGTCTTTATGTGTAAATTCATGTAAAAAAAATAAGGAAAAATAAGAAGCTGCTATAAGCACAGGATTCAGGGCTTGACTTTCTGAATGTTTTTCTTTGTTTATTTGTTTTTCTTATGTTTCCAGTCTTAGTATTCCAGTTTCCACTCTAATATATTTTCTCATAAGTTTTGCAGTGGACTATGCTAACCATTGTCAGAAATTACATCAGCTGCTTATTTCCGAAAACTACAATATCTAAAATCTGAACACAAAACCAATGACTAATCCATTTCTAAACTTCTAAAAGTTTACTTTAATATGCTTTCATTCCCACAAATCTTTGTACTTCCTGAAGTATGTATTCAAAGATACCACAACAAATGTAGTTCTCGGAGTATTATGGAGTTCACTACAAGAACATGAAAAACATGGTTGAATCTCAGGGGGAAAGCTTTTTCTTGGAGATTTCCAATCTTATCATGGAAACCGAAGAGACTGGGTTTAGTTGCCCAAGGTACCTGAAGCAAAAACAATACCTCAAATCTTAGGGCTTAGACCACAAATTTTAAAGATTTTCTGTTGAAAGGAATAATTTTGCCCAGAAAATATGAAATCTCAGAATAAGAAAATTCATTTCCTGTAACAGGCAAGCATGCATGTTATGCATGCTTTCATTAATTACTAGAAAATGTCCTGGAAATCTGTGAACAAAAAAACACAGAAGTGTGACAGTATAGATATGAAAAAGACAGACTCTTAGATCAAGAAGCAGGATCTAACAGATGATGAAAAATGAATGAACAGCATGAAACAAGATTTCCACCTGTCTATTATGTGACTTGCTTATTGTTATACACATATCTTGTCTGCTTCCTTACTCTCTTACATACATATATTTGCATATCAAGTATTAAAACTTGATATATGTAAAAAGAATAGATGATAGTAATTAAAGGAAAAGAAGCAGAGAAATCGTGAGGTAATATATTAAATTCTAACTATTATATACTTTAGTTTAAGAAGAGTATTTCAGGTACTCAATGGAAAATGTGAAATAATTTTTGTAGAGTGAAACAAACAAGGCGGATTCTTCAGAAGTTCCCACAGCGAATCTACTTATGCAGAAGTCATGCAGAAGTTTGTCACCATCTCTGGAGGGTATAGGAAAACACTGTTTTGTTTTCAGTAGTGAAGAAGAATGTTAGTTTCTGACTATTAACGCCTCCTTCTTTCTGGAGGAAATCAACCTTCTTCAAATTTATGTATTTATGTACTGTATTTATTTCAAAAATACGTATTTTATCAAGTTATATGTAACTAATGTTACATATAAATGTTTTAAATTCTGTAGGGCTTTTACTTCTCTTTTCAAGTTGTTAAACAAATTGATAAAGGATTATTATTTTTTTTTCAGTTTCTTTTTCCCTGCAGAGGACAGAAATTAAATAACAGATGATATTTCTTCTATGAATATAATACTTTTTTTTCTTTTTTCTTTTTTTTTTTTTTTTAAAAAAAAAAAAAGGCCAACATGTCTATTCAAACTTTTTTTTTTATATATATATTTTGTAAGTCTTGTTCTTTGTGGCTAGCACATTATAAGGAAATGCCTGTCCTTTTCTCCTATGTACAAGAAACATATAGGATCCAAGTCAGCAACTATAAACATGCTTATCTCTAGCTAACAGTTAAATAACTTTATTAATAACGTTGACATTTCTGATCTTTTTTACAGGTGAGTTTTGAGGTGGTGCATAGCCAGCTATGTTTAAGGAAAAGGACATAAGGCTATTCCTTTATTTAGTCCAAATGGATGTCAGATTTTACTTCTACGAGCTTCAGCAAAACTTGCCCTGTCCTTAAGCATGATATTTCTCACTGTAAAATGTACCCATTTTTCTGTTCTAGCTCAAAACACTGTAATAACATCAAAAAAATAGATGTTTTTGACAGAAAAAAAAATAGAAACATTTTATATCATTTATATCATTAACAGGATATAAAGTTTGTGGGATTCTAATTAGTTACAAACATCACCTATGCACAATATATAAAAGCAACCCATAAATCTTTTACATAATAAATATTATTTTGGATAACTCTAATGTGTTTTATACTACATCGTTTTTTACAACAGAATATCATTAATAGAATTGACACAGCTGTCATGAAAAAGCTGGAAAATATGGCATTAAGGACAGATGGATAGATTAAAGATGCTTGGATGGATGGATGGATGGATGGATGGATGGATGGATGGATGGATGGATGGAAAAAGTATTATGTCAACAGATAGGACATCTTCTGGCAACTAACTGGATTGAGGGCAGATTTAAGAGACTTCTGGAAATTAGGAGCAGAAAACAACAACAACAACAACAAACATAAGAATTTTTTATATCTAGATAGACCACATCTTTTCTTTTTTTGATCTTCCTACTTTGAGGGACAGTTATCCTACTCAGAAAGGAAAAAAATTTGGTAATGTGTTTTTCTCCATTTCAGACCTTGCTCTCCTGTAATAAAAGAGCCAGTACTATTATTTTTGTGTTGACTCAGTGCTTAGTTTGTTATTAACCATGAACATACCCTTGGAATAAGACTGTAGTATCTCTATCAAGACCAAGACACAGCAAACAGAATGCAGTCTCAAGAGAATTTAGAGCACAATTAGTTCCTGGCATTTCTGATTTCCCTGAAATTATTCATAATTTTTCTATTGTATTAAGAAAAGCAGAGAATACTTATGTTCCCTGAAAACAAAGACATTTAAATTCTGTAGCTGTACCAACTAATTCTGTCGGTAGTGGCTTTTCCCACTCTCTAGTAGGATTTAGAAAATCTGAGATGTTGAAGGGCACCTTTTGGGAAAATATCCTTGAATTATGCTGCAATGGAGAAAAAGAGTACAACAATAATTACAGAATACATGTAACAGTTTCCGTCAAAATTCTAATATGATATGAAAACTCAGGTAAGTAGCTGCATCAAAGTTGTGCTAGAAAATTAGACAATTTTGGTTTAGGTGGTGAGACCATTAACAGAGTTTCCCTGTGGCTAGAGACACTAGAGACAAGGGTAGGAACATGGTTTTCTTCTTTCTACAATTATTAGATCATCATATATCTTGCAGTAGTATTATCTTTAGCTAGGAAATTTAGAGAAGAAAATGAAGAAAGAAAGGAGAGAAGAAAGGAAGATAGAAAAGAATTGAGAATTACCGAATTTCAGTTATGTTCCTTACAGTCTTTGCACTTGCTGAATCACTTCCAGTGGGCAGTATACTGCCCAGTATTTTAGTTTCTGAATCATGTTTTCCTTTTCAGAATCACGGAAAAGATAGAGCAAGTAAGCTTACAGAAGGTCTCGTAAAAATAGGGGTTTCTAGAGTTGACAAATACAGTGAAAGGAAGACTTTTTTTTTTTTAATTACCCAAAGGAAAGTTGTAGTATATGACAGTGTAAGTCAATACTTCCCCAAAAGATTATCCTTTTTTCAAAACAGGACTGACAATAATATTTTTGCAATAGTTGTTATAGCCTTTTTCTGCTTCATTAATTATTACAAAAATAATAATTTATTGTGTAAGATCAAAGTCAAGGATATATATCAGATGGTTTTGGAACATTTGCTGCCATAAGATAATTGTTTTACATGGTAGTAAGAGAGACCACCTTTGGATAAGCTGTTAAAAACTCTCAGGACAGAAGAAAGTTGTATTGTTTTTTATTTTTCTTAGTTCTTTATTTCTGATCATTTTTGTTTTGTTTTCTTAACTTCTTTTAGCTTAATTTGTTCTATCATTCATCTTCTAACACTGCTGGTGGCAGGGAGAATATAAAATGAGTGAGTTTTAAGGGAAATGTTATAGAGTTGTATAGTGATAGAGCTTAAAAGACACTAGCTTAAAATTCCCAGTGTAAAGCTCGCTTTCTCTCCTCTAGGCAATTGCATGAGATGAATTATGTACACTATTGATAGCAATAGATTATCTTCTGATGGAAAAATAGGAACAAGTATCTGTATAGGTCCACAGCACAGTTCAGAAGTAGTAAACCACTAAATATCTAAGGAACATTAGTGCAAATATTTTATTTTAACGCTGTACAAAGGAATAGGAAAATAGCAAGAAAAACAGTGGGGTAGAATAAATTAAAATAAGTAGGCTGCCACAGAGGTACCTTTATGTTTTGTTTAATTCAAACAAAATATGAAACTGTTACAGAAAGATTCTGATGTGATGAGGACCATCTGTTCTTATTTTGTTATATAATGATTTGCATAAAATCTATTAAGTTTGTTGTATTGCATGCTTCAGGAATTTAATAACCCAGAATTAAGTATGATATACAGTACATGGCTACAGATTGTAATAAACATGAATTGTACTTCTGAATGCATATAGAAAAGAATGTGTGATTTTTAGTAAAATAAAGCTATTGCAACCTATTTCCTTTTGTATTTATTTAGTAATTAATGTGTTTGAATTCCTGTAAGATTACAAGTTCCATAATTCTGCATGCTTGACACAAGGGAACATAGAATGATGCTAGATTTACATACTATTTTAACGTTACTCTTTTTCACATATCCAGACTTCTTAGATGTTTTCTAAGCTTATGTGGATTGATTTCTTAATTATGTTTTGCATACATAAGTACTGATTCTAGTCTCATTTATCCCCATATAAACAGTGACCAATTCCCATGAAATTAGCAGAATTTTTACTGGTATAAAAAACATGAGAATGATAACCAGATTGATATGTTATGATAAATTATTCAGTTTTAGTAGAATGAAAATGGCTACTGCAAAACTGTTTTACTAGCTGATTCACAACATTTTGTACTGAGAAAATGTGCGATTTCTTACTGACACAATAATTATATCTAATAACATTTGTGTATAATCAGTTTGTTCCTGCCTTTTTTTTTTTCCTGTGCTGTAATACCTAGTTTCTCTCATATCTTTTTTTTTTTTTTTTTTTTTTTTTTGTCTAGACTACAAGTTAACAATGGGGGAAAATAAGAATTTTTCCTCCATTAACAGAGTACATTTGGACTTCTGTCTCCTTCAGAACTCTGAAGATATGAAAGCCATGAAAAAAACTATTTTTATTTCTGATTTACAGAGAGTTTCTCAAACATTTTCTGTATTAGCTGTGTTTTAGCAGCTTTTCATAAACATTAGAGGAACTGGGGACCTTTCCTTTTCCTTTTCCTTTTCCTTTTCCTTTTCCTTTTCCTTTTCCTTTTCCTTTTCCTTTTCCTTTTCCTTTTCCTTTTCCTTTTCCTTTTCCTTTTCCTTTTCCTTTTCCTTTTCCTTTTCCTTTTCCTTTTCCTTTTCCTTTTCCTTTTTCCTTTTCTTTTTCCTCTTTGTCCTTTCCCTTTCTCTTTCCCTTTTTCCTTCTCCCTTCTCAGTGTTTTATCTAAACAAGGACCTTAAAGCAACACTTACAAATCCCAAATTATTCTGTCCATCTCTGCAGAAAAAAAAAGCATATATAAATCAAAGCTTTATCCTAAGCAGTTAGAGTGCTGTGCTCCAGCCTTGACCTTAATACTATGAGATGTGAAAGTTTTACTTTATAATTTTCCAAGTCTTTCCTGCATTGTTGCTGTTTCAGAAGCCTTTATTTTGTATTGATTTCTCCTCTGAAGTATAGTATTTCCTATTTATTTTCAATAAATTTCATTTTACTGATTTCACACAAATTTTCTAAAATTAAATTAATTTAAAATTGTATCATCATCTAACGTGCTTGAATCCAGCCTCATATAATCTTCAGAAATGTTCTGTTTCATCTTTTTAATGTAATCTTTAACTTCAGCTTTACAGCTATATTTATACCTTGCATATTTTTATCAAACATTTTTCCATATTTTATGAAAGCACCATAAAAAACTTTCTGAAAGCCTTATGAAATTCATGATATATCCTTGGATTCATACTATCCACCAGATCTTCAAATTCAGAAATAAAAATAGACGGTTTATTTCATTACAAGGCAGGGACATCTTACAATGCTGGTGACTCAAGATGTTTTTTTCTTGTAAAAAATTCAAAGATCTGTAATATGTCTTTGGAAACACCTGCAGCTGTCTTTTTATTGAAAAAATATCATGAAGCAGCTTTGTCATTTTTCTGATTTTTCTTTAATACTTTTTTTTTTTTTTTTACTGAAACAATGTTTTCTTCTAAATTAAAAGACTGTGTCTTGTTGCAACAACAACAACAAGAAATGGAAAGGGGAAAATGAATACCTATGGAAGAGAAATCCAAGTGTTTAGAACATTGCAAATTATGTAAAGTAAACAGAAACTGTTGACATGATATCCTTGGTCTGTTCAACTCTCTCAACTCTGTTCAATTTTCAGAAATATATCACCATTGTGGAAAAAGCTACAAAAATATATGTTAACAATTACATACATTTTTACATACATTACATAAATATATAAATTATATATGTTAAATAATCACAGAATCACAGAATCACCTGGGTTGGAAGAGACCTCCAAAATCACCTAGTCCAACCTCTGACCTAACACTAACAAGTCCTCCACTAAACCATATCACTAAGCTCTACATCTAAACGTCTCTTAAAGACCTCCAGGGATGGTGACTCAACCACATCCCTGGGCAGCCTATTCCAATGCCTAACAACCCTTTCAGTAAAGAAGTTTTTCCTAATATCCAACCCAAACCTCCCCTGGTGCAGCTTTAGCCCATTCCCCATCGTCCTATCACCGGGCATGTGGGAAAATAAATAAGTATAAGAGAATTTTCTTTCTGGAGATAGGTGTGTTGTGTTTCATGAAACTATAATTCATAGTTGTGGAATACATGATGGATACGGTACCTTTCATGTCTTCATATGATATTCTAACTTCTGTGCAATGCTCACAATTCTTTCTTTCACTGAAATGTTATCCAAAGCATGCTGACCTTGGCTAATTGAAATATTTTACTGAACAATGTGTTTAGTATTAGAAGAATTGTTTTTCACATAACTGGAAATACAAAGCAAATGTAGATGAAAATGTGGCGTTCTCACTGAAAGTCTAATGTCAGTAATGTAAAGCCTAACAGTTGCTGAGCACACTCAGACAAAAGTTAGCATAATAATACATATAGCAGATAATCCATACACGAAATTCTTGATGTTGGTGTAATTTGGGAATAACTCTATGACAGGCCATTTAGTTACTCAGATGTACAGCAGTGTAGTTTAAGATTTTAATATAATTTTCTCCCTGTTATGAGGATAGAATTTGGTATAACCGTAATGAAAAAAAATAAATCCATTCCCATAGCTTTTTCCTTGGTCTTTGGGGAAAGAAAATTCTGGACCCTTTTAATCTTTTTATTCTGTTTGGTATATTAACGTACTGAGTTCTGAGACATGAACAATGAAGTTTGAACTTATGGGATTTTGTTTTTGTTTTGAAAAGAGATAGATCGAGTCTACACGATCTTCACAGTACAATGTCACATACAAAGCAAATGGGAACTAATTTAGAATGTGGAAGCAGGCGTGGGAAGTGACTAACAACATTTAATTAAATTAATTAAGAAGCACAGATTTCACACAATCCAATAGCTGATGTAAGCAATTTTAAAATGCACTTTTTGAACTGCATTAAGAATGACATAGGAGAGGATCACTGCAGTTATCACCCTAAGAATGGTTAGAAATTCCTGAATCAGTAGTGACTAAAAATCCTTTCTTATGGGTGGAATTTGGAGATAGATAAAAATCATTATAATTATCTTAATTTGATATATGTGTAATATTTTTATAATTATTATCTTACCATAACCAAGTTAAAAGTTTACAATGAAAAAGGTAGTGTAGCAGTAGACTACGGTCAGCTTTTCTTTAGAGAGAACAAAACTCATCACTTAGCTAGCTCTCTTGCGCCATAATATTTCATTTACAATAAAGCTAAGGGGTGCATAAACAAACAAACATGTTCCTTTATAGAATATGTTAATACATATTATGTCACTTAAAATAGTCAAAAAAATAGGAATGTGAGAGATATAAACACATAAATCAAAAGGCTTAAGAGAATATTTTTATTATACTTAATGGTTTGCAACAGAAAAAGCCTCATACATCTGAAACTATGGCAGCCAATTTCATTGGAATACTTTATATGGTAGGATATAATTTCTAAACAGTTTTAAATAATTGCTGTTTGTGAATGTACAACAAGCTGCCTCAGAAAGAGATTCAGTAGATACATACATTTTTAAGTATATAGTCATGTTTCAGTTTTCATATAAAACAGCAATACTTAATTTCTAAACAGATAGGGAAATAATATATATACTGTTAAGTTTCAGTGTTTATCAGATCCTCCTTTATTTTTTATAAGACTCAAATGAAATAATAGCAGTGTAACTTGTATAGCTATTGTCAGAAAACTAAGAAGTTACACTCAATGTAAGACATGCCTATATTTATGTAGCATTCTAAATATAAGATGTTAAGTGCAACATGAAAGCTAACAAGCTGTTGCATAAGCCCAAGCTTATATCCCTTTTTAAAGGAATATCGAAGCTAAGCAAAATCATTAGAACGAGACCACAAAACCTGATATACAGAGACTAGAGTAGAGTTTTCCTATGAAGGAAGGCTGAGAGATCTGTGGTTGTTCAGCCTGGAAAAGGGAAGGCTCTAGGGACCTTTCAGTACTTGAAGTGGACTTAAAAAAAAAAAGATGGAGACTGATTTTTTACTCGGGCAGATAATGACAGGACAAGAGGGCATGGTTTCAATCTAAAAGAGAGGAAATTTAGATTAGATGTTAGGGGGAAATTCGTTACTCAGAGAGTGGTGAGGCACTGGAACAGGTTACCCAGAGAAGGTTTAGATGCCCCATCCCTGGAAGAATTCAAGGCCAGGTTGGATGGGGACCTGGGAAACCTTGTCTAGTTGGTGGCATCCCTGCCCATGGCAGGGGGTTGGAACCAGGTGAATTTTAAGGTCCTTTCTGACCCAAACCATTCTATGATTCTATGATTCAATGTTTCTATGATAGATAAAAATTAGAAAGGGTAAAAGGGTAGTCAAAGAAAGAGTCATAGACATAGAAGATTTTCCAGAACTACCACGGGCTTTTTGTTTCCAGGAGCAGCAGATTGAACATATAAGAAACACAGAGTATACTGAAGGAAGGTAAAGTCAATATGATTAATTTTCATGAGTTTTCAGCAGAAGGAAAATATGTTCCTCAAAATTATTCCTTTTTAGTAGTAAGCATGAAAATATCAGACGAAAGCACAAGAATATGTTAGAGCAAAATGACAAAGAAAAACAAGTCACTGTTCCCAGATTGTAAGTTTCTGCCTGTTCATAAGGATAATATAAAGGAGTTTTAACCAAAACACTGAATCTCCATAAACCAGTCATATATCTGTCATTTATATATATATTTATATCAGTCATATATAACTGACTGAAAGGAGTAAATAATAAGCAATAGTAAAAGAGAAAAGGCTGCGAGGAGGAAGAACAAATGTATTTTTTAGTTCACATTAATTGTCTAAGCAAATATTTATCATCATGTGTTTGGTTATTCTACTTGGATGCACGAACGGGATTGATTTGTGTTGGAATTTAAACAAGCAAGACATACTTGCATTTTACAAAATCAGATTTGTCTAAGCATAGGTCATACTTTCTACACAGGGTCAATTACTCTGTTTGTAACAAGTTCTCCTTTAAAAAAAAAAAAAGTGTTTGGATTTTTTTCTCTTTTCCTAGTATCTACTACTAATCTCCAGAATAAGTTCTGAGTTTTTTTGCTCCACCTGGAGCTGTGTGGAGGGAACCCATATTGCAACTTCTGCAACCTTAATGGGAAGCAACGTAAAATGTTAATGATGTTCCATGATGTTTCTCTTTCCCTTATCTAGGCTGACATCATTAAAGATTCTTAAGGGAGGTCTTCTTATGATGCTGCACTCCTATTGATGCGATTTATTAGAATAAAATAAAATAAAAATAAAAATAAAAATAAAAATAAAATAAAATAAAATAAAATAAAATAAAATAAAATAAAATAAAATAAAATAAAGACTTGGGATACTCCAGCTTTTCTAAAGGAGAAGACAGTCTAACTTTTGTGTTCTCCTTTATCACCTGCAATCTTAGATTTTTAGATTTTTGGCCTCTTGATGAGACTTATATATCCACACAAGGAGCAGGCATATGCAGCCTGTTCACAAGCATGAGTTTGATTGTTGGGCAGTACACACTAGGTAAATATTTATTTCTTACTTCCTCTGAGGAACAAGAGTTTGAAAACTACTAAATGGACACTTTGCCCTAAACAGCAGATCTCTTGAGCTTCCGATTGTGAAGTACATTTTGGTCACTTTTTGATGGAAGGATTGAAAGAAGTAGTTTACAGAAAAGATATTGACTTCTGTTGTATTCATGACAGCAACTTCCAAGGATTGGAAATATTCAGGAAAATGGAATGCTAAACTTAAAGAACGTGAGTTTCCAATTCAGCCAGGTAATATAACATCAGTTGTTTATCCTCCCAGAGGAAACTATTTTAACAATAGTGTGTGATGGAAGCCTTGAAAATGCTACCAGATAAACACAAGCCACAACCACCACCTTCTCAGTTGAGTATTTATGTGTCTGTCAATCACTCTAAAACATACACATAGTAAAATGGATCAAATTTTACATTTTACGTATCTCTTTATATACGTACAGTTCAAAAAGTTAAGTTTTACTTTAGGAAAAAAAATCAGAGCAAAAATGAGTCTCACTTGTATTTAGAATCTTAATATCACTTATAAATGATGAATTATAAATTAATGTATGTAATGAACAGAGGATACAGCTTATCTGATAATTTTGTGGATGTTGATGCTTCCATTAAATCTGTATGACTGTACAAAATTCTAGGCAATCCAGAACTCAGCAACAACAGACATAACAATATGAAGGAATAAAGTCCAGAGACAGACTTTAACAAAATGCAAAATATTTTTTTGTACATGCTTCTGCTTAAGATGTGTCCATATTTTGTGCTTACTTCAATGTTGACAGTGCACCCCTACAGGAAAAAAAAGCACTATGCTGACAGAATTCTGTTTCCTTTTAAATTTAAGTATACTTTCATTATTAAGAAAAAATAATAGTACCTCCTTTAAATTTCTAAGCATTTTAATTAAAATTCATTGGTCAGAGCTTTGAGGGGAAATAATCTGAGTATTATCTCATGTTCTGCTCTCTCATGACACCTAAACAAGTCAAGAGGTTTGTATAGGATTTGATAATATGCCTGCTACTCTTTTGGAGGCTTCTTAATCTTTTAAGAGTTTCATGATAATGAAATGTAAATTTACTGTCTTTGCACGTTTAAGTTGAATATGTTGAAAGAATGGTGCATTCAAAATTCCCAGATCCACAATATATCACTTTACAAACTGTGGCCCTTTTTAAGAGTTCTCCCTGCATTTGTGTCTTAGAAAAACCTTGCTTTTCTTGGACACTGCAAGTTGGTCTAATTGGATTCCTGCTCATGTTCTTTTCTTCATCTCTGCTGCCTATTAAGCAGATTTTTATATGCTCTTCCAATCACAGTAGCATCCAACTGCTGAAGGTTTTAATGTACAAAATATTTCTCTGGCGGTTCATTTGTGTTGGTATGTGCTCCAGAGTATGAACAATGTTCATACATTGAACAATACAAAGAGTATGTTAAGGATGCATTTCAAAACAGCTAATTTACTCCCACCCAAGTAGAAAATTAGTTATTTTAACAAATAAAGACTATTACTTGTAACTTTATCTGTTTACTTTCTCATATGTTCTTAGTAATTGAATTATACACGTATTGTAGAACTATTTATAAACTATGCTCTCCCTACAGTTTTTTCTTCAACCACAACTTTTCTGCATTTGTGTGAAAATATGTTCTCACTTTATACAAAGATTAGTAATTTTGCTAACAAGTCTCTACGTTAAAAAGAAAAAAAAGTTGCTATTTTTTATAAATGGTCACGTGAGTAACTTTGCTTTATAATAAGCCTATGGGATGAAGTACAATTTGTTTTTCAAACCTATTTTTATTTCAGCATGTGATGATACTTTCTTTGATGTGAGATGTTATTCAACAGCAGAGACTGCCTCTAATCAACAGTACACACAGTATTAAATAAGTTATAGTGCTAAAATATTTGTGATATCACTGTCTCATTTATTCCATGCTTTTGACGCATTAGTACAAGTTCTTAATGCTATGATGGAATCCTGGCTGTCAGAGCTTTAAGGTGCATCATTTTTCCCTGAAGTAAGTACCAGCTGTACCTCTCTGCATTTTCCCTGACTATTAGGAAGCAGTTAAACCTAAATTTGGCTTTAAACTGGAAGAAGGTAGATTTAGATTAGATTCTTTACCGTGAGGGTGGTAAGGCACTGGAATTGGTTACCCAGAGAAGCTGTGGATGCTCCATCTCTGTGTTAAGGGCAGGCTAGATGGGACTTTGAGCAACCTGGTCTGGTGGGAGGTGTCCCTGCCCATGGCAGGGGGATTGGAACAAGTTGGTCTTCCAACCCAAACCATTCTGAGTCTATTATAAGATATAAGCTATGAACTTCCAGTTCTGAGTTAACTTTACTCATGCATCATACAATAAGGAGCTTTATACACATTTCAACTACCTTGATTGTCCCTTAATGAGTGATATAAGACAAACATGTATTCTGATTTTAAAACGTAGTTTCTGCCCAAGGAACTTATTAAATATCAATGAAGAAGCTGATGAGGGAAATGAAGATCTTAGAGTTCCCAGAAAAGAGTTACTTGAACAAGTAAAGCTGGCTTTTTTTTTTTTCTTTTCCTGATGAATCCTGGTAAATTCCACATGGACTCCAAAATGTTCTGAAGCAATAAATAGGTCTGTTGGTTCAGTTTAGCAAATGCTCCATTCCAAAAATGTTGCAAGTGCTAAAGAGAGAAATACAGGGTATAGATAATCACTTATTTGGCCTTTACTGCTCTGTATGTCATGACATAAGTTTATAGCGGGCCAGTATGGAAGTTTGTGTAACAAGGAAATAGTGATTTCAGACAGAATCTAGGCAGAATTTCACCATGTAATGCCTTGATTTCAGGGACCCATATGTCAGTATGAGTGACTGCTATATAACCTGAGCAAAAACTGTGACATTATGGTTCACTGTCTGAAAATATCACCTGTATGTTCTGCTTCTTAGAGCTCATTCCTATGGAGATGTTTAAGAGCACAACATTCTCAGTGAACCTTGGTGTACCTGCAGAAAGTTCAGTACAATACAGGTAGAAGATTTATAGCATTGTTCACTTGAGTGAATAGTATAAAGATGTGAAGAACAGTGATGCTGATGAAATACACTATGGCTGGGATCTGTGCAGCTTGCTGTGATTCACAAAGAAAGTCTCATTCAAAGCTGCAACAGATGGGGTTACCAGCATCAAAGAGGTATATGGGACTGCTACCACCTTTATGATAATTACCATCCTTATAAGATTAGGTAACTGCTTTGTTTGTCGTTTCTTTCTTACTGGGATCAAAAAATAACTGATACTTCCTCAGACCAAAGCAAAATAATATGCACTGGTGTTAGAAGAATATTATTACAATTGCAGTATTAAGAAACTGAATGTCCAAGAATACCAAAATTAAAACTGGTCTACAACTGTAATTTATTCTACATCTTTAAGAACCAGATATTTTACCCTCTTCCCTGTCAAAATGAATTAAAGTTTTCCTTAATGTGATAATGACTGCCAGTTTGGTCATCCCCATGCTGTTGCCAAACTTATTTATTGAATGATGCGTAAGATTTCAAGACATTTCATGAGCTTTATATCTATTATAGGAGGCAGGGAGGATGCTGACTTGATTCATTCAGTATTTTTTCTTATATAGATCACATACAGCCTTTGTATGATGCTATTCAGTCAACATAAGGCTGTCAGGTTCACAGACAACACCTTTCCCATACTCTACTCAATAATTCTAAGAAATCCCTCTCTGCTGAACTGACTGAATATTATAGCTGAATTATTCTTCTACAAAAACAGGCCACAACTTTTTTCTCAAGCCACTTAATACAATGTCCACCCTTGCTTCGTTTCATATACAATGAGGATAAATATCACAGAATGACTTTCATTAAAACTTAAAGAAATGAGCAGAATGGCCGTACAATGAATGACACTTATCTAAATGACTTAGTTAGAATGACTACATAGTTAAAGATATAACAGATTCCTAAAATAATCAATATTCAAATGTGAATTTCTTATTATGTAGCAAATAAGCAAGATCACAATTTATAGTGAAAAGACCAGATATTTCCCATCTTTTTGAAAAGTTTAAAAATATATTTATTTTCATTAAAAATAGCATTTCATCTGTAACTGTATTGTATTGTAAAGCAAAATTCTTTATTGCAGAACACAATAAAATTTTATAATTGACATGTTTGGTTTATTTTTTCATGTTACAAAGGCTGGAGATGTAAGTGGCATTAACAGGGAGATAAGTCAGTCCCTTTTACAAATAAGGTATATTTGTACAGACATTTGAAATATACACTTATTAGAAAAAGACTTTTCAATTGTAGCTTCCTTTATTTTTCCCCAAATGACAGACTGAGAAATGCCAGAAGTGAGACAAGAGCAAAGATGCATATTTTAAGTGTACTAGAGGACAAGTTGAAGAGAAGCAAGCAATATGCTCTTGCAACAAATAAGGCCAGCCACATCCTAGGCTGTGTTAGTAAGAGTGTAGCCAGCAGAGTGAGGGATGTGATCCTTCCTCTATGTTTCGCACTTCTGAGACTGCACCTGTAGTGCTCCGTTCAGTTTAGGGCTCCCCAGTAGTAGAGATACTGACACTGGAGTGAGTCCAATGGGAGACTACCAAGATAGCTGGGGGATGGAGCACAGGACACATGAGTAGAGGCTAAGGAAACTGATTTGTTCAGCTGGGTGAGAGAAGGTCAAGGGCAAACCTTATTGCCATCTGCAACTACCTTGTCAGAAAATACAGACTTGAAGGAACAAGATCCCTTTTGGAGGTGCAGGATAGGACAAGAGGTGAAGGCAACAAGTTGGAATATCAAAAATTCTGATTAGATATCAGGAAAAGTATCTATACTGTGACTGTGGTCAAACTCTGAAACAGGTGCCCAGACAGGCTGTGGAGTCTCCATTCTTTAGGATGTTCAAGACATGTCCAGGCATAGCCATGAGCAATCTGATGTGGTTAGACTTGCTGTGTACAAGTCTCTGATGAACTAGATGACCAGAGGTCCCTTCCAAACTAATTTGTTCTGTAAGTCTATGATCATTGTATTATAGTAATCACTATTGCTTATATTAAGGTACGGAGACAGTAAAGTATTCTTAGGAAGTGTTATAGGAACCATTATAAAGTGTATTTAATCTGCTTTATCTTTGGGTTAACAGCACTGATGTCCAAACTGTAAGAAGGTTATTATCTGGAAGGGTAGTGAAAGAAGCACTGCAATAAATTTCCGTGCCAGAAGAAATAGCTAGAGAATGAAGCAAAAATACCTGCCTCACTTCAACTAATTAAATACCCTGTCCCTGATAATACAGCTCAGGGAGCTGAAAATGAAATAACTTCATAGATTGAAATATAGTGGGATGGCTACAGAACAGTTTTGGAAATTTCTGTATCTTGAATAGAGGAAAAACTAATGAGATACAAACCTGAAGTACAGCAGTGGGAAAACAAAATTTTCAAGAATGCCCTCATAAAGTTCTGACATGGTATGTATATCGTGCTGTTTTGGAGCAGCAAATATTGTAACTGTTGATGGTTCTGAGTACATTGGGCATGGGTTAATGTAGGAAAAATAAGAAAAAGAGCATTTAAAAGGGTCTTGGAAAGGAAAACTTCCTGAGTCTGTTAGAACAGATATCAACCTAGTACTATATACTATTAAAAATAATAAATTCCTGACTTGTCAGTAATAAGTTATACTTCTTTGACATTCAAAAAGTGTTCAGGACTTTGGATGATGTCAGCCAAGCTGATGACTGATATAAATAATCACTTTCTGATTGGGTTGCAATGGCTACAGATGCAATCATCTTCTTCTAATCATAAAGCTAATTTTGCAGTTAACTATTTATACAGTTGATATTGGTATAATTTTAAAAGAATATGAAGAGTTATAATACTCTTACTGGAAGATATTTACTTACTTAGTGAATGCTAACTTTTTATTTGCCTTTCCAAAGTATTAATATATACCTCCAGTAGTTTGAGACAAATGGCTAAACATTATCTTGATCTTTGAATGAATTAAATTTCTGTAATTGCACTGTTCTGATATGCAGAAATATTAAAGAATATTTTCCACCAAAATAAATGGTGACTTTTGAGAACAAGCTGAAATAAAACTGTGTATTCCCTTTGTCCCATCTTTCTGTGAATTTATTAGAAATTTCTTCTGGAAAACCTTATCAGCTTCAATTACATAGCAGAGTGATTGCTTGATTAATTTTAATTTGGATTATTCACTACGGAATTGGACTAAAGAATCTGAAGTACAGATCAAAATAAACAATACATGGATCAAAATAAATTCAGAATACTACTATTGAGTCTGAATAGCTTATGCTATTTTGCAGCTAAGAGCATATGCAAATATATTTTTGTGGAATAAAAGCCAAAGAAAAATATTTATTAGTATTCTTTCAAAAAGGTCAGGTTTAGGACTGAGGTTTTGTTTTGTTTTGTTTTATTTTATTTTATTTTATTTCATTTCATTTCATTTCATTTATTTTATTTTTTATTTTATAACATTAATCACTTATTGATTGTATAGAAAAGATGGAAGTATAACCAGAGGAGTATTAGTATCCACTGTTCATGGGTGGGTGACCCACTGTAATGAATGATCATTAACAACCTCAACTAAAAAATGTAGTGCTTCTGGCATTTGGAGCCAATTACAAGTAGTGTTTATGTGTCTTTATCAGCAAAGAATCGCTGAATCACTGATGTTGGAAGAGACCTCTGGAGGCTGTCTTGTCCAGCCCATAGCACGTCAAGACATCTCTGGTTACAGCATTTCAGGAATGAGATACCTATTAATCCAGAATCATCAGATGCTTTGTTTTTCCATCTGAATTAAGATTATTTTACCTGTAACCCCCCTACCCCCCTACATTCCAGGACATTAGATTTGCTTCTAAATTGCGGTAGTTTATATTCTTCAAACTTTCCACTGCATTCCATTCCTAAAAATGACAATTATTTTATACTTTTATTAGTTTCAATTACTGATTTATTAATCCATAATTCAAATGAATAATTTATAAGTAGAAATTAATGAAAAGTGATATATTATCTACAGGATTTTAAAAATAGCTCTGAGAATTTAAATATTCTATAATACTCCATAATACTATAGAGTAGCTTTAAAAGTTTGCCCTGTTCTGTCACATTGTGCATTTCATCTTTAAAAGAAATAACTCACATCAGCAAATAAAGGGCTTTTCAATTTGATGCTTAAAGAGGATAATGCTTCTCATTCTCCAGAATAACCATAATCTAGAATTTTATGTATTTAACATACACTTGTTGTTAGCTAGATCAGGCCTCTGTAAGAGTAGTTTTCCAAATATTCATGACCTATTTTTGTTTTAGAATAAAGATTAGCTGCTTAAGAAAGCTTTGTAGAGAAATTACTTTAAAAGCCATATTTCCATTATCAGGCTGCTTCATTATAAAACAGCATACTGTACATGGAAGGACAGGACAGTTACCTAATGCAGCATTGATCTGATCTCTGGTTAAACAAAGTTGCTGGGCAGACCAGAAAAATTGATAATGCAGCTTTTAAGAATTAAGATAGACTTGAGCTAAAATAGCTGAAAATCTCACATTGCTTTAAAAGGTAAGTTTGAATGGACTGAATAGCTCCATAGGATTAATCCGAAACTAAGAAAGAAATATAAATAACTTCCATAAAAGCTTTGTCATACACCGGGTGAATGCATTTCTAGTATTTGGGTCAAGTTGCTAGTTCAATACTACTGGAGAAATAAGCTTTATCTTGGTATGTTATTTGCATTGGTATGCATTTTTCTAAAATTATCTTAATATCTTCAACTATCTATCTCATAATATAGGTATTTTTCAGAACCTACCTCACAAAACTGAGCATGAATTTGAGAGCATAGGAGGTTTTACTAGAAAACCTTTGAAAAAATTGTATCTCTAAAAACTGGTTGTTTTAGCAACCATATGATCATGTAAAAGTATTAAATTATTATTTTATTACAAAAATATTGCTGCTATTATTAGAGCTTGGAATCACATCCAAAAATATACTGCAGGCCTTTTGGTTTCTATGGGATAAATGTTATTCTTTCAGACAATGACAAACTTATTTATACATAAAATAGGAAAATAATTCTGTGCTTCTTTCACTTTTTTTTTTCCCAAGAGATTGTGATATAAAAATACGTTTTGTTTTTTTTTTTTTTCTTTTTCATGTTGATTGAGTTTACTTGTTTTATTCAAACTCTGTATGCCTTATCGTGCATAGGTGAATTAGCGAAGAGGGTTAGCAGCTGGAGTGCAAAAACTTTTGTAGCTTTGCAGCTTTTGCAAAGCTATGCAAACAGTACCACTCACTCCTTTTAACTTGCCAGCACTGCCATGAGAAGATGACTGCAAAAATGAAGCTACCATCTCTTGCAAGTGTGAGATACTATCTGCCCAGGCAAACAGAACACTGATAGAATACTATTTCCTGTGTTTTTGGTATAGATTGCCTAAATCTCATGACTGTTAAGCTTTTGTTTTGAAAGATGGCTATAGTTCAGTCACTTGAAACTAGAAGCTTCATATCAATATTTCTCATTTATAGGTAACAATATAATGAAAATAAATGTTGCGAAACTCTAACCAACATAAAGGTATTTTTTTTGTGTGTGTGTCAAACATCAAAATTTCTTTAGTTCAAATCAAAGATGTCATTACTGGCTTTGTTGAAAGTTATACTGCTTAAAGGAAGGCAATTATCAAAGCTTTCAGTCTAAGCTAAACCAGTTGTGATGAATGTGAAGAGAAAATATGTTATTACACAAGCAAATTTAGGTTTCTGAACTGATACACTGTTTTGAGTCATTTTAGTTTACAAGGAAAGATAATGATTTGATTTTCCTCAAGCTACATTTTCATAGGTGTAATAACTGCAAAAAAAACCCACCTAATTAAATTCCTTGAGAAACAAGTTCTATTGATTTGTTTAAAGTTGTTAATAAGAACACAGTAGGTGTCACACCAGCATAATTCAAATCCAGAAATGCTAATTCTATATATCTTATATTTCTTGTAGAATTGCACATTGAAGTACATTATATCTTGATTTCTGATGACAGCCTGAATTACTTTATTGATCTGTACTTCATTTTACTCCATTTTAGAACTCTGTTTGTGTTTGTTCCCTGGAGTATCAAATGTTTTCATCCAGAATATAAAAAAGTATTAATGTTAAAGTGCATTCATATCTGTTCTACTTTACCAATATCTATCTGGTATGTCCTCCTCATACCATGTGTAAGCGACAGTAACCTCTATGTAACAAAATATTAGTCTAATTATCTAATACTGTTTAATTACTTTTAATTAAGCAATAATATGAACCAATTATTGTTTTGAAGTTCTTATAGAATTACTTCATATAATTTACATTCAATGCTGTATAGAATATGATATGAAGTATCTGCTTGATTAATGTTTCTTGAGCACATTATTTCTAATGATGGTCAAAGTTTTAATGAATTAATTTGACCATCATTATTGGTAATGTGCTGGAGATACATTAATCTAAGTGATATCTTATCATATCCTATGCAGAACTAATTTGTCCAAATGGGAATTTGGCAAATGAATTCTGGTTTCAATATGGGAAAGGAATTGATGCCCAATTTTGAATCAAAAAATGAATACAGTCTGGCATATATTTTTTATCAAGAGTTTATAAATTTGGTGGGAGATATTTCTGGCAGATAATACAATTATGTTCTTGCAAGTGTACTTTGCAGAAATGTATGAGGTTATGAATTTTAATATGTAATAAACTATCCTTTACTAAGACTGAAAATATCTGCAGATTACAAATGATAGTCATGTCTCTAATTATGTAACAGTTTCCAAATCATAAATAATGCTGCATGTGTGGTAGGCAAATCAGAAAGTGATAACCTAATTTAGAAGTACCTCCTGAATTAATGGTCCAGCACAAAGTTCTGTTTCTGTTCTTTCTGGCATATTGAATTATTTCATCTGTTACCTAGCTAACTGTATGCTAGATTTTCACGAATTCACAGTCATCGTGGACTTTCAGGTGAGGGGTTCCTAATGATGTAAGGTTTGTGATGAATTGAAAAAAAAAAAGAAAGAAAGAAAAAAAAAAGTTTCTTAACAGATATTTTTTCCAGTATTTACTTTTTTTAATGTTCTGTGGTGCATCATAGACAGTTTGGAGAGTGCAGCTGTCCAAACCATGGAGATAATGTGAGAGATATGTAGGGAAATTAGGCTGAGCTTCACAAATTCCTTAGACGTGTTCAGGGTGGAATGCATTTTGAAAAAAATAATACATACAGAGCATTGCTAGCTATATACAACAGCAGTTTTTATCTTATATATATATATGTAAATATCAGGAAAATAAGATTGATTTACAGTGTATTCCAGTTTGCTGTACTTTTGTTTATAAAGCAAAGTATGAAGTATATCTCCACTGAAAAAAACATAAGTGCATAGTGGGATGATGTTAATACTATTGGCTTATTTAATATAAAATAATACTCTAATCATGGACATCCATAAGCACATATGATAGGATAAGGAAAATGTTAGGAATTTTGAACATATTTTATATGGTTGGGGGCGATCTATAACAGCCATTGGAGAAAGCTGAGCATTTTCCAGCCTCATTCTTTGTTGAGCTCCACATGTGGAGAATGAAATGGGAAACTAAAGTTCTTTATGCCAAAGGAGAGAAAACCTTCTTACTTCAAATAATTCTTAAATACCACTAACTCTGTTGACTTTGTCAAAACCAATGGCTCTGTTTTTTGTAGGACTCATATGGAGAACTGCGCAGACGCACAGTTCAGAGAAGGACATGAATGAGAAGCCAGACAGGATCACAGAATCATAGAATCATTAAGGTTGGAAAAGACCTTCAAGATCAGCTGGTCAAATGATAACAAAGAAGAAAATAGAAGCAAAGCAGGACTCAAGAGCCTTTATGCTTCTGCTTCATTTTCCAGTCGTGTTTTCTGTCTATGGTACCACCAAAGACAATAGCTTCTTCTCTAAGGGTGCCACCAGCCCTGTCAGTCTCTGCCCAGGCCCTGGCCCTTGCCCAGGCCCAGGCCAAGGCCCCATAGCAGCCCCAAGGCTGCCAGACCCTGCCCCAGCAAGGCCACAGCAAGGCCGGGCTCCAGCTCCCCACAGCCCTGCCCATACCTGGGTATGCCCCCCACCCAGCTGGGCCCATGGCTGGGCCCCATCCGTATGGAAGTGCCCCTTGCCTGGCGCTGGGGCTGCCTGGTGCCCCCGGTGCCCTGCTCCTGGTGGGGCACTGGGATGGGCCCTGCCTGTGGGCCCTGTCTTGGCCCACTGCAGGACACCCTGTGCTCCCAGTCCCAGGGAGCCACTGCCTCACTCTTCACGTTATAACCTCTAAAAGACTTTGTATTTGAATTGCTTTCATGCTTACAAATTTGATTTTTGTATGAAATTTGAAAAATATGATACTCATCAATGGTAAATATCCTATTATATGGTTTGCTGTAATAGTTGTCAGTGAGTTAGAGTAAGGGAATTTTAAGAAATGCAAAATTGATTCCCATTAAACTTAGTTTTGCTAAAATAACATTCTTAGATAAATTTGACTGAAAAAAGGATAATTTCTAAGTTGGGTGCTAGTGATACTTTTGCAATCTATGTGACTGTCAAACTTCCTTTTACTCAGAAAAGGAGACAGACATCATCAAACATGCTCTGATGGCTTATTTTGATGTGCTGTCACTAACTTAACCCAATTTACTCAAGAGCAATGAGGTTAAAAATCTTCCTTAAAAGTTTCTTTGTGGTTATTTTTCAACACCGTTGCCTAATGATTACATAAAGTAGTAACCAAACGTACTTGGCACTCTGAAAAAGAATAAAAATGACATTCCATATCATAAACATACACCAACATACATGCTGAACAATTTGAAAGATACTGTTTTCAAATAAACACATATTAAAGACATCATGGATATATCCTGGACAGAATTCAGGTTACAGGTTTTCCACTTAAGTGTGCAGAAAACCAAGCAGCCACCACCACCAAAACAAATCACCTAGCTGCAGAATGAAAGGCATTACATATCAGTTTTTGCCATAAAATTCTAGCTGTAAAGGAATGAATGACATACATTCAATTATTTCCCTATATTAAATGTAAGCCCCATTACATTTCTTATATAAAAAAACAACAACAACAACAACAAAAAAACAACCAACCAACCAACCATACCAACCAACAACAACAACAACAAGACCAAGATTGCACTGTTTCTTGCAGACATTCATGTAACACACACATACACACAAATCCTTCCTTGGTTTTAGTGGCATACCAAAGCTTGCTTGTCACTCTTGCAGTTCAGCTATAATCGTAAAAGACAAAACTGGCTAATTTCCAGCCTAAAGAAAAAGTATGCAGAGTAATCTCAATAGCATTGATCATAGATAAACTCATGTTGTCATTTTAATGTGCTGGCCAACTATAACTGTCAGCTATAAAATATTCACTGAGCTTTCAGAGTCGGTAGGCACAACCAGAGTTTCAAATGCTGAGTTTGGGTATCATTCAAAAGCTGAGCACTCAAAATGCCATTGTGTCTGAAAAATATTTGTCATTATTTATTAATTAAAAATATTTGTTAAGATGAGTTAAAAGTAAGTATTAAATCTTCAGTGTTTAACAAGTTTAAAGTGGTTTTTATTTCATTATCTTTGCAGCCCTCTAGACATATTCTCTGGTTTCTGAAGTATCTAAAATAAATTATTATATTATATTTAGATATCTAAAGCAGAAATATACAGGACAAAGCCAAAGATGCAGAACATGCCCCTCTTCCACTTAGTTCTTGAATGTACTTTGTGAAGGCTGCCAGTAACAGTTACAATCCAGCTGAGAGGCACTTTACATTCTATGGATATATGTTGTAAAAGGTGCGAGATAACACAGGTATAAGTCCTGAAAGACTAGTAAAACTGCTTTCATTTCTTCCACTACACTTTAATAACTGTAATAGCCTTCAGTTCTTCCATTTAGACATAAAGTCAATAGATACATGACCACCTCTAATACAATAATTCTGAACAGTGCAAATCTATAATGTAACCACTGGCTCACAGAGGGAGAAATAACTGGCACTCTCTGAAAGTATATGTAGACATGTCTTTGATTTTAATTATGGACCTTATTTTAAGAACTTAATGGAACTGGCAAAGAAGCTCAGTTTCAATAAGTTTCAAATGTAGGTCCATAACTTTTCTTAAGGCCAATTTTGGCTCTAAGTTGATGTTACAGGAATATCAAAGTATAACTCACCATCTTTGACTTACTTTGACATAAAGTATTGTAGCAAGGAAAACAGAAGTAAATTTCTTATATCAAACCCAAGTCTGAAGCTTAACTCAAAGAACCTGTGATATTAGTAATTGTCAATGAATTTCAGAGGGAAAACAGGGACTGGGGCAGATGGTTCTTTTTAGCTCTCCTTTCAGGGAACTGTACTGATCTTTTGAGAGCTTTGATCTGTGCTACAATCACATTAAGATAAAGGAGAGAAACAAGAAAGCTGGGTTTCTACTTAGAATTGAATAAAACAGTTATCTGACCTTATATTCCATTGAAATTACAGCAGTCCAGCCTGGTTTTAGACAAAAGAGCTCACACATTATAACACAGTTGTAGAATACCTTTGCTTTGTTTTGTTTTTACATTGTGGTGTTTTGTTTATATATATATATATAATGTATATATTTATTTGATTATTATATATATATGTGTATATATATATATTATTATGTTTTTTTCCACAGACCTGTATATTTACTTTTCAAGGAAGGCCAAGCATAAGATTTTTTTTCTCCATTTCATCTCCCCCATCTTTTCTGAGCATATGGGCAACATCATGTCTGTTTGACTCTACTGCAGGTATAAAGCGGTTATAATTCTTCAATTGATTAATGAGAATTCCACACTTTTTTGAAATCTCATCATATTATAGGAAATGAGGTAAACATTCATATCAAGTGAAAGCTGCAACTCTGGTAGCTGACAACCTTATTTTCCATTGTGTTGTGTTCTAATTTATTTTATGTAATGTGATGTTATACTGTTTTTTTCCTTCCTTACCCCTTACCTTACTTCATGGCCTTCTTCCAGAATAAACTTGTTATTTCTATGTCCCTTACAGGGAAATTCTGTAATCCTTACAAGAGAAATTCCCAAGGTGATAATGGTTATTAACTGTAATGTAATTGTAGCACTTTGAGATATTATAATTGGGATTATATATACAATATATGTATATGCATCTCTTATACATGATATTTTCCATTAAAACCATGTATTTCTCTCATATTACCTGTGGTTCTAAAAAAAAAAATGTTAAGAGAAGATATACAATCTTTTCATCATTCCCTGACAATTTAAATCAATGATAGCGGAAGGCTCCAAAGAGGACGTGTAGTGGGCTGGGGTAAGAGACCATTACTATACGATCTGGACAGAATATTGCTGGTGAAGGTTGTTTTTTCTTATTTTGATAAATGTGTGTGACTTATGAACGTTACACTTAACTTGTGAGCAAAAAGGGAACAAACCTTCTATATGGAGTCAAATATTTGTTAGCAAATCTAATCAATCTAAACAAAATAAGCAGTTATCATTAGTCTAGTTGCCATAGTAACCATAATCCAAACTAGTACAGAGAAGACATTATAGTTGTCCTCCCTCAGGACAGTGGCAGGAGAATTACTAGCTTTTGGCATTCTCAGGACTTCAGTGGGAGGAGACTGATGCTCATGGACAGAGTCCCTTCCTCCTCAGTTTTGGGCCCAGTTAGGTGTGTTTTGATACCTTTCCTCATCATGGCCCATACCACCAGTGATATTTCACAGCCCCAGCTCACCCTGGGAGGTAAGAGTAACTCACCCCCAGTCAGCTGGGGTGGCCAGTGCCACCAGGCCCCATACCCTCTGTGGCACTGCAGAGTTGAAGGGCTTATGCTAGTGATGGCAAAATCATAATTACTGGGCTGCAGTATTATTCACTTATGATGATAGGACATAATGAAAAGATGTCAAAAAATCTGCATCTTATTTAAAGAAACTCAATATATTCTTGACTGTATCTTGGATATGCATTTTTTATCTCCTTGTCTGGAATTTTGAAGAGAATTACTGTACCGTAGATAACTGATTCATGTGTAGTCTTAAACTGCCACAGAGATGAACTGTTGCACCCAGTCTTAATAGCCCCTCCTCAAAGACTGATCAAACACAGACAACAAAATCTTAGCCAAATGCTGAAATTCCAATTACCATTAATAATAATAAGTGCACATAGCAGTACAGTATAGAATATGAGTGACCAGTTTTAAATCTTGTTCCTCTCCAGTTTCATTTGCATTGCTTGATTGGTCATAATCTTTGTTTACACCTTAAGAACCTCTAGTGTCATCCTGAGCCAGCACTTTCAAGGCTTCTGCTATAAGCATATGACTGTTCAATTGATATTCTTGAGGAGATGGCTGCTTACTAAGTTTTCTCATATGTATTTTCTTGACAATCATAGCATATTTTCATCCTGCGTGGCATATGTTCTTGTCATAGGATCATTGGAAGTTCATGATATGTAGTAGTAGTTAAAAATACATAAAATATGCTTCTATCTATTTCTTACTGATATGTATTTAATTACAGAAATGTTATGTGTCAGGGTCTTATTTGTTTCCCTTCAGATTATAACACAAGTCAGTTAATGCCACCAGAAACACTTGAGACAAGGCAATGCATGGATCATTTTGACAGTGGTTCTAGAGACAGGTCAATGTTTTTGACAGAAAGAAGTTTATATTCTGATGTGGAAACATGGTCTGTTAGTGCAAAGTAAATATTGCAGATGACCTTAAGAGCCTTTGATAATAAATGTTTATGGCACTACAGCATTGTTTCAAAATGGCAAATAAGAGAATTCAATTAAAAAGGTTTCAGGAGAAGTATATAATCCTGAGTAGATATTTTTTATCAAGCAGCTTTAGTTCATATTATAGTGTTCCAAAGAAGAATCTTATAGTCTTCCAAACTTAACCTTCCTAGAAAAGAAATTTCTACACACAACAATTAAAATTTTGTTGGGTAGGTGATAAAGTTCGTAAAGCCACCCAGTATCTTACCGGGGTCTTTGCCCTGCACTGGAGATGAATCATATATTGACAGGATTTAAATTGAGATTATTGGCTATGGTATGAGGACACAAGGCAACTAATTCACAGAATTTTCATTAAATGGGAAATACATTCTTAAAACAAACAAACAAACAAAAAACAAAACAGATTTTCACTTCAGGTAACAAGGAATTTACATGTTCACTCAGGGAGAGTGCTTAACCCATTGAATCAAAGAATCATCCCTGGATAGTGTGCCTTGTTAGAAGCATGGGAACTGGAAGCACCAGATGCCTAGTTTGTTGCAAAATCTGGAAAGCTTCTGAGAGAAAAGGTGGATGAAACATGGTGAATTTTAATTCAGATCATCTTGGATGATATTATCCAGATGATACTACTTATTAGAATGGGGATGGAGGGGTGGCTGGGGCAGGGAGGAGAAACCAAAATTAAAGAATACTGAAAAGAATTTATACCAACAAAAAATATTTGTTAATTATATTCTAAGACAGTGACATCAGAATTGTTGAATAACTTCAGTGTATGTTTAAGCATTAGAAACTGAAATAGCAAAAAGTACTGACCTGAACAAAAGTTTTCATGTGTTCATATTTCATTTGGGGAAAACAGTGCATAACGTAGGGGGAAGATTGGTTAACAAAAAAAAGCATAGGCAAAACATGAGAAGAAATTCTCATATGCACTGGAGTAGTGAGGTTCTGAAACACTCCTCCAGTGAAAGTAATGGGAAAAACAAACCAAATCATTTTTATGGTAAAATGTATGAGTGGAAATATAGATAGGTTTGATGAACTATGTTCTAAATTTCTAAGCTTTTATATTAAAAATCAGGATTCATCCTGCCTAATTTTAAAACGTGAAATATTGGCATTTTTGTCCAGGCTAATCATCTGAACTACCTTTTCAGTCAATGAGTAAAAACAGGCACTTTCAAAGTATAATTAATCTGATTTATTTTAAATATCTACCTTAGGATGAAATGAATTGCATTCTCAAAAGTAATGCTTGTTCTGTTACTAGTCTCTTAATTAAAAAAAAAAAAAAACAGTAGTAAAATGTTCTTCCTTACATTGTATTAACAGAGTAATGCCATAAATACAAGGCAAGTTTAACTGTATTTCAAACTGACAGCAAGGCCACTCTTAAAAGGGCTTTTTCAACCACCATGACATGAGGCTTCTGAGATTCACTTTGCCGTTTCATGTTTTGTAACCTTCAACACTGCTTTTCAGCTTCATCTCTGTACGCATTACTTCTTCAAACAAATGCATTACGTTAATATTTTCATCACAATAAATAGGTTTCTTGCAAGAAAGTATGCTTTAGTTTGGAAATTACTTGCAATGAACCTTTTCCAACAAAAAACAGTTTTGTTTTTTTTTTAACCAAGATTTTCTGACATTTTTCATTTTCTTTAAAATGAGTATATAGAACATGAATACCTCATAAAGCCTTAATATGCACTCTAACTTTTAAAATGTAATGTGATTGGTTGACCATCTTCTCTTTTATCCTCGGTTTGCAAGAGCTGTAAAAGCAGGGTACATGAACAGCCATTAAAACAAAGAACAATGAAAAGGTCAAAGTTGCACTATACTGTTCACTTTTTACACAGTGTTTGTTGAATTAGAAATCTCATTCTTGCAGTAATGGCAATTGCTGGGGGAAAAAGTGCACAAATAACACAATCTAAAAAATTCCAATCCTCATGAGATCTAGTTAGCACAGTTTCAAACAAAAGAAATAACACTGCTACTGACTTAAACTTTATATTATGTTGTTTTTGAAGAAAATCTTGCTTGCATTTCGATAGAAGTGATTCACATTGTAACAGCAATAGATCTAGGTTGGAAAAGACCTTCAAGATCACTAAGTCCAACCATCAACCTGACCTACTGAATCCCATTGCTAAACCTTGTCCCTTAGTCCCACATCCACACATTTCTTCCCCTCCAGGGATGGGGACTCCACCACTTCCCCGGGCACCCCCTTCCAATGCTTAACCACTCTCTCCATGAAAAGGTTCTTCCTAATGTCCAATCTAAACCTCTCCTGATGCAACTTGGGACCCCTGTGTTAATTTGTGTCCTGTGTTAATTTGCATGTTTTTATGCTTCTGCATACCTAAAGAATATAGCATATTCATAAAACAAAGATCTTCTATCCAACAGATATTTGCCTGTATTTTTCTCCTATTTGCAATTATCAGTAGCTATGGGGAAATCTGTATATTAGTAATAGTATGGGGAAATTCCTGATTCTAGGAATGGCAGATCTCACTAGACTTTATATAGACTTCTCAAGTAGTAGTGTTTTTATTTTTCTGTGTGCTTCAGTTCCACAGAGGTAGACAGACTCTACTTCTAAATAATTTTGATGGGCTGTCAGTTGACAGAGATGGAATTTAAATTATCACTATCAGTGGCTCAGGTTTTATATGAAGAATATTCATTGCATTCTATTTAGCAGTGTTTCAGCTACAATGTATTCCTTTCTGGCCTTAAGCCAGTGAACATTTAAACATATGGGCAAGATAATTAGAACATTTCAAAATCTGCCACTTCAGAATCATAATACCGGTGGATTAAACTGCCCATTTTTATTTTCTGACCTATAGCAATACTTTGCATTATGCTATTAGAACAGAACTGTAGCAACACTTTACTTTTTTACCTGCCAAGGTTCTAATGAGATGTTAATTTCAGAAAACATTTTAGTACATTTTCAAAATAGAAGATGAAATGGGAAAAAAGCAGACATTTGTTAGAGTAAACAGTAAGCTATCAGAGAAAAGTGCAATATACCCAATTTCAAAGCAGAAGAATAATTTTGTTATGAATAAATAAACAAGCTGTCCTCTTTGCCAGTAGTTCCACTCAGCATCATTAGACAATTTTAAAGTAATTGCATCAGTAAAAGTGCCAGGCCTTTAAAGTTTTTGTCTATGAATGTACAGAAGCTGAAATCATGCAGAAAAATTCAAGGTATGAACATTTCTGAATCTCTGTAAGCCTTCAACTAAAATAAATCAAGTACAAAGCTGGGAAAATAATTAAATAAATAAATAAATTTCTGATGTTCTATTTTGACCTTGGTGCTGGACAGTAATAACATTAATAGTCCACTTCTGGTCTGCTCATGATGGAATGTTATCATGGGTCACAGCCTGGGCCTCTGACATGCCAAATCCACTTTCTGAAATGACATTGTAATCCCATGTGGAGCTACATTAAAGATGTGCAGGAGATTTTGCTAAAAATCAGAGCTGCAAGATAATTCCCTCTACAAGTAACAGCTATTTGTCACCCATTGATTTTGGTCTTCTGCTAATTGTCAGGCTAACAGATTGCTGCTGGTTTCTAAAGTTCAGAGGCTTCAGAAAGTTCAGAAAGAGATGGGGTTTACTATGAAACTTGTAGCCAACGAGGGGAAGACAAAAAGGATTTCGAATTATGTTGTGTACACTGGTATTTTCACAAATAGTAAATGTGTACTCATTACTGTTGCTCCTTCCTGTTCAGTATTGTTAAACTGTCCTAGCAGTCAGCGAAGGTGTGTTTATTAAACTCCTTTGGAGAGCTATAGGCTCATGCACTGCTGCCAATTCTCATCTGTCTATCAAGTAATTACTAAAACTGAAGTTTTAACTATTTTAACTATTAATATTATCAGGAAGTTTGCCACCTGAGCAGCCATCTAACAACTTGCAAAATGTAAGGAAAACATTTCCTGTCAACTTTAAGAAATCCTTTTATCCAAGGGAAACATGAAAGATATCAAGGTAAATATGCAACAGTGGCTTGTCCAGAGAGCAAGGTGTTCTAAAACTGCCTAGCCTTAGGCTACAAATTTCACACTAGACCTGCTCCTGTGGTAGAAAGACCTGTGTCAGATCTCTCTCTCACTGCTAACATTAAGAATTTTGGAGGGCTGTTAAAGGGCACCCACATCCAGTTTTAAGGATTAACAGTGCTGATGGGAGACAGATTGGTTCAAACCTGAAATCCTCTCTGGGGCTGAAATGAAAGAACTATGAGATATAAACAAATTATTTAGCTATTAAACAAGCAGCAGTAGGAAGTAACCATAGTGACAGTGTATTTAACAGGTGATAATCAATAATGGAAATAGAAAAAAAGTCACAACAAAGTTTCACAAGGTGACATATCTCAAATTTAAGTTATATAACATGACTGTGAGCCTGCATGTGCATTCACATACATGCACTTGTTCTGAAAAGTAGGTCTGGTTTGTGCTCGGTAATACATGGAGCCTGTATAATCACAACCATTCTGTTTTCCATTTCTGGAATTTATTTATTTATTTTTTTCCTTTTCCCTCTCAATCCAACAAAGATGTATCCTGTTTCTGTGCAGATTTGGAATAAGGTCTTAGGAATGATACTGACTCTGATCTGAGACAGAATGGTGTGCTAAACCACAGTATTTTATTTAAACTTCTGTCAAAGCAAACATATGTGAGAAGCATATACAAACTGCCACCACCAGGCACTATTCCTAGGTTTGCCTACCTTTTCTGTCTACTCAGTGCATCCATGTCCTTTCCATTTTCTCAACACAGTTCAAAGAGACACCAAAAAACATAACATTTTCCTTGCAGTCACTTTTTAAGCTGAAACATAAGTTACATTTATATTAAAAATAATAAAAAATACAAGTTTTGAATGCTGGAGCTATTTAGATGTCTTGTGTAGCTTGTAATTAGCAAACATATATATATACATACATATATATATTATTTTTTTTCAGAGAATATTACAAGCCAGGTTGATTTTTTTTTGAAGTCTACATGTTATTTCATCATTTATTTCAGTATCCCCAGTTAATATCAATTAGCTAACTAACTTTTAAGTATATCACATTGAGTTATATGCTATAAAATCGATAATTAAAGTCACTAAGCCTACTTAATACCCACTATGAGAATTCATTATATTTCATCAAAGCCACTTATTCAGTATGAGCATTGAAGAATACTGAAAAGCGGCCTGAAAGCCCTGCTAGCATTAAGACCCAGGCAGTTAAGAATCAACCTGAAATTGTTATAATTTGTATAACATTAAGATGTTAAAGTATCAACAAGCATTTTCCAAATATTAAACCATCTCTAGTTGCATGCATAGCATGTATACATAACATATAAATTTCTTTTTAATTTAATGAAATGATCCTCCTATATTAGTAGATTAGAAACAAGGATAAACTCAAATTTAAACTGAATAGGGTTCCTATCAGCAACTAATTCAGATTCAGTTTTGCCTTCCGAGTTTTAGGACTGAATTGCAATTCTGAATTGCATTGATATAAGAACACAAGTCTAAGATGAAAATGCAGGTAATATGGGGAGGTTTTTAGAATGTTAATCCTAAAATGCTGATTGATTTTCCTATAGAAATTTTCCTCCCGAAATGACCTGTTATTTATTCTATCTTGTTTTCAATTTTTTTTTTTTTTTTGAAAACTGTGTTTACTTCTGTTGTTGCATTTCCCAGTCTTTCTACTTCGATAATTTTCATAGGTAGGTTACAGGATTTTACAAAGCTGGTGGAACTTATACTAAAATGCACAAAAAAGTTGTAATTAATCATGTTTTTGTAAAGAAAGTCTGTGTAAAGATAAACCTTATTTTCATAATCATTTATGCTTGTGCAAAGCATCACCGTAGATGTGATAGGTTAATTTTAACAAGTATAAAATCAAGGGGAGTTTTGCTTCTGAAGCTGGGATGTTTGTCCCTCTCCAGTCCCTATGCCCCCCCCAAAACAAAACAAAACAGAACAACAGAAAGCTCTGTTTTCTGCTATGAAGCAATAGAAGTACAAAATGCCATCTCTTTCCAAACAACATACATTCTGAATGAAATAAAGTGTCTGTCTGAAAATGGATGGCAATGACTGCTACACTGCAACGACCATTCTTGCTAATGTAGTGTAGCATCTCCAATCTGAAAATACTAAAGAAAAGCATTACAACACCTTTGCCTTTGATATGCCTTTTCACCTTTCTCATGAATCAAAAAAAAAAAAAAAATAATAATACAAGAGCATTAAAATTAGAAAATAACCCCAAAGAACAAGAGTCTGGAAACTTTCACAGGCAGTGCAGAGGCCCAAGTGAAGTCAAACAAGGTGGTGATTTTTGCAGGCACAAACAAAGAGCTGTCTCCCATGCCGTGTTTGAGTAGTTTGATAGTTTGACTTGCACCATCTCTAAGGCACTCACCAAGGCTTAAAATATGAGTAAGGTAATTTACCTCCCAATATGGCATTAAATTTAGCAGTTCTTAATGATCACATATAATCCATTTAATTCTGGTGAACTGCAGCAGTGTAAGTGAAAATTGATGGTAGACTGATATAATTATACCCTACCAATAACCAGATTATTTTAAGAGCCTGTCAAAAAGATTTAAAATGCAAAGATTTGCTAAAGCCATTCTGGAATAGTATTTAATAAGGTTCTTTCTTTCTAAAAAGGTTTATTTTTCGCTTCTTATTTCAAATATATATATATAAAACAATAAAGAGAGCTAGACATTAATAACACTTTAAATTTAATAACAAGATATTATCAAAACAGCATGTATCTCAACAAATACAAGTTATTTCTGTTCTAACAATGTCATAAATGAGGAAAAGAAGAAAAAAGGAAGGAGATACATGTGAAAACAGAGAAAAAGAGGTGTGAAAGGAGAACTGGGTCCAGGGAGTGTCAGGATGCAAACCATAGAGATTTCTACAGAAATATTTTTTCCTTTGAATTTTGAAACTGCAGCTTAGCATTCATTATAACCCACACACTATATATATTGACTTTTTTTTTTTGTAACTTTTTGCACGGGATGGGTGGCTGTGTTGTTGCTGCACGGCCCCAACAGCCCCACGGCAGGGCACGGCTGGGCCCAGCAGCCAAGATGGCGGCGCCTTGCCTCAGGGACAGCCTGGGGAAGAAAGGAGGGCACAGCGCTGCCCGGCACCTGGCAGCAAGAAAGAGAGAAAGAAAGGGAGAAAAAGAAAGGGGGAGAAATAGCCCTGCCGGCACGGGGCGGGGGAGGACGGCAGGAGGGGCTGCAGGTGCTGAAGCAGAGATCCCCCTGCGGCCCCTGGGCAGGAGGCGGCGCTGGAGCGGAGGAAAGGTGTGAGTGCCTCTGCGCTGCTCGGTGGGGAGGAGACAGGGGACTGAGGGTGGAGGAGTGAAGTTGAGCCTGGTAAAATGGCAGTATGTGGGATGAAGGTGCTTTACTTTTTTCTTTTCTTTTTTTTTTTTTTTTTGGTCTCTGTTCTCATCATTCAGGTCTATTTTCAACTGGCTATAAATTAAAGTACTTTTCCCCAGGCTGAGTGTGTTTTGCCTGGGATGGTAAGTGGTGAGTGCTGTCTCTATCTCAGCCCATGAGGTTTTCCATCTAATTTTCTCCCCCTGTCCTGCTGAGGAGGGGGACCGAAAGAGCAGCTGGGTGGGACTTTGGCAGCCAGTCCAGGTCAACCCACCACACTTTTTAAAAGACATCATGTGATGTACTGTATTGTAAGTATGTGATGAGACGTTGAAAATAGATTGCATGTCCCCAAACTGCCTTTTTTTCCGTGGTATTTTTGATGGATGTAAGTAAAGGAATCAGAAAGGATAATGATGATACGTTTTTAGGGGGAAGAGATGAAATCAGTAGTTGGAAGACCTTTGGAATTTATTTTAACAGATAATAAGTGTTTATGAGCTATAAGACGTAGCACTTTTATAAACAGTATAATGATCCATCTAAGCTTGAGTTGGCTGAGATGTCGAGAACTATTACATCCAAACAGCAATCTTAATGTACCCAATATATTAGTAATATATAATGAATTCCAATATTTAATGCTTATTTTAAATGTTGTATATTAAAGTGCAGTGACACATACATAGTTGGTATTCAACTTTTTAAGATGGCAGTGTACTTCCACTGTACCTATTATTTGTAATTTTCCTAAAATTAAATACTTGCACTTCAGTGCAAGTAGCTAGAATATCGGTTGTCATGCATATTAACAAAATCTATTTCAGCTATATGTTTAGCAAACTTTAGGGGGAAAAAATGTAACTGTTCTTGTTACTGTAGTTTCTAGAAGTTTCATGGGAAAGGAATGCCCTCATTATGTTAATCGTGTAACAGTAGTCTAAAATGCTAGACGATACTGGGGCAAAAAATAAATTACACAGACTGGTGGAAAAAAATGGGATTTTTATTTAGGGAAGTATAACTTCAGATTTCAAGTATTCAAGAATCCCTAATGCTCAGGCTGATCTGTATGCTTAAAGGCATCTCCTGGCACTGACAACAGAGAACTGAACATGAACGCATAAACAGGGGCTCTGACTCTGTTACCCATATTTCCTAGGGTAACTTCCTTGTTCTGTTCTATAATGCCAGCCCATGGCTATATTGCATATAGAAGAGAAGGTAGCTTCTCCTGGGGGGAGGGGGAGGGAACAACAAAAAAAAACAGAATGCGTGAAGTGTGTGAAGATTTAACCAGCTTTGGTGTCCAGGAGAGTCATGAGTTGGATTTCACATCAAATTTCTGCTTGAGGACAATTTGACTTACTGTAGTGCATATTTGACTAAATGTAACTGACAGAAATGAACATGTAAATACATACAGAAATTACTAGAATCTTGAATTTTATTCATGTTGCACTCACTTAAGGAACTAAAAAAGGAAGAATACTAGATGACAGGCATATAAAATGCATGTTCTATATTTAAAATCAAGAACTAAATGCTCATGTATCTTTGTATCATATGGAAACTAAATAGGGTTACTAGGGCAGGTTTATAACAACTGTTGCAATGTAACTAAAAATGTCTATATAGCTGCAAAGTTATGACAACTGTGATAAATAAAACTGGACATAGGAACTAAAAGTGAAACAAGTATATTAATACATTAGAAATGTGCCTTATTCTTCAGGTTCTTAGGTATGGTGACTTACAGCCTTTAAATGAAGTATAAAAAAAAAAAAACAGTTTCACAGTTACCAATTACTCTAGAGCAAATATAACTGATGAGAAATAATGAAAGACCTAATTCTGTAAACTGTTACTTATAATTGCTTTTCAAGCTTCTGCAATATAAATTCAGCTCCTCAAATGACAGGGAAGAAGAGGGGCAAACAAAGATACTGGTGCTTTTGAAGAATTCAAATCCCATCACAGCAAGTCCCAGGTTACTTTCATAGAAGATTACTCCTTAATAGGAGCATTTTGCCATTATAAGATAATGTGTACATCTTCTGTGCCCTTGTTTTTGTATGCATTGTTTCAGGCATTGTGCATTATGAAGTATAGACTGCTTCAAATTGTAAACATGTGAAAAAGAATTGTAGTTAACTGCATAGTGATTATTGTAAGAATGGCTCATGTTTCACCTATAACAAAAAGAGAATATGACTTTTTCTGCTTCTAGGATAACCTTTGATAATGACTAGATAATGCATTGGCCATTACTAAATTAATTAATAACTTGTTATTGTCAAATCTCTACAAGTGTCAGCTGAAGAAAACCATAATCAAATGAGAGTATTTCGAATAGGTTCTGCAGGGCCTGATACTAGTGCTATTTATTATTTTAAATGGGGGATATGGAAATAAATATAAAAATCATCACTGGAGAGATTTATATATGCCATAAAAGTTAGTGGAATAAAATGTAATAAAGAGAAGATAGTTCAACAAAACTGTCTGGATTACACGAGAAGTGATCCAGTTAACTAGCATTTACCCTGTACAGCCATATGTACAATTATGGCTTGCATTCCTTGTTTCTAGATTTATACCTACTCAGTGAATGTATTTTTTTTTTTTTTTAGTGCTGTTTTCTTAGAAGATTTTGGAAAACTGCTTGATGAAGGTTAGTGAGATTATTACACTGTAGCCCATCAGCAGAGTAAAATGCTACATTAATGTAATGATGTGCACAACATGCTCGAGCCAAAATCATGTGCACACCATGCTCGAGCTGTGCTGGCTTGAATCACATCTTCCCTGGCAGGTAGTGTCAGGGGTGTCCCTGCTGACAGGTGGATTATCAGTCTGCAGGCCAGCTGACAGTGTGTCCACATCCACACCGAGCATATGGGGCTTCTTCATGTGTTCTTTTCCTTATGCCCTGTGCTCAGTCCTTTCAAATCAGTTAAACATGAGTCTGGTACTCGTGAGGAGCTTGTGCTCAGCTCATGTTCCAATCACAAAAAAGGATTCAGGATTTTCCCCTTTGTAATTATTTTGTTAGTTGCTAGAATGTTTTTAGTCTTTGTATGTACAGTGCTTGCATTCTTTGCTCCCTTTTATCTCTGGTCGTGTGAGTCTGTGGTATAATCACTTGTTCAGCAGGATTTGGAGCTGGGGGTTAAGGGGAGAACGCCACACCACAGTCTGTCATGGTGGTCAGCCTGCATGGTGCAGTGACTCAAGCTGTGGCGTATGCAGGAATTCTGCCCTTTGAGGGCATGCCAAAGAAAATTTCTTTTTGGCTATGCCATCACAAGTCCCACTCTTGCCTGTGCAGCGCCTGTCATTTATATTTATTGCAAATACAACAACATTAGGAATACATAACTATATTTTATACAAAAAAGTGGATGTTATGCAATAGAAAAATCAAGTATAACAAACACATCATATACTGCAAATATTTGCAATTAACATTTTTATATTTGTTTATGATCTATAATTAGTCAAACAGTTCTTCATGTTTTGGAATGACTGCCTCTCCGATTACAGAAATATTTTGGTCATTAATGAAATACTTTTGTTATGAATTGGGAGTTATTAATACCTATTCATGTGTATTAAAAACTGGAGTAGATGTGATTTTCCCCATTACAGTAGCTTGAAAAAACAGTCACTGTGCAAAAAGTCTCATGTTTAACATAAACACTTCAAAACCTTGCATTAAGTTATACTGCCCTACACAAGCAAACATGGATTAACTCTGTTCGTGTTTGTAGTTGAGGAAGCCTTGTTTTCAAGACGGTATATTTATACTTGTGCACTATTTTGCCCAGATAATAAATCTTATTTCAAAGGAATGTCTGTCTACTCCCTTCCTCCTGTGTAGACTTGACCTCGGAATTTTCTTTCAAAATGCTGTAGATCCTCTTTTCACCCATGCTGTTTAGGGAAGATAGATTGTTTGGGGCAAGAATTATGTTATGTATGCACTTTCATTTATTGGGAATCTGGGCTGTACATCATACCATGAACTTCATGGTCTCTTAATCAGTCTTTTAAAGCATTGCCTCTTTACGAAAACAAATGTACTATTTCTGGATGTATTGTGCATTAAAAACAAACAAAAAACTAAAAAATAGACATTACCTCCAGTAATATCAAAGTGTTAATGCATTGCCACTTACTGTAGAAATGGTATCTACAAGTCATTGGTTATGCATTTGGGGTGAATTCACTTGGGCAAGCTCTTTTTTTTTTTTCTTTTTTTTTTTTCTTTTTTTTTTTAACATCCATCTGTTTGCATAGATCCCACAGATTGTACGTGTTGTTCTGGCTGTCAGAGAACAAGAAGGCTTAGCAAATGTACGTAATATACTTTAAAAGTTGTTTGGAAATGATTTAAGAACATGGAGAAATGTGTAGGCTCCAGGCAATCTAGTACCTTAGAGAATGTAACCATCCCAGAGCTGTAAACTCCAATAAATCATATTGTGAACATACTGTAAACATTTTCATTGTTCCAGCTGGCAAAATGGTTTTTCATGCACACAACATAGATCCTGTTTGCCAGCACAATTTTTGCTATTTTCTGAAAGGACACCATTATTTTATTTATTTTTTTAAACAGCATTTAGTTCTTTGTTACATACTTTGCTTTCATTTTAAATATGATAGTCTTTTTTTTTACAGTGATACGGAAAAGGTGAAGGAGCAAAAGGTAACTAAAATCAGAATGTACAAATGGCCAGTTAAAATACAATACAAACCCAATACAAAAACTTGTCTCACGTGAAGTTAATCTGATCTAGTTATAATCTGTGCAAACATCAATAGAAAAAAAAAATTGTCAAGATCCCTTTCATCCAAAGCTGCATTGAGTTTTGCCTGTAGAAAGGATCTCAGAGAACTCTGCTTGTAGACCGTGCTACAGAGTTGGTTTCTTGGTTAGTAGTGGATAAGCAAGATGGAACTATATAACTACTAAATAGCTATCTGTTGGACTAGAATTGAACTGGTGAGTACCTTTTGATTTTGTTTCGTTATTTGGAGATGCCGACACACAGGATTTCATAAGTTTTGTCATTATGTCAGAAACAAGGCAAAAGATTAAGTGAGTAAGCAGTAGAAGCTGGAACTGTATTGCAAAATTAAAGAGAAAATAACTATATTTGGAATGTAAGGCTTTGATACAGCGTAGTATTTCATCTTGCTCAGTAGAGCAGACTGAGGGAAAGAAGATGTCAGGGCCTTGAGGGTGCTGTTAGTTCTTATTGTCCCTGCCCAGCAGTGGACCCCACTTCAGCCCCCTGCCCAGGGACATCGGTCTGTGATAGCATCCCAGGAGGCAATCAGGTTGGTCAGGTATGATTTAGCCTTGGTAAGCTAATGTTTATTGTTCCAGTTAACTACCTTCTTCTTGTGCTTGGAAATGTGTTCCCAGAGGACTTGTTTCAGGATTTTCCAAGGGGCCTAGGTGAGGCTAAATGGCATGTTCCCTGGGTTTCTGAAGGTGTTTGCAAGATTTTTTTTTCTCCAAACATCAGGGACACCTGCTGCATCTTCATGACTTTTCAAAGTGGATAGCAGACTTGGTAAGAGTCAGCCTTTTCTTTCAGCACCCTGAGATATAGCTTCATGTAGTTCATCTGGCCCCATCAATTTTTACATATTGAGTTCTTGCAGTAACCTCTCTCTTGAATCTTGTCTGCCACTGGAAGTTCTCTTCTCTGAACGCTGCCTCCAAGTAGGGAGGTCTGTAGTGTGGATATATAAGCTAGGTCTCCAATTCAGACCACCAGTCCCCGGCCCTCCTGATGTAGAGCTTCTCCCAGTCCAGTCCATTGCTGGTACTTCTTGCATTATTCCAGAGAATCAGGCCCTCGCATACAAACACCCATCTTCCTGCTGCTCTGTTCCTGAACTCCCTGTTCATGCCACCTCTCTGTGGAGACCAGTTCTGTAAAAACTTCCTAATGATCTGCTTTCATTGTCTTCATATTCACCTTTTGACATCTCACCTTTTTCTGCCAGGGAGGATATTTTAATCAACAGCGGAGCAGAGGCTATGCTAGGCAGGTGTGATTCCTGGCAAATGCTGGGTAGGGCTGACCTCTAGAGACCACCTAACTAAATAAATTCTCATGGATTTGGGGCTTCCAGATGTGGCTTATGGTCTAAAGGATGTTGTGGTGGAAGGCACAGACTACAGAGATGAGAGAAGCCCAGCGGATAACTGCCTGGCATGGAGATTTGTGTATCTCAGGGTACCTACCTGCTCTGGAGGTTAGGAGATTGTTGCAGCTTTGCTTGGGTCAGTGAAAGCAAACATCAGCAAGGAGGGATGCAAATGATTGTGAGGAACAATGTAAATGATTTCACTCAGCCTCTGCCTTGTCACAAATAGTGCAATGCTAGGCAGAACTTCCTCTCCAGCTTAATTGCACAGCCCCCAGGAGCTGCTGCGGCTTAGTCCTGTCACTCTCACTTCTGCCTTGCACTTCATGCTGTGACCTTAGCCCCTGCATTAGTTGCCAGTATCCTGTGCCACCTTCTCATGAGCTCTCATATCCAACTGAACTCATGTCCTTAGTCGAACTTTACCTCTTAATTGGCCATTCCTGCAAAAGAGTTCCCCTCATAGATCTGATGAGATTTCTCAAAGCTAGATACATCTGGTTTTGTGAAAAAAATAACTCCAATGAAAATAGTCATAAAAGACATTCCCAGGAAAAAAAGATAAATTACATGCATGTGTATCTACAGAGCAAAAATAAACAGAATGTTCTGGACCCAAGAAAACTTGGCTGTACACCTGTTGGAGGACACTAACTTGTTTAGACTAAGCTTTGAAAACATAACAGCCAACAAATAATTTTTGAGGCTATTAGAAATAATCATATTTGTAAATGCTATCTCCTCATTTTCACTTCAATCTAAAGAATTTTAAATATGTGAATCATATATTTTTGTTAGAAAATGTCAGCCAAAGATTTTTAAAGCCATGTGCTTAAAGTTAGGCTCATCCATATTTAATTGTAGTGCGCTACATGTTGTGCCTACTTACTGAAAAAGGTATTTTGTCTGGTTTTCCAAAGTGCTCAGCACTTATAACTTATTTTTCTTCAATTCAAATTTCACATGCTCAGCAGTATTGTGAAAAAGGATGTATTTATTTGTTTCCAGAGGTAAATATCACTACAGAATCTTAACTTTCAGCAGTCAGGTTTCAAACTTTTTTGGTACTCTGTATTAAATTTCTTTAGAAATATTCATTGGCCATCTGTGAACCTACAAATATATCTCATATGGTAAGAAAATCTGTAGCTTTTCTTGCTACGTAGCTAAGAATCATTGCTTGTGTGTCACTTTAAATTTAAACATGGATTGTATAAAAAGTATTTTGAAACTCTGTGATAACCTGCTGCCAAAATCCTGTTCACAGTGATAATTTAATAGAGTGGAAAAACAGTTGTTTTCTATTTAGTAAAGTTTAGGATCTGATCTAAATGTGAATTTTTTCCATGGCAGATCTAACAGAAACTGTCAGGCAATGCACATAGCATTGCAAGTGAACTGAAATTTTGAAAGGTAAATACACCTTTGCCGACAGATAATTGGACACTCTGCATTGCTTACATCTCAAGGAGGGAGATTTCATCCTATACAGCAAAAAACTACTGAACCTTGCTGATTTCATTAGTACACTGGACATTCTTAGTATTTATTGACCACAGGTACTCGTCTTATTATGTGAGCATCATTACATCAGAGGATTGAGTTATTCTTTAAGTATTTGAAAGGCAGAAGAGGTAAAATACACTTAAATGGAAAACAGCTACAAATGGCATGTTCCTCCCTTTCCAGTCTCTTTTTTTTCTGATGTCACGGGGGGGCATATAATATACATCATGTATGGCACATAATATACATCATGTATATTTTCCAAAAGTCCATCTTTTGATGGAAAGACAGCTGTGAAAGTGTGAGTCTCCTGTTTTAAACTCATAAACAGAATTATCAACTGATCATAGCAGGGGATGTAAGTCGTCTTATTTTTTTTGTTTAATAGTTGCTAGGTAATCATCAGCAGTCTAAATCCATTAAAATGAAAAATCTTACTAATTAGAGACAAACATCTTAGCCTTTTTTGTCTCCAGTACCAATGATCACAGGTAGAGTGCATATGGTTTGGTGAGATTTTCCCACAATACCCAAGTTTTAAGTTTTGATCAAAGGATTCCTGGTTCCTTCCTCATGGTCATAGAATCATTAAGGTTGGAAAAGACCTTCTGGATCATCTGGTCCAACCATCACCCTACTACCAATGTCACCCACTAAACCATGTCCCTGAGCACCACATCCAACCTTTCCTTGAACACACCCAGGGACAGTAATTCCACCACCTCCCTGGGCAACCAATTCCAGTGCCTGACTACTCTTTCTGAGAAGAAATGTCTCCTAATTTCTAACCTAAACCTCCCCTGGCACAACTTGAGGCCATTTCCTCTTGTCCTATTGCTAGTTTTCTGAGAGAACAGGCCAAACCCCAGCTCCCTACCTTCCTTTCAGGTAGTTGCAGAGCAATAAGGTCTTTCCTGAGCCTCCTCTTCTCCAGACTAAACCCCAGTTCCTCCAGCTGCTCCCCATAGGACTTGCGTTCCAGGCCCTTCACCAGCTTTGTAGCCCTTCTCTGGACACCCTCCAGGGCCTTGATGTCCTTCTTGTAGTGAGGGGGCCAAAACTGAATGATGTTTATAAACAGTTCAATTCTTTAACAGTAGCAGAGTATGAGATAGAGTGTTATGAATTTGTGAGTCATATTACCCGAATTCTAGCTATTGATACTGTATACCATTTTTGAATCAGGAATGATCCCCAACTATTTTGTATTCTTCATCTGTTAAAAAAATTGACTACAGAAGAACTGTTGCTAATATCACCTGCATCGGGGCTGGGGGTGGTGCAACAAATTGGCTAGGAATTAGCTGATGTGCAATGTAAAGTGGCCGTAGCAATTCCTAGAACCAAAGTCTTGGATGTGCAAAGCTACTTTTAATGTTCGGAACTTTTCTTCACAATCTCAATAATTTATATGTATGTTTTAAATTAGGATTACACTGATACCTATAACTGAAATTGTACAATGCAATTATAGAATATGTAGAATTAAATACATAGTATGTATGCTGAAAATATAAAATATAAGGGAAATTATTAACAATTTGCCTGTGATACCCAGATGTAGTGCAAACTGGAAAGAGTGCAATTAACTAACTTAAAGGAGAAAGGAAATAACTTCTAATATAAAAAAACAGCATACCATATACATTGTAGTAAAACTAAATTAACTTCACTTACTTGAAAAGTATTGCACAACTTAACACTAATAATAGTACCTCTATACACAGGGATTTTATAGCTTGGAAATTTTTTATTGTTAATTAGATGCAGATTCTAAATATTAAAGATAGTTGACCACTGAAGGAATTTCTCAGGGATTCTGATACACTCATTTACTCTGGATTCAAAATTCAGATTGAAATTTTATTCATCTGCAACTGAAATTAATTCAGAGAATTTATATTCCCAATTTTATGCCTTAAATCGGTCTTGATATGACAACTTCTAGGGTGGTCTAAAGAAGTCTCTTCCAGCTTTTTCTATCATTTATTAAATTATCAGAAGAAAAATGGAAAATATTATGTTATTACGTTAAGCTTGATATTCCACCAAATATTTTGTATTGTAAGACAATTTTTGGATGTAATAGTTACAGAACGGTATTACTTCATATTACATTTTTCACCAGGAAATCTAAATTCTAGATAAGGTGGCTAATCTTTTTGCACACATTATTTTATTTCAATTTTGCTACTTGAATCCCACTGTTGTCTTAAATACACTATATGTGTATTGCTGATTTATTAGAGCAAGATCATCTTCTTGAAGGTAGGATTTAATGAATCACTTGTCTAAAATACTGTTTTCTCACCTTACAGGCACTAGCTTTTAGTACAATTATAATTTAAAAACTTTCAAAAAAAGAAAAAAGCTGTATTGAATGTTCTGCTAAAATCCAGTGATGAAGTTAAACACATCAGTGAAATAGGCAAACCTTCTCTACCTGCATGATTTATTATTTAAAAATTATTTATTATTTAAAAACCAACATGCATAGGGTATAAACTAACATAATAATTTAAATCAATGCAGTTATATTTTTGAAGAATAATGTGGATTTTTCACAAGTGTTACACCTTGGAAGCTACCTGATTGTCATGAGTTCATAGCCAGAGACAGGTTCAACAGTTTCCTAGTCAATTTGTTTTGGTCTTGTTTTTGTGCCTAATGGGGATGCTAACTTCTCTTGTCACTTTGTCATATACTTGGGTCTCTCAGCTGACAGCCACAAGAGAGACCACAAGCTGGCTAACTGCTGAAAACACTTGAACAATACATTTTAAAAAAATTTCAACAAAGATTCACTGTCATCAGGGAATCATTTCATTATTTCCCATTAGTTGATAAAGGAGATGCCTCAGCTGTGCAGGAGACATGATTACTTAGAAAAAAAAATCAGCTTTTCAGTATCTAAAGACTGTATTTTTTTTTGTTGATTCTTCATAAGCCACTTAGCATAGTAATATTGCAAATTTTAATTGAGCCTCAAAAGTTAATGGACTTGCACCTGAAACATAGTCAGTGCCTCAGTATTTGACACTAAAGAAGCACTGATGATATATGATAAATATATGACAATGAAATAAATATGGTACATAGTGACAACAAAAATATTGAAAAATAAAGAAATTATCATTTTAAGTCTTTTTTCATGTTTGTATGCTGTTTTTGGATACTGACTCAAATTCTGTGAAAAGTTCACCTTCATTTTCTTATGCTATCATTAAATATGTAAATGCCAGAAGAAGGGATAATCGACTTCAAAATATTTTTTTCTATAAATCAGAATATATGTTTTGTTTGTTTGTTTTTTAGTTTCAGCCTCTGCTAGTTTAATAATAGTATTTCCTGAGTAATTATGATAGTGATATCTGCCTGACACTGATTTCAGCCAGCAGTTCATGGAACATGAGCAATATCTGGCAAACTGTCACAGACATTTAGGAAGCCCTCTGTGCTGCGAGGCTGACATTTGTCCTGAATCCATTTTTAGAGTGAGCATGGAATTGGCTGCTGAGTCTCAGACTGGTAAAGAACTTGTCCTGTCTTATTTAGGACTTCTGTATGGATTTTATGCCTCCAGTGGCAGTATGAGTAGAGTTTTCTTTACTTTCTTTGGAAATGACAACGGAATTCTGATTTACTTCATACTTCGGTGTGAAATACATATTTGCTTTTTGATGAAGTGTCTGTAGCTTCACAACTTGACATATTTGTTGCATTATTTGTATTCTTACAAATAGTAGATCACGAACTCATGAATTCTCTTTAAGCAGCAAAAAAAAAAAAGCGAAAATTAAAAAACTGCACTGACAGGAAGAAATTCCTGGAGCTTTGATTTTAAGCAGACTGAATAATGATATCTTAATAGGCAGTTGCAAGTTACTCCTGTTTTCCCTGTTATACCCTTGGCTAGTGAATGCCAGCTGGTATACAGAAAACAGACTGGACTTGGATGAACACTGTTCAGAAAGATTCCAGCCTTCTGCCTCTACAGCATATGTGGAGTTCACTGGGGAATCACTTAAAGAATAATTAAAATTTGAGAAAGAATGCTGATGCATTGACAATTGGGTAGAAAAGCAGCTTCAGGCTAGAAAGGGACTAGCAAATTCATGAAATTATGCAGATGGTAGAAAAAGGACTTTATCATCAGAACCCATAGCTTTCATCAGACAATTATGCAAGGAGTGTAAGACAGGCTCTGACACTGACCTTGGAGATGTAAATTCCTATATTTACTATGTTGTTGAGCATAATTTCCCTGCACATAGAATTTGTTTCTTGCTAAAACAACTCCTCCACTCTTTGTTGCCAGAAGCAAACTACATCTGGCTCTGGATGTCCATTCAATTCTTGAGAGTCATATTCCAGGGAGATGAAAATAAAACCACTTGTAATATTCAGAACCAGACTGTTCAATCAGCTACGAAGCCTTAGAGGTATAATTACAAAGCAGGTGATCGACTACTGGGCATGCTGATCTTTAATCAACACATACTCAAAGCTGGTAACCCACAGTACAAGAAAGCAATTAGTAAATTTAATAGCTAAAGGAAAGTCAAATGGGAATATGTTAAGACCAGCCTGGCAGTTCATTACTATGCTAGCAATTTGTGACAGTAAAATATCCATTTATCTGGAGCCTGTATGATAATGTTACCAAAGCCAAAACAAATTCTTAAAAAGATCAAAATGTCAATTGCCAACCCGGAAATATTTTATATAAAATGCACTCAGAATTTTCTCTTTATTAGCTGTTTCCCTGCCTTTTTGTGAAAATGAATTTAGAAATATGAAATAATAGCATTTTATCCTAAAAGAGCCATGGGATTAGGTGATTCCATGTTAATGTAACTCAGTTAAATAGAATTTTTCCTAATTTACAGCAGCTTGAGCAAGGTTGGAGTCAGGTCTGTTTTGGATAAAAGTAAACAGTGAGCAGTCATAGAAAAATGTGTCAGAGTTCAACGTTTCTTTGAGTTCTTCCCTTTGTCATGGACAACATTGTAAAACAACAGATCTGTTTTCATCACACCATAGCCATATGAACGAAATTCCATATTAATCTATATGAACTGTACTTATGCAGCTAAATACTTTCCCTTCCCAGGCAGAGGTGGATCTCACCTTTGTAAACATAACTAATTCCAGCAATAGTAATACTGGTCCCAATATGCAGGAAAAGTGCAACTTGAATGTCATTTGTTGTATGAGAAATTTAACCTTTACACAGTTACTAGGAGTTCTTCAGTGAAACAGTCTATATAGTGCAGTTGATTCACCTTGTCTGCATGTAATACAAAAATTTCACCTGCCACATATGTGTATATGTGATGAATAGAATATTGTTTCTTATTAATTCAGTTTATGATTTTTGGAAAAAGATAAAACAAAAAGATAAAAGGCAAAACCTTACCTGAACAGTGGAAGTCAGTAAAGGAAATGATGACACAAAATAAAGTTTAAAAGGAATTTCTGCTTTTAATCAGCTACTGAAATTTTCAGCCTTACATTATGGCTTCAGAAGTGAGTTGAATTATTTTATTCCATTTGTTGTTTATTCTGATCACCTTTGCTTTTCATTTCATGTTACCATGTGACTGAGTAACAATAAATAATAGAGCCTGTGAGAGTACCCTACCTGCCTTTACATGCCGGGAAGTATTGTAAATACTTATCTTAAATGTACCAGCAACATCTGGGAAACTAATATATTGAATTCTATATGGAAAATGTTCCAGTATTATCAGAAGGCCAGTTGAAATGCTAAATGCAACATATATATATATATTTTTCAATGTATAGCTTCTGGTTATACTTGGTTATAAGTTTATACTGGCTTTAAAATAGTTCTGGGGAACATTTATAAAACAAACTAGCATTTAAAAAAATAAATTTGTAGAGTGCAACATGTTTGCACCTACTAAAATGTTTCATGTCTGTCAGCACTTAAGGTGGTGAGTGTTTGGTTGTTTGGTTACTCTTCGTGAAAGCCATTTTTAGTTCCAGGAAGAATGTGTGCAGGCTGTGATTTAAGTGGTTACTTCTGTGAATGTATCCTGATAATGGATTTCCTCTTGTTTTCTGTATGAGGTCAGGCATTCCAGGGAGCCTTAAAACCTCCTTGGTGAGTTTCTGATTTGGTACTTACTGGATCCTGACCCGAGTGAGCAAAGAGCTCCTGTAATAACCTGGTAACTGGTACAAAGCACTGCTCTTAACATTTAGACTTAAAAATATATTTCTTGTGTCAACTATGTCAGTCTTTTACATAGCCTGCCTCTGGCCTGCCCCTGTATTCTTATCTATGGGTTTTTGACAAAATGTAAAAGAAAAACGGAACCTCTCAGCAGATCTTTATGTAAAAGAGTCTACCACATTTTAAACACTGAGATTGTTGGTAAGAGAAGCAATTAGAGGGGTGGAGGTGGCTGGTACAAGAAATGTAATAGAAAGTCTACATGAAACAAGACAGGAGAAAATTATGGAGAAAAAGCAATATATTTCAATAATGGGTCTGTGCAGTACAAACAGCTAAATGATAGATTACTGTGAGTAAATGTAAATATACACGTTTCTGCATTCAGTTATTGAACTGGCTTCAGTAAGTAGACGCCTCTTGTAACCTCTGTACAGAATAAATAGAAATTGGATTCTGCATGAGCAATGAAACCACATTAGTGGGCAATATTTTAAATGTTAGTCTCAATAAAAATACACCCATTTTACTGGAGAAATACATGCCTGACAGGGCAAATTCCCAGAATGAATTTGATTTTATATAATATTTGGCTATTTAACATAATTTTCTTGCAGTCCACCCATTCTGAAGGCTGAGTTAATTTACAGAAATATTTTGCTCTGTAATGTGGTATTAAGGAGCCATCTTATCTTTCACCATTTATTGATGCATTTAATATTAACTTTCAGTGCTAACAGGGTTCATGAGCTTCTTAAATGCACTTTAAGGTCCTGATTCAACAAGGTACTTAAAAGTATACCTACATGTGAGCATGAGTGCTAAGATCAATGAGGTGACTCAGGCATTTCTGGTGTCAGTTCAAGCATCTTGCCGATTTGGAATGTGCAAGTGAATTAGAAGCACATGGCAGCGTCTCTCTCATTTGGTGGTTAGCAGGGAGGGGAACATGGAAGCTGTATACCAGGTTTAAGATTTTGGAGAACCTGAATAGCATGTAGAGGCCAGAAAATAGGTTATCTTGCAAGTTTTACTTCTGATTTAAGTCAAAGTATATCTCCTTACAGAATCTGTGGTTGGCTTGCTGCACTACAGACTTCATCTATCTGGATTTGTCTGGTGTATGTTGTTGCATGGCAAAATCTCAGTTCTAGAGGAGAATCAGGGTGGCTTTCCTGCTTCTTCTCCTCTATCTGGTGTTTGATGCTATGTTTACCTGGGGAGATGTGAATTCAGACAAGGATCCTTATGTTCCTTATTAGATGTAGACTATGTGTTTATATTTAAGAACAAAAAATGACAAATTACCATATCTCAATAAATCCAGGGACTTCTAATTAGGAGAAGGATTAAAAATAATTGAAAAGCTACTGAAATGTGCATTAGCAAAAAGGTTGTCAGTGATTTGTTGACGCCCCCGCCTCCCCTCTTCCTTCTTTGGAGTGCTACAAGATTAATACTCCTCATTTGGCTTTTCCTCGCATTAGAACACTACTTCTTTTAACATAGTTAACATTGCTCTTTTCTGTTTTTCCTCTCTCTTTTCTGTGATGTCTTTCTTTCCCATCACTTTATCTTAACATGCAGTAAAATTGAGAAAGCTTTATCCAAAAAAGTTTGCAAACTCTTGTTCCCATCATCTATTAATGTGTTCATCACCAAAGTGGAAAATAATCTTTCACTAGAGTGTTTAGAAATAAAGACACTGTAGACGAATGAGCATATTAGAATGGGGATACTTCTTCGTAGGATAGCCCCAGATAGGGGAGACTGATTTAGTCTAAAATAGGTACGACAGAGAGAACACTGCCTTTGGGGAAGGTTATCCTAAAGAAGTGAGATATTTTTTCATATATATTCAGCCATAGGGTACAGCCAGGTATTTGGATACAGCAAAAGCCTCTTGCAATTGCATGAACTTTCAACCATGGTGCTGAAAGCAAAGAGCAGGTCTGTTAGCATAGTATAGGGACAGATGGCCAGTATGAACAAGCTCAAGAAACAGCAACCTGGAGAATGAAGTTTGCTTTGGGGTTTCCCAGACATATCCCCATTATTTGGGGTAAGACTTGAGCACCTTCTCCATTTCTATTAAGTAGAAGCCTGGCATTGTATTTTGTTCAAGGTCACAGCATAGATAAGCTGAAGAAGTGATAGAAACCCATGGCTGCAGAGAATTTGTACTTACATAATAGAATACTTTCAGACAGTGATAGGTGGAGAGCTCACGAATATACAGGCACACACATACACTCATGCGTGCACATCAGAGGATTGACAGAGAAGGCAATTAACTATTTGTGATGAATGAATGTATAGTAAAAGAATTTTTATCAGTTCAATGTTCAGTTCTCTTCAACTTGCTAGGGGAGGAGGTCTTAGGATTTGTATTTTTTGTAGTGGAATGTTACAAGGCAAAAGTATGGCTGTTGTTGGATATCAAACTGCAATATGACTTTTCTGTGTATTAGCTTCTCCACAAATCGCATACGCATCCTTGTATGCATGCTCCTACCTCACAGCATGTCAGAATAAATATGATGTCTCACCTCTTCTTTGAACTTTATATGGTGGATAGCCTGCTTCTGTTTACTGTGGTACATGGAGGCAGGTATTTTAACGTATTCCTGTGATTAACATAGAATATCTGATACTATATATAGCTTTGTTAAGATATCTTTGTTCTGGAATGCAGAAATTTATCATAATTGGAGAATAACTAATGTTTTAACTATTAAAACCACTCATAGGTGGCAAAAGGAGTGAGTGCAGTCTAAGTTGACGGAGTTGCTAATATATGACTGACGAGGCTAGGACCAATTCACGTAATGATATGCTGAGGCTACTAGTACTGATAGTTTCCCCTTTTAAATAGGAAAGGGAAATGAAAATTTATTTTAATATCAGAGAAGAGCACGTACTGTTCAAACTGGTATGGTGAAGTGAGATTTTATTTGTTTACATTCAGTTTAGCTAGAAACACAGCACCCCCTAAAATAAAATTCCAAACAGCAACATCCATTGGCATTAGCATCCAAATTCATAAACTCTAGGGAAATATCTACTCAATGTTTTATTTATTTTATATGTATTAAAATTAATGCTCTTGTCTGTCTTTTACTTCAGGATCATAAACATAAGTAGGACTGTACGAATGGGTGAACATGTGCAGGCACTATATCATGCATTTTACCAATACATCGATGATGAGACACATCAGACTAAGCACAGCTGAAGGAATCTGTTAAAACAGAGATGAAGACCTAAAGAGCTAATCTTCCCTATAAATAGCATTTCAACCTGTAGGCAATGGATCCCCAGGCAGGTAGACCGAGTTTAGTGGGTTTATGTTTGGTTCTCATTCATGAACTAAATCTTACATCACGAAGTGTGACAAAAAGAATGTTGAATGGTCTGGGAATAATGTGAAAATTGTCTCAGGGAAATTATGGGACTCCATCTGCAAAGAGCAATTATAGCATTTCTATCTGTGCTGTAATTAAGTAGAAAAATGACACAGATCTGCTTCTTGAGCTGCTTGGAAATTACTCTGCTAAAAAGGCCTGCCTCTCACAGTTCCCCTGCAGCACAACTACACTGCACAGTTGTGTTCTACCACAGTTGCAGCTGAACATTAAGATCTAAGTAGATGTCACTGATGAAATTGTTTAAAACTAACAAAACAGTTTCAAACTTCAGAACAACTCTTTAATGGATTGGATACACATTTCCAGTGTTCTGTTCTTAATCACTATCAATCATTATCACTACATATACAAAGCAATGGTTTGTTAGACACTTAACATAAATTATCTGTCATCACACAATACCATATAACTTGAGGCACTGTAGTTTGAACTGATATCTGTGGTTCTGCGTTGCCAAGGTCAAGCTGATTGGTCTTAAGAGTCTGTTAATAAGGGAAGCCAAGATAGAAATGCCTGAAGGAGGGCTGCATACTTTTTTCACTCTCATTCCTCGGAGATGTTTCAGCCCCACCCCCACAAGAAAAGGGCGTGACTTCATCTGCCTTTGACATCCTATTTTTGGAATCCAGACTTATTCTGGCTTCTTTTATTCTGCAGTATTTTTCTGGTTCCATCAGACTGGCAGCTGGTCATGAGTGGAGTTCTGTAGGGGTTTGATACTATTCAATATCTTTTTAAAGGACCTGCATGAAGGGGTTGAATGAACCACACCTGTATGTCAGCTATATGGATCAGCAAACTAGGAGACAAGGTAGATATTCTAGAAGGAAAAGCCACCATTGAAAGACACCTAGATGGGCTGGAAGACTGGGTAAGCAAGAACTGCATCATGTTTAACAAAGATGGAATAATCCCAAGCAGCAGTAAGAGCTGGGGTCTGATCAACTGTGGTACGCCTACAGAAAGAAAAAGACCTGGGGGTCTTGGTGGACCAGAAGTTGAACATGCTATCAAAGCACCCTTGCGGCAATGAAAGCTAATTGTATCCTGGGTTAGATCAACAAGAGTATAGCCAGCAGATAAAGGGATGTAATTACTTCATTCTACTTGATACTTTTTGACTGTAATTGGGATACTGTGTCTGGTTTTGGTCCCCCCCAGATCAAGAGACATCATAAAGCTTGAGAGGGTTTGTGAATCACCAACGACACCTATCAAGATGATAGGAGGGTTGGAAAAAATAAAATACAAGGGAAAGTAAAAAGAATTTGTTCATTCTAGAGAAGAGAAGACACGTTCGTGTGGAAGGAGTTATCCCAGACTTCCAGTACCTGAAAGGTAGTTACAGAGAAGGCAGATGTGTTTTCCTCACAGGAATAAGTTGATGGGGCAAGAAGATGTGAGCACAAGCTGCTGGAGGGGAAACTTTCTATGGATATAAGAAAAAAAATATCTTCACTGTGGGAAGAGTTAAACAATGGTATAGGTTGTCCAGAAAAGTGGCAGTATCTTTCTTGTTGCAAATAATTAAGACTTAGCTTGACAGATCCCTGTATAAAATAATCTAAGACCCTGCTTATAAAATAATTGGATCAGATGCTCTTGAGAGGTCCCTTCTGAGCTAGACTTTGTTGTAGTTGTAAGATTCTGTAGTCTTTCCTGTTTCTTCTGCGGGATTATCCTAATTCTGCCATGCACCCTTCTTGCTTGTTCTGCAAAATTACTTTTCTGAGCCATTTTATAGAATTACAGAATAGTTTGGGTTGGAAGAGACCCTTAAGTATCATCTAGTTCCAGCTCCCCTGCCATGGGCTGGGACACTTGCACTAGACCAGGTTGTTAAAGCCCTGTCCAGCTTGGTCTTGAACACTTACAGGGATGGGGCATCCACAGCTTCTCTGGGCAACCTATTCCAATGCCTCACCACCTTCATAGTAAAGAATTTCTTCCATATATCTAATCTAAATCTACCTTCTTTTAGTTTAAAGCCATTACCCCTTTTTGTGCCAGTACACTCTCTGATAAAGAGTCCCTCTCCAGCTTTCTTGTAGGCCCCCTGTAGGAACTGGAAGGCCACTATAAGGTCTTTTCTCCTGCCTGCAGATTTTCTCTTGCATATATTTTCCTTCGTTCATGCAACTGCATTATAAGTCTCTGTTTTCCTTTTAGCAGTTACAGCTTTGCTATGCTCCTGAACCATATAAAAACTTCATAGAATATTTACACCTCATCACCAGTTACACAATTTTGTGTACTTCCATCTGGGTTCAAGACAGTAAATTTTACTTGGATCTTGCTTAGTATGTATCTGTTTAGTGCATGCAACAGGCCTGTGCTGGCCACATCACATAACATGCCTGTAGTCATTATAAGACAAAGAGATATAAGAGAGGGAGAAATAATTCTCCCTGACTAAAGTGCTCTGAAATGCTGCAGCAAAAGGTAAAGTGGTAAGCAATCAGGTAAGATGGGGAACAATTAAATTTTGGGGGTGTTGACGATCCAAAAAGTGCATGAATTGCAGGATAAAGACAGAATTAATTCGTATTGAAATAACACAGCTATTACCTGAATTTTCCAAGGACTAATGGCTGTGCTTTGTTTTATTAGGTAGTGAATATATTTTTTGCCCATGTTATCAGGGAAACAGCTAACTACCTGACTGTTAAATTCACCTGACTGTTAGGCAAATGACTAAATGGAGGTGCCTTGTGATGACAGGTCTTCATATTAAATGGTTATTTGTCTGGTGGGCAGGTGGACAAAAGGAACTCATGACAATCTCTTGGCCAGATAGAAATAAAAATGAATCATGACCTGCACTGTATGAGTTACTGCCAGATAGCTCTCAGATGAATTAATACACTGAAACCTAATTAAACCACAATCCTTTTATCTTGTATTTCTCTCTGCATGTCTAGGACAAGTGGAAGCCTTCATAAATCTGAAATATTATAGGTCAATTAATATGCACACAAGCTGCATATTCTGTAACAGGAATACAGTTAATCTAACTTAAATTCCCTTTTGGAAACTCAGAGTAACATTAAAATATTTGTCCCAACTTTGGTCCTACTTGTGCTCAATTTCTCAGCAATGTAATGTTCTTGATTTCAATGGTGTAAATTGAGCAAAGCTTTTGTTTGTTGTTCCCAGAATTTAAAGTATATGAACTTCATTGTTCTTCCCCATTAGTTAATGGAAATTTAATGTGCAAAGCTGGGGTAAGTAGGGTGAGTGACTCATTGTACACAGAATTCTTCTGTTCTATTACGCTTATTATAGACCACATAGTTATCCTATTGCTCCCAGCAGTTTTGTCTCATTAGGTACTTGACCGCTGTATTAGCCTGGACACTTGCAGTTTGGGATAAGATTTTGCTTTTATGTAATTTTGTGAATCCAGACATGTGAGAGGAAGAACTATGAACAGCACCTATAAGAAATATATTTTGAATACACTGTAAATTATTTTATTATACTAGAATCTTTATTACAGAACATGTTAAATTCTTATATCTCCAAATGATAATAGCGGACAAAAAGTGATATAGGTCAGATCCAGGTTTTGCCAAACAAACTACCATGTTTCTGACATGCTGTCTGCAGCAGTTGCTTAGTTAAGAGTAAGAATAGAGCAGCACAGTGTGAATACACTGACACTATCCCAGCTTCCATTAATTTGTAGCTTAATTTCTGATTTCCAAGTGGTGCCTTTTTTCTAGACTTAGCAGTTTGCTTTTATTCTCATGAATTTGAATCATGGAACTAACCACTTTTGGAAACCTTACTAATTCTTATTATCCATATCTCCCAGGAGATGTGTCCTCTGAAGAAAAAGCTACTTTTTGTTTATTTTGAAACTTCTACCAATTTCATCTGATGTTCCCTCATTCTTGTACCAGATGTGTAGCCCAGTAAATGTGATTTTTGCTGTCACTATCTGTGTTGGTTTACATGGCAAGGTTTTGGTAGCAGGCGGCTGCAGGGGTGGCCTCTGTGAGAAGAGTCCAGCAGCTGCCCCAAGTTAGATAAGAGCCAGTTCCAGCTGGCCCCAAAGGGACCCGCCGCTGGCCAGAGCTGAGCCAATAAGCAAGTGCAGATTTAAGAAAGGAGAGGGAAAACAAACAAAAAAACAAATAATAAAAACACCTGGTGCACAACAGCAGCTGGTAGAGCAAGGAGTGAGAACCATCCCTGCAGACCCCAAGGTCAGTGCAGAAGGAGGGCAGGAGGTGCTCCAGGCATGCAGCAGCAGTTCCCCTGCGGCCTGTGGAGAGGCCCCTGGTGGAGCAGGCTGTCTCCCTGCAGCCCATGGGTCCCACACGGAGCAGATCTCCACGCTGCAGCCCGTGGAGGAGCCCCCGGTGGAGCAGGTGGATGTGGCCTGGAGGAGGCTGCGGCCCATGGAGAGCCCCCGCAGGAGCAGGCCCCAGGCCGGAGCTGCAGCCCGTGGAGAGGAGCCCACGCAGGAGCAGGGGGTCTGGGGGGAGCTGCCGCCTGTGGGGGACCCGTGCTGGAGCAGTTTGCTCCTGACAGATGGACCCCGTGGTATGGAGCCATGTGGGAGCAGTTCTTGAAGAGCTGCTGCCTGTGGGCAGCCCCTGCAGGCTCAGTTCGGGAAGGATGGCATCCTGTGGGAGGGACCTCACGTGGAGTAGGGGCAGAGAGTGACCGTGAAGGAGTGGTGGAGATGAAGTGTTTAGGGACTGACTGCAGCCCCCATTCCCTGTTCCTCTGTGCCGCTCGGCGGGAGGACGTAGATGAGGGTGGATAGGGGTAAAGTGTTTTTAGTTTGCTTTTGGTTTCTCACTGTTCTCGTCTGTTAGTAATAGGCAATGTTATTTTAATCTCCTTGTGCTGAGTCTGTTTTGCCCATGATGATAATTGTTGAGCGATCTCCTTGTCCTTGTTTCAACCCTTGAGCCCTTTTTTTCATTTCATAGTATTTACCCTTTGAGGACGAGGAGTGAGTGAGCAGTTGTGGTGGAGTTCAGCTGCCCAGCTGCATAATACCACCACACTAGCAGAAGCCCCATGGTGCCCTGGGCGTGCAGGGTCTGGTGCCTGCAGGACTGCCCTGGTTCTGGTCCTGGTCCAGGTGTCACTGGCCACACCAGATACCAAAGAGGCTGGACCAGGTGACCTCAAGAGGTCTCTTCCAACCTCAGCCAGTCTAGGATTATGGGATTCCATGGAATGTATATAGTATATTGAAGTATGGTATGCACATACTGTGACAGTGACTTAGTCACATGCTGTGACTTTGACTTAGCCAGGGTGAGCTGGGGCTGTGTGATACTGTCAGTGATGTGCGCTGTGTTGAGGAAGGCTACAAAAATACACCTAAGTGTACCCAAACTGAGGAGGAAGGGGCCCCCTCCAGGAGCATCAGGCTTATCTCCTGGAAAGAGTCCAGTGGAAGGCCACAAAGATGATACAGGGCCTGGAGCATTTCCCCTATGAGTAATGACTGAGACCTTGGTCTGTTCAGCCTTGACAAAAGAAGACTCAGGGGATCTTATTAATGTTTATAAATATCTTAAGTGTGGGAGACAGAGGGATTTGGCCAACCTCTTTTCAGTGGTTTGTGGGGACAGGACAAGGGGCAATGGCCACAAAATGGAGCACAGGAAGTTCCACACCAATATGCAAAAGAACTTCTTCACCGTGAGGGTGACGGAGCACTGGAACAGGCTGCCCAGGGAGGTTGTGGAGTCTCCTTCTCTGGAGATATTCAAGGCCTGTCTGGACGCCTACCTGGCCAACCTGCTCTAGGTTCTGCTCTGAGTTCCCTTCCAACCCCTACAATTCTGTGATTCCGTGATTCTGTGACCTCACTGAAGCTCTGAGGATGCTGAAAGCTTGTAGTCCACCTCCCATTGTCCTGAGGGAGAGTGAAGCTGTCCACCTGAGGACCCAGAAGGATTCCCAAGGGGTGAGCATTAACACTGGGAAAGAGAGGCAACAGTAGGATGATGAGGAGATTTTTGCTATTGCAATTTTAACTTAATTAGCAAGGGCTTGTAAGAAATGGTCCAGCAATTCGTGCCACTAAGGGGTTTTGAAGGGTTAACATTGAGGCCTGGGTTTAGGCGAGAAAAGAACAAAGGGGTTTCTTCGGAGAAAAAACTGCTGACTTTGCACGAATGTGCAGTAACTTCTGACAGCCGGCCAAGAGACCACTAGATAAGGAGGAAAAATATGAGCCTCCCTGTCTCCCTGTCCGAGCGGCCCCCGAGAAAGTAACAAGGACTGATAAGCGGGTGCACTTGGAAGGACGTCGGATTCGGGAAACCAATTATAATAACCCTGCCTCTTCTAGAAGTAGTAATGAATATGTATTAGCCTAGGAGCATAAAAACCAGCCGCCTTACGTAACAGGTGTGCGTCCCGGTGGAGCAGAGACTCCCGGCGCACCCAGCGCTGTTTGCTTGCCTCTATTCGTTTAATAAATTGTAAACTCTGATTGTAATCCTATTTGGGACTCAGTCATTTATAACAATTGGGGGCTCGTCCGGGATGGTCTTGGTCCCTGAATTCTGACTTGATCTAGGAGGGGCGCCCCCACCATTTGGTGGCTCCTGTTCGAGTCAGGTCGGGGCTAATGCCATCTTGAACCTGAATAAGGGCAAGCAAAGATTTAGATTTTTTTATGAGCTCCCTTTGCCGGCTGCAGCACTATATTTTGCCCGTAATTCTGCGCGCGAAGATCCGAACGAAGACGACGGAGTCGTAAGTATTTAAGGCGTATACCGTTCGGTTGGGTGGGTTTCGGTTGCCTGTGTGTGTGTGAGAGTGTGATTGAGACGGAACGTAGTTCCGAAGCGATTGTGGAGGTCTTCTAACCGCGGTTCCAATCTCCCGCGAGGGACTTGGCCGGTGAAGGACCGAAGCGATTCCTATAGGATTCGTGGGTGGGTGATAGGTCCTAAACCCCCTGCAAGACACTCTCACTAAGGCAACCAAGGGCTGTAGGAATTGCCACAGTAAAATTCCTAGATGGGTCAGACAAAATTGAAGACCCGGGACCAGAGAAAAGGGAGCAAATTACCAGACATACCACCAGAAAGTCCATTAGGGATAATGATTAGAAATTGGAACGATAGGGGCCCCAGAAAAGGGAAAAAGTAAATTAAAAATGGTTCAGTATTGTATGACAGAATGGCCAAAGGAGCCTTTAAGACCACATGTCTTTTGGCCCGTTTTCGGATCCTTTGAAGACTGGGTTTGCCAGGCCTTAAATATACATGTTAATTCAAAGGAACCTTTTAGCCAGGAGGAAAGTGATTATGCAGGATTATGGATCAGGATCTCACGTCCTTTTCCAGCCTCAATATTTACACTAAAAGCAGACGAGAAGTTTGACGAAGAAGAGAACAAAAAAATAAAAAAATAAAAAAAAAAAAAGGAAAAAGAAAAAGATGATGAATGGGAGTCATTGGATAACCTACCACCTCTATATCCTAACAATCCACCCCCGGTGGTGCATCTTGTAATCCTGTTTTGTTCTTAAATGTTTTGACTGTGTCAAGGAGGAAGGTGGGAGCATTATCTAAGTAACAGTTTAGAAGTTTGGGTATATTCGCGGTGGTGTTTGGTCAGTTTCCCAAGTATCGGGGGAGTGGGGCTGACTGATTATCAAAGTGGTAGAACGGAGAGTCACTTCTTTGGTGGTTCGGGCCTGAGCCCTGGGAATTTGGTAAGAAGGGGGAGAGCGAATTTATTTAGGCCTCAATACCTTTTTAAAACCCCATCTTGACGGATACACAGGAGTGATTCCTTGTTTTGTGTAGGCTTACTAACAAAGTGCATGAGAAAAATTAGCATTCGGCTTGAAATTCGGTCTTATTGAAATGTAAATTTTGTGGAAAAGGTGTTATTGTTTGTCTAGAAGACAGAAGGCTGAGTGCTTCAGGTGTTTTTCCGAAGTCCTGCGGATTTATGATTGGAATGGGGCTCATTAATAATCTGAAATAGTAAAGTTTGTATGTGGAAAGAAGAGTTTAATCCCAGAGAATTGGGACATTTGGGAAGAAGATTAGGAAAAGATAGTAAAAACCTGCAATAAAAAGGTTTGCGTGGAAATTGAAACAAGGGACAGTAACTAATATAAATAAATAAAAGGGAATGGGAAATCAAGGAAAAGGGGAAAATCCAAAAAAAAAAAAAAAAAAGACGTCCTAAAAAAGAAAAAGCCTCCTTGGGTGCATATTGGCACATTGGAAGGATATTGTTAGAAATGGGGGCACAGAAAGCAAGAGGACTTTCACTAAGTATTGCAATCAATGGTGGCCACTATATAAACTAAATGGCCACTTTATGGATCAATCGACTATAACAGTGTCTTGCAATTAATGTTTTTGAGGAGAGAAGGAAAATAGGATGAAATGTTGTATAGTGATATGTTGTTTCAGCATGTTGGAGGGAAAAGGTTTGGAATTAAGTTGGCCCCTGACTGAGCATTTGGTGTTGGCATTAGAAAAGTACGGGCTGGAGAAAGATAAAGGAAGTGTTAAAAGGGTTGTTGAAGGTGTTAAAGGTTGTGTGGCATGTAGTATTTAACAGAGCTGTTTGAAGTTGAATGAGCAGGGGAAGAGGATGTAGGAATGTTAATAGTTCCGTCTCAACCCGAGGCTGAGATCTCTAAATCGCGGGTGTGAGCCCTCTGGGGCAGGGGGACCGTGATGGGTCCGAGAGAGTTGTCGTGGAAACAGAAAAGCAGCTAACTTTTGAAACAACCTGAGTTCCTGTGTGAGCTCAGATTGCCAATGGGACGGCTCAGGGAACTTTCAACGATTGCATTCCCCTGACCGACCCCCTCACTGAGACCCTAATCACCCCGGAAATTATGTAAATACTAAAATCTGGTTAAATTGGCTATTGGGAATTGAGAATCTGTTCCAACAAGGTCCAAAAGAAACCCCTATGGAATTTATGGAATTTTTGAATTTCTGGACCAACTTTGAAATGCAATGAAAAAAAAAAAAATGGACCTGGCTTAAAAAAAAAAAAAAAAAAGAGAGAGAGGCAACTGGCTAACCTCTTTCCAGGGCAATCAGCCCCTGATATCAGAAAGAAATTGTCTTAGGCTGCAGGACAAACTTACAACAGTCAGGAATGATGGGGACCTGGGGCATCTACCCTAGCAGGTCCACTAGTTGAAATAAAGCTAGGAAACGAAGACAGGCTTGAATTTTTTGTTGGTTATGGGAGCTTCTTTCTCTGTGTTAATTAGGCTGTAAATGTAATAGGAGCAACATATTCAGTGTTAAATAGTTTAAAAGGACGATTAGGAACTAAGACAACTACAATAATTGGAGCCACAGGGAAAGAGGAAGAATGGTCATTCTTACGACCCCTTGATTTGCGTTTTGGGGGTGAGGAACTAACCCATAAATTTTAGTATGTACCAGAATGCCCGATGCCACTCTTGGGACGGGATCTATTAGCCAAATTAGATGCAACAATAACCTTTGAGGATGGAGAATTAATAATGAAGGTACCTGAGTCCAAAGTAGGCCAAATCCTAATGATCAAAGATAAACCCTTTGTTAATATTCCAAGAGAAGTAGAAAATGCAGTTATAGCAACAGTACGGGAAACAGATGTACCAGGGAAGTCGAAACTGGCACAACTGGTAAAGGTGGAATTAAAGGAAGGAGCCAAACCTGTTTGAATCAAACAATATCCACTTAAGATAGAAGCTAGGCACAGAAATAGTGAAAATTATTGACAAATTTCTCAAATATCAGATTCTGGAAGAATGTAAATGGGAATACAATACTCCAATTTTTCCAGTAAAGAAGCCGAATGGCGAGTATAGATCTGTACAAGATCTTAGAGCAATAAATGAAATAACAAAGGATATTCACCCGGTAGTAGCTAATCCTTACACATTGTTAACATCTGTGAAAGAGAAATATAAATGGTTTACCGTGATAGATTTAAAGGATGCCTTCTTTTGCATACCTCTTGATAAAGATAGTAGAAAATTATTTGCCTTCAAATGGGAAAACGTATTGAAGTTTTTGGACCACATATGGTAACAACCGTTTTGGAACAAAGGGGGGGGGGCACTGGTTATCACCCAGCCGGATGATGAAATATCAGGCAATCCTAACTGAACAAGATGACATAACCTTGAAAACGACTAACCTGTTATATCCAGCAGTATTTCTAGGAACCGTTCCAGAAGAAGGACCGTTGGAACACAATTGTGTGGAAATAATCGAACATACGCCAGCCACAAAGATTTGAAGGATGTACCCCTTGAAAGGTATTCAGTGGGAATACCACACTCCGTGGCACCCACAAAGCTCAGGGAAAGTAGAAAGGATGAATCAAACAATAAAACAACAATTGGCTAAGTTAATGATCGAGACACAGCTGCCCTGGACGAAATGCTTACCATTGGCACTTTTAAACATAAGAACTAAACCACACAGTGAGACTGGATTATCATCATATGAAATGTTATATGGTGTGCCTTATTCTCAAGGGATGCCCCTAGGGAACAATGTAGTTGAGGATCATAGTATCCAGAAATACATAATTACCATTGGAAGGAGATTACAGGAGCTAAGAGAAATTGGGATGATGACTCAGACACCACCCTTAGGATTTGCTATTCATAAGATACAACCAGGAGACAAGGTCTTAATAAAAACCTGGAGAGAAGAATCATTGAACCCCCGATGGGAGGGACCGTACCTTGTTTTACTTACTACTGAAACAGCTGTGAGAACGGCAGAAAGGGGTTGGACCCACGCATCCAGAATAAAAGGACCAATAACTACCGAAGCCTGGAGGGTTGAGTCCACTCCTGGGGAACTGAAACTGAGATTAAAGAGGAACTGATATCCCAGCAATAAGGTTCTGCATGAATTAAGGGCACTGGATAAAGAGGACAAGTCTGAAGGGAGGAAAGGGAGAAGGCAAGACCGGGGTAGGACCCTCCACTGCGGTGTGTATGGTCTACCGAGGGAGGCAACCCCTATGGGTATTGACTGCCGAGTGAGAGGGCCTCGACCGGACTTCTCCCGCGCTAAGATCAGGTTGTCCTGAGAAAAGTAACATGAGAATCTCTTAAACCCATAATGAAATTGTGATTAGTTTTTCCAGGAGCTGGATCACCCCGAAGGGCTGAATGGTAACACAAGCTCTGAAACGGGCCCGACCTCATGATTGAAGGCGTTTCCCACACTCTCAAGATTGGACGACGAAAAAGGATAAGAAATGCTATACTTTCTGGTATTGTTTTTACAGGGGCAATTGGGCCATGGGCAACAATGGAGGAATAACTTTTTCACTTTGGGGGAGGAAGTGGCTAGGGCCTTTAACCTTAGTAACTGCTGGATTTGTGGAGGACCGGGGGGGAACTGAAAGTTGGCCCTGGGTAGCAGGCCCAGTTGAACCCAAGTGGTGGGTCAGTAATCTGAGCGAAGTTCATAATGGGACGCAATTTTGGAAAGAGGAAGGAGGCCCATGGCAGTTACACTCGTCAGCTCGGGGTGTATACTGCTTGAACAGAACAGGAACAGTGGCGGTGGGAAAAAGCATTTGCAATTGGACTCTGTCACCTGGATATGATTGTACCGATCCTGGATGTAGTCCTATAAACTGTACAGCACGTAGTGGGAAATGGAACACCACACATGTTCAGCTGAGAAATGGGACTTGGCTGAAATGCTCATACAGAGAATTTTTTGGATCCGGATGTAAAACTGTGGCAAGAGCCCAAGCGGGGGGACAATTCGATAGTCGAATCTTAGACTGTCAACATGATAACACAACTAAGGAACAGCATGTGGTGCGGGTCTATCGCTGGAGATGGCAGAATGAGAATGGGAGGCGAGTGTTCTTTAAGCATTTCTGGTCAGCTTATAATATAACTGGCCACCAAGGAGAACTGAATTGTGACTGTAAGTGGAAACCCGATGCGGGAGCTTGGAAGTGCGCATATACGAGTACGAACGGGGCAGACATTGTAACAGGACCACTCGGTAACAAGGACACTCTGTATTATCACGCCCCAAAGGGTAAAGATGGATGGGATGGTCATTTTCCAAACGGGACGTGGGCCCTAAAGGGACATTATTGGGTGTGTGGCAAACATGCTTACAAGAGGCTACCTGGAAACTGGTCGGGAATATGCTATGGGGGTACATAAGACCCTTGTTCTTTTTATTGTCACAAACACAAGGAAATCATTTAGGAATAAGATTATATGATGACCTGAACAGAGTAAAACGATCTATTGATACTTCCTTAACCGGGGGTAGTGCCCAAAAATGGGGAAAGGATGAATGGCCTCCTGAAAGAATCATACAGCATTATGGGCCAGCCACCTGGAACCCGAATGAGTTGATATCAGGAGCCCGAGAACCTATTTATAATTTGAACCGAATAATTAGGTTGCAAGCTATCCTCGAGGTTGTAACAAATCAAACAGCGACAGCCTTGGATCTTTTGGCTGACCAATCCACTCAAATGAGAAATGCTATATTCCAACATAGAATGGTCTTAGACTATTTACTAGCAGAAGAAGGGGGAGTATGTGGAAAACTGAACGATTCTAATTGTTGTCTACAGATTGATGATAATGGAAAAGTGGTCAAGCAGATAACAAAGGAAATTAGAAAGTTAGCCCACGTCCCAGTACAAACTTGGAAGGGTATGGATTGGGATTTCTTTTCATGGTTGCCTGGTGAACCATGGGTTAAAAGGATGCTGTTTTTATTTTTATGTGGTATAGTGACATTATTGTTTATACCTTGTATGATACCTTGCTTTACGTTGTTGATACGGCGAGTAATAAATAGCACCCAATTTGTGATGACTTCAGTGGAGAGAAAAGGTGACGTGTCGATAATGATGCTTAAAAAGTGGACACCCCGAGAACTGACTGATGAAATCCAATTGTTACTGACAAAGGTTGAAGGAGAGACACGAATTGAAGATTAAAAAAAAAAAAAAAGGGAGGAATTGTAAGAAATGGTCCAGCAATTCGTGCCACTAAGGGGTTTTGAAGGGTTAACATTGAGGCCTGGGTTTAGGCGAGAAAAGAACAAAGGGGTTTCTTCAGAGAAAAAACTGCTGACTTTGCACGAATGTGCAGTAACTTCTGACAGCCGGCCAAGAGACCACTAGATAAGGAGGAAAAATATGAGCCTCCCTGTCTCCCTGTCCGAGCGGCCCCCGAGAAAGTAACAAGGACTGATAAGCGGGTGCACTTGGAAGGACGTCGGATTCGGGAAACCAATTATAATAACCCTGCCTCTTCTAGAAGTAGTAATGAATATGTATTAGCCTAGGAGCATAAAAACCAGCCGCCTTACGTAACAGGTGTGCGTCCCGGTGGAGCAGAGACTCCCGGCGCACCCAGCGCTGTTTGCTTGCCTCTATTCGTTTAATAAATTGTAAACTCTGATTGTAATCCTATTTGGGACTCAGTCATTTATAACAGGCTTGTCTGGGGCCATCACAAATATTAACTGTTTGGAACTATTAGACTTCAATTTTTACTTCGACTAACAGTATATTCTAAAGTTCAGCTATATATTGTGCTGCCTTTTGTAGGAAGATACGCTGGATGAGATTTGATGATGGCTCTGATTTTGTACTAGACACTTTGGACCGGTTTCCTACTCTGTAATTTTGGAAAAGTTTAATAGCATGTTTCGTAAGGAGCAGAAGCTTGGGTAGAGTTTAAAAAAAACATTAATGAAAGCTTGTGTTTCTAATTCACTTGCAGTATGGAAAATCCCATCTCTAAATCAAGGAGCAAACACTTCAAGCTCTTCATCTGACATTCAGTACTGTTTAATGGATTTTAATGGATTAAAAATTTCTCCTATTAAGTGAACTATGAAATAGTTTTCACAAATATGCAGAATAACGTCAAAGACATAAGCAAGAATTTCCTATAAACTCACTTAAAAAATAATAAAAAAAATAATAAAAAAGCCCACCGTGGTGTATTACTTATGAAAACAAATGCATCATCTGAAACATAATGCAGTGTGGTTTTTTGTTTGTTTTGCTGAATAGTTCAGCAAAAATACACAAATATGTTATATCTTCTACCTGCTAGTTTAGTTTATACAGCTGTACATTTTATTAAATATGTTTTATTTTATTCTGATTCAGTCTTGGAAATTCTTTTTAAATTCAGATTAACATTTTTAAAGGCTTGCATTATTTATCTAACAGTGCAAGACAAATTATTTCCTTGACTTTCACTTTTGCCTTATTTTTCTAAGAAACTACTATTTTCTTCAGATTTTTCTTCAGATTTTGTATTTGTGATTATGTGATTGCTACATGGGACTATCACTGCAATTAGTAATATAACTGATCTAGATGAGGAGAGTATCCTGCACGGTAAAGGTTTGAGTAACATTAAATATTTCTGCATTTTTTAAAAAAAATATTGAAAACATGAGTGGGAACAACTAGATGGAAGTCACTTCATGTAATTGTATCATGATCTGACTGTGCTGTGTGCACTTCGGGAGCTGTAATAAGGAGCCATTTGCCTGTCATTGTCTTCTCATATCAATGAATGAATAAAAAGTTTCAGTTTGTGAGTGCTATCAGTCACTAAAGAAGTAAAATTGAAGCACCTCAGGAATGGCAAAACTGTACATGTCCAGGAGCTTTTTTTTTTGTTTTCTCTTATTGTAGACTTATTATTTGGCATGTTGCTGAAATAAAAGCATCACAGCGACTTAAAGCATTCTTTCCAAACTGGAACATAGAGTGCTGTTTTTTGTTGTTTTTGTTCTTGTTTTAATGTTCAGCCTTGTCTCAACTTGCAGTAGAGAAAATGTTCTTTATTTTATTTTGAGTATAATATGAGAAGATTTTCTGTTAATTTTATATTGATATTTTCTACAAGGAAAAGGAAAGGCCGAAATAATGATCTGCATAAATCAGACAACCATACCAGTACAATTTTAGCTCTGTTACAGATCAAGTTGATTTGGTTCAGCCAGCACCAGTTCTTTAACAAATTATGAAAAGACCACATTTTATGTGGAGGATCTTCTGACGGTATGGGGCAGCTGGTTAAAAGATTTTATCTCCCTTTTTTTTTTTTTTAATGTAAGAACTTACACATCATTTGCATTTCTAGCATGTCATTTCAATTTCTGTCCCAGTACCCTAGCACTGGCACATACAGATAGTAAGGTTGAAAGACACTATGATGCTGTGCTTCACTGGCAACAGGAGTTTTCTCAGTGCAGCTTAAGTTATGGACTGATGAGAAGTATTCTCCACTCCCTTTCTTCTAATTCTTCACATAACATACAGAGTGGTATAGCAGCACCTATACATTTGCATAGTGACATAAACCCATGGGAAGAAGAGTGCTGCTGCAGCAACAGGTAGTTTACTGTGGAGATGCAAACCTGAGAGATGTGCAGTCCTCTCGTTTTGGGATCTGCTGAGTTGTGTAGCTCTTTAGCCAGAGCTAGTATCAGGCAGGTACAAAATCTGACATTCCAAACAAGTCCATGCTCTGACATGCAGAGCAGTGTACAATAGTGCCATGAGACTGAAACAAGTTTGTGTACTGTACATGTGGCAATGCAAAGATAGCAAAAGGCAGAGAAAGAGGCTGCTATTTGTTGCTGTCCTGAAGTCCTGAGCAGCTGCAAGTGAGCGCTTTGCTGAATAGATCCCTAATAAGGTAAATCGTTTTTTTGTTTGTTTGTTTTTAGTTAAACCTGTATTCTGAATGAGTAAAGAGAAAATAATCTGATCTCTTGAAGCCAAATTTCAATATATACTTCAGAACAGTTTTTTAGTTCAATTCCAATTTGAGGAAAATGGTTTGGGTTCAGTTTAGAAGCCATGATTGTTCCCATTTCTTTGTTTAATAAAATCTTATATATATTACAATGAAATTCAAAGGGAAAGAATCAGAAATGCTAATTTCCTTTTTAAATAAATTGTAATTTAATCACTGAAATTCAGAGATTTTGAAGAGCTGTTTTCTCTATGTAAATTACTTTAATCTGAATCTATTACCTGGCTTATTCTTTTTTCCACCTTCAAAGAAGCATTATCAAAACTGATAAAAGGATTATGCCAAGCCAGATGGCTTTTCACCCTTCCTTGCTGCTTGATTTTGTACTGGCTTTTCACCTAATAACTTCCTTTTGGAAATCAACGTTGCTTACTTTGGGGTTTCCTGTGGAAATTCATTGTAACATGTTTACTGGGTACAGACCATTCACAAGCAATATTGGGATCATAGTAGCTAAACTAGCTTCCAACATCAGAAAAAGCAGCTGGATATAATTTTACTGGAAAAAAAAAAATCCTTCCATTGTTTAAGGAAAAGATTTACCACCCTTAACCAGAATAACCAGAAGTATCCTGGTGTACTAAGTAGGTTAGAGCTGCACATCAGTCCTAGCTCCCATTCCCTGATGGTGATACTGAGGAAGCAGCTTTTCATAGGGCTCAGCTAGCAGCTAGGCAATCCTGAGAGGCATGGTTTCATAGCTCCTGCTTATCAGGGTGTTCACAGGGAGCTCGGGTAGGTAACTGTCTTACACAGACCCAGGTGTAGCAAGGAGGAAAAAGAAAACCATGTCGTTAAGATAGTTCATTACTGTTCTGAAGCTCTGGAGTTCTGTCTACTCCACTGTAAAAGAGGCTGTGTGACATTCGATAAGTCATTTAACACAAAGGCAATTATTAGTTGTATATTTCTCATTTGCTGGCTGCTCAGTTTGGAGGAACTGAAAATTGCAACAGAAATCCGTGCATTTTAAATACACAAAGCTACAAAATACAAAGCAATCTGGGAAGTTAGATTCTGTCACTCTTATATTGGCTATGTAAATACGGAAAATTCTTTTATTTTGTAGTCTGATCTGTATAATCACAATATTACTCACAATTAACAATAGTATTGCAAATTTAAATATATTAAATGTGCTTCCACTATGTTGATAATTCTTGTAGAAAAGTTCACGAAGAACCCAATAATTCTGTGTTCAGAGCAGGGATTGGATACCATGCAGTAACTGAACCTGCACATCAAAATGGAGCGGAATGTGACTAGCTGTTCATTAACCAAGCACAGCCCATCCTCAGCAGGAACGATGTATGATGATATGGAAAAAAGCACTGTGTAATTACATATCTAAAGAATTACCGTAATTATACCCACAGTGGGATTAAATTACTGCTTTGCAGACAAACCATGTTCTAGCATTTTCGAACTTGTGAATGTTTTTGACTTCATGATGACTTTATATTGTGTAATAAAATCTTGTGAGGGAGAAGACAGCACTAGATAATATGATAGACCACTTGTATTAAACTCCTGTATATATTTACTTCTTCTGAAGAACGGTCACTGCATATTTACATTATCAGAAATTTATTACAAGTTCCCTATTGCCAGGAGGACAGTTTTTTTCTTCAGAGACAAGGAAGAGAACAGGTGAAGTCATAAAAATTAAATTTAGACAAACAAGAACAAGGTTAAAGTACCCATTTTACTTAAGTGCTGCTGATCACATTGTTCTCCTTTTTACTTTGTCAGTGTTAAGCTTCTGTAGTCCTTATTTTAGTCTTAAATTAGTACTGTTTTTAAAAAACCTTTTATTGAAAAAAAAGAAATATTTTGAATTGAAAATAGAAATGTTTTGCATGCCACACATAAAAATTGTGCATTTTGAGAGAGTATTGAGTGTGAATTTCTTCAGAATGGGTTTTCTTTTAATTACTTACGTTTATTTCTGAAAGCAATATTGCTTTGTGATTAATGAAAGAATGAGGAGAAATTTGAAGTTAAAAGCTGAAGAGAAAGGCCCATTTGGTATGGCAGCCTTTTCCATGCAGATTTGTGTTGCAGCCTGACATTGCTGGACAAAGGTAACAAAAGTAACAGGTGTTCCTGCCGGATGCAGAACTTTTATCGCACTGACTTCAGACACATTTGAATGATTGTGATACTATGGTAGGAAAGTAGATCAGTACTTCTGTCTGAGAGAGGCAGTGTGAAAATTAGCCTTACACAGTCTCTTTGGAAGGATAAATGTTTTTTTAACTGGGAACTCTGCCAGGTCTTCTTTGGAAGTGGCCTGAGGAAGAAGGGATGTTTCTATGCTTTGGTTTCAGGAGAGAAGGGCTTTTGGAGTATCCGGTATTGCACTTTATGGCCAGATATTTATGCAATTAAGTCAGGACCACCTTTATGGTTAAAAGTATTGTCCTGGTTCCAGTTAGGACAGAGTTAATTTTCCTCCTAGTAGCTGGTAGGGTGCTATGTTTTGGATTAGGATGAGAATAGCGCTGATAACATGCTGATGTTTTAATTGTTGCAGAGCAGTGTTTACACCAGGCCAAGGACTTTTCAGCTTCTCGCTCTGTCCTGCCAGCGAGCAGGCTAGGGGTGCAGCAAGAGCTGGGAGGGGACAGACCCAGGACAGCTGACCCAAACTGGCCAAAGGGGTATTCCATACCATCTGACGTCATGCTAAACAATATATAGGGGTGGCTGGCTGGGGTTGGGGGGCCGGCTGCTTGGGGATAGGCTGGGCATCGGTCAATGGGTGGTGAGCAATTGCGTTGTGCATCACTTGTTTCATACACATTATTATTAGTAATACTATTATTATTATTATTTATTATTATTATTTTCCTGTCTTAATAAACTGTCTTTATCTCAACTCACAGGCTTCACTTTCCCGTTTCTCTCCCCCATCCCAGAGAGGGAGGGGGGTGGGTGAGCGAATGGCTGTGTGGTGTTTAGTTGCCAGCCGGGTTAAACCACAACAAGTATGTATCAACTATCCTTGATCCACAGAAGGTATCTATCTATGTTGTCCATTAACCTCTTTCTGCTGAAAACTAGGGCTAATCTCTGCCCTACAGCTGGGTGCTGCTGCTTTCCTCTCTTTTTCTGAACAGAAAAGAAAGAAGAAAGACCTAATTACTGACCTTATTTCCAGGTAAGGTGGGAAGTGTATGTAGGGGACAAGCAAAAAGAACAGGAAGGTTTTGCATGCGTTTTTAGGGAGGAAAACAATTTCTTGTGTAGTTTGAAAGCAGGTTGGTGGCTGTGAGCCTGTCTTGTTTCTCCTTATTTTCCCATAACAATGTGAGGAAGGAAGATAAAAGAGCAATATGTTCAGCCTGTTTTTCCTTGCCCTTTCTTGTAAACCAGTCAATCAAACAAAAAAAAAAAAACAGTTCTATTCTCGAGGACCCACTTCAGTAGAAAATAGGTAGAGGTATCAAAACTGGCAATGTTCTCTAATTCCTTCTCTCTTATCCAGAAGAATTTGCCTGAAAGTGCACACAAGAGAAGGAGGTGGGAATTGAAGCTCACAGAAAATTTAACAGCTGTTTGAGACACTTACAAAGTTTGACAATAAGAAAGCTTTGTTCTGGAGAAGCAAACAGAACCAGTCAGGAAGGGTATGAGTTTGGCCAGAGGGATGAAGCAAATATAAATTGTGTGCAAGCTGAGGAATAAGTCTGTATCACCTCCTGCCACTGTGCTGTTTCAGATTCAGATGTTGTATGCCTCCTCATAATGTCACAGATAAATGTTTTATTTTGGCCGTGTTTTATGAGTCTTTAACAGTCTGCTTATGTTCATCATATAGGAGATACTATAAAATTGTGAAGTGCTCAAGAATAACTTTCTCTTCATCGTATTCCCCAAGTTTTCTTCCATGCAGTTGCTTTTCTTTTTGTCATTTGGGTATTTTATGAACATCTAGATTGGAAGGAAAGATGTCAGGAGAAATGAGAATTTAAGGAGCCACAACCTAAAGGAAAGTACATGGTTTAGGAAGAGAGGGAAAAGGCACTGGATATATCTGTTGGAGAAACAAACAAACCAAAATCCAGTAGGAATAAAGGAGGCGGTAAAAAGACTGTTTTGATGTCATCCAAAGCTCTATTCTTTTCTTGTATTTAAGTCAGAAATTTTTGTATTATTTGGGGGAAATTTTGGTCTTCATAGCAATATAGCTCTCTCTGTTTATCTCACCATTGATTTTCATGATTTCTACAGTGTAAAATGTTTCGGTTGATGATTTTTTTATTTCTACAATGGCATTGCGTCACTTCATATGTATTACTCAGAGGTTCCTGTTTGCTTCCCTGACTTCAGAATCAAAGCTGTTCTCTAAATCACACATTTGCTGTTGGAGTTATATTAGTTGTACATTGAAAAAATATATTTCTACCTGCATTGATAAGGAATTAAGGAGCTGATCAGAAAATAGGTGAGGGGTGGAGCTGATTCCCTTCAAGTGTTTGAACTTTTGTTATTCCTAGACTGTGAGTAATAGTAACTCATGGTTCCCTAATACGCTCTGGGGGAAAATAAAATCAGTCCGTCTACCCTTTGATAAATACTACCTGGAATAGAAAATGAACTATGAAAACCATGAACTCAATGAGTTCTGAAAATGCTTTCTTCTTCCTATATGTGCAACTCAAATCACCCTCAGTACTAAAACATATTGAAAGAGTGTATCTGTCCTACTGAGAAAATGGACAGATGCCCAAAGAAGCAGAAGTGAGGGGTACCGCTTCAAATAATCAAGAGTGGAGAAATGATTTTCCCTATCTGTCAAAGAACTGAGGCTGATCCTGTCTATGTGTGGGTGCATGCATGCTTTTATGTATAAATTATGAAATGTCAGTCTATGAAAATTGCTCACAAATATTTCTTAAATGAAATTGGAATGCAGTGTTTTTTGGTAGAAGACACTCCTTTTACACTAGACATGAAAAAATGTTAAACAAACCCAGCAAGTCTTGTTCCTTTGTTTTGTGCATCTCGGCTTAGCACTATGTAATACTGTTATGCATTCCTCATCGAAGCCATTTGGCAATTCAACAGCTATGTGATAGGTGTTGTTTTTCTGGTGGACACCTACGAACTGTGAGCAGAAAATTGGCTGTCCTTAAGTTGGTTTCTCAGAGGCTCCAGGGGATAACTACTAGCATGGACAGCAGATGGGTATTTTGCGATGGAGCCTAGGAGTTACAGGGGAGGGGTGGGCTTTTATTCTTGCTGGCATATCGGCTGTTGATTCCTAACTACTCACAGCAGCTCATAAAGACTTAAAAGAATGAATTAATGTAAGTAAGAAAGGGACCTTTGAACACTTGAGTGCTCTTTTTTACCTACTTTGGAGACAGTCTTGTGTGAGTTTAGCTTGATTCTGTTTCCAATGTCTTTTAAAAGTGCTTTGATTCCTACTGAGCATTTTTCATAATGCCATTCTAAACAAAGTTAGTATTCAGATGACTCTCTCATGCACGAACAAAGTAGTTGAAATGGCTTGTAAATATATTAGCAGGGCAAATATGTATTAACTTGCTGCCTTGGGTTATAAACGTTCTTTTAAAGGAAGATAATATTTGTGTAGAGTGAATTGCTTTATTGAATTATAACTTATAAAGCAGCATTACAGGCTGTCAATAAATGACGTCAAGTTTCTGTAAGGGTTCTATTTGAAGAGTCACCGTAATCACAGGAAAAGCAGCTACTTAGAGTAGAAGGTCTGGAAACTTTATCAAATCTGCATTTATTTATTTATTTATTTATTGCCCAAAGTAAAGTCTGGAATCAAAACGCCTTTTTCCTCCCAGTACCATTTTGTTTTAGTAACTCAGCCTACTGTAAAATGTATAGTAACTTGACCTACAGTAAAGCTAGGTGTAAAGTCTAAGAAATATGCCTGCAGTTATTAATTGGCTTCTGTTCTCTTCTACACAAAAATATATTTAGGCACTAAAAAGACAAGCACAAACAAAACCTATTTGCCCATCCTCTATTAAGCAAGAGCAAGTAGAATTCAGCATTTCTTTTTAGTCCAGACTTTTCAGACTAATTTAGCTTTTTCTCAATTGATAGTTTAAATTATTAGCTTCAGAAATTTAAACTTTTATACCCAGATGTATACATGATAGAAATAAAAAGACCAGAGGTTTCAGATATTATTTTGGCCAAAATTCATGTTGCTTTAGAAGTATGAACATACAATTATATTTCTTTAGTGTATAGATCTCTTCAGAAAATTCAGGTCTACAATGGTTAACAGAACAAATTGATTTTCCTGGGATACAGTAGTAGAGTTCATGATCTCATTCTAGCTATTCCAAATCACCTACACTTATTTAACAGGGAATCAGAAAAACAAACATTCCTGATGTATGTTCAGATCTGTAGAGAGATGTTAACATTTTATTAGACAGGTTCTATGGAATATATATATTAGATAAACAGGCCAACAGTCTGACTTTTCCACATATGGCACTTCTGACAGTACTGCAGTGCTGTAGGGTTGGCAGATGGAGCAATTATACATTTGCTAGCTAGGAAGTAACCTTTAAAGGAACACTCTAGTGTAACATAGAGTGTGCTATGATTTTAAGAAATTTCTACTTGAGTTCTCAGTAGGTAGTGACTTTCAGTATTATATGTTTGACTACTGAGATTAACTTCCTTTAATTAATATATTGGTACAGCAGTCCTCTGACATTCAAATCCTACATATGGGAATGTATCTGGGTTGAGCTGTTTGATGAGCAACAAATTAAGTGTGTGTGTGTGTTTTGTTTGTTTAATATTACTTTATTTGGCTTCATTTTGCCGTGGAATAATGGAAGAATCTGAAAATTTATTAAGATGTTCACAAAAACATTTTAGAAATGTAAAATTTCCTAAAAATTATCTTCAAGAGTTTTTTTTTTTTTAAATAGGAAAAACATTATTTAAGTAAGGTATTCATAACATATTCAAGCTACTTTGAAATACACGCTTAGTAAGTGGGCCTATTTTTCATACCCCAACCTATGACTTCCAGAATTCTTTCATCAAGAGTTTTGTTTACTGAGATGTTGTTCACAATGTGCTGGAGCTTTGCCCTTCATTGAATGTACCTCAGCCTTCAATTTAATAGCTCGTGCTTCTCTTTAATGACAAAGGACAACCTGAGAAAAACAAAGGAAAGAATGCTACTGTGAATATATTAATGTAAATTTATTTTTATGTAACATTTTACATTTTCATTTAACTTGTTATCAGGAGATTACAGATAATGTATTTAGCAACCTTATACCCGAGATATGCCTCATGGCTTATTCCATAATGACATGCAGGTAGCTAACCTTGAATATATGCCGCTATTCAAAATTTAGCATGAGCATAAATAAATTGTCCTTGGGCAACGTATTTGATTCAAAAAATATGAAGATACAAGTTATCTACTGACTCAGGCTTTCATTTTGTTTTCCCTACCAATATGTAAGGTAAACCTTTGATGGCAAGAGACTAGAAATACCTCCTGCTCCTTGAAACTTACGGTTAGTTTCATGTACCTATTGATAAAGCAGTACAGCTATTCATCTGCGTGAAAACAGTCATAAAGTTTTAATAAGAGCTTAGTATTATAGACCATAGTAAAACATTTTCATCTCAATTTTAGTAGTGATGAAATCACTGATAAAATAAGCAGGGTCAAGGGGAAAATATAAGGGATAAAGGATTATCTTCCTGTCTCATGAACAAAAGTAATGAGGTCCAGGATATACAAAAGCTGTGTCCTACCATCTAAGTAGAATTTGGAAATGTTCTGTTGAAAATGCGGAATTCCTATATCAGGAAGAAACCAGGCAGAATCTCACTTTTAATGATGATCCTTAGGTTCCGATCAGCTTTGTCCCGTGTAATTGTATATTTTAATCTCAAATTTAAATCCTTTTAAAATGTTTATCCTTAAACTATATGAATCAGAAGTGCTGACAAATACTGAAAGAGTATGTAGATAATTTGAGCGATTATGTCTGTTTCAAGTATTCTTCTCTGTCCGTATTTCCTTTCCTGACAATATGAAGTGGCTTAGGGAAGGAAGGTGGCTTTTTCTTCCGTGAGGATGACTGTCAGCTGTATATCCTGCCCTCACTTTTGAAGATAGGGTGGTGCCATCTGGGCTTCTTCAAACAGAGAACAAATCTCTGGCATTAAAAAGAATGAGGTTCATCTCTCTTGCAAGGGACAGAATTTTAAAAGAAAGAAATTTAAAGGTCTATAACAGTCTATTGTGTGACCTAAGGAGCACATGTTGAAGAATTTTATCAGTTTTCCAAAACCCTCAGATCCCATCTTGCTTTCACTTTTTGCTCTCGCATCTTTTGTTTCAGCATCAGATAGAAAATACAGTGTGGTGCCTCTCTGCTCCGAGTTTCTTAATAGTTTCACTCCCCTCCCCTCTCTTTTCCCCTTCCCCTCCCCTCTGCTTTATTGTGCAAAGATAAAGAAGATGCAGTAGGTGGACACATCTGAAGCTGCATTCAGCTGGAGGCTTCATTCAAATGGGAATTGAAGCACAAACGTAATTACAATAATTAACCAACTGGAACAATTTACAATATTGAATGATGTGTTTTAAATCAATGAATTTGTTCTGGAAGAAGACCTGGATGCTCGTAAGGTATATGGGACCACAAATATCTTAATTTTGGATATCCAAGTTTTAATGCCTTGATAGAGTCAAATTTTCTACAGGTGTTGAAACTTGGCTTCCCCAAATTGGAAACTTACACATTCTAACTGTGAGCTTGAGAAAAAGCATAGCAAAAAATGATAGAAAGAAATCAAAAACTCAGCCCCAACAACATTAGTTTTATACTCATTTCTTTTCTTCTTCTCTCTTGTGTTCTTCTTATAGTACTTTACTCAGAGATGCATTTTATTTGAGATATACCAGACTGTCATGAAAAATTGATTTCACAATTCTTTTTAAAATCTCCAATAAGACTTAGGTGTGTGAGTATCCAGCAATAACGAACTCTGACATCACCTTGATGTCTCTGCACCATCAGGGGCAGCACATCCACAGTCTGTGTCCAAAAACGTGCCTGGCCAGTACACTACTAAGACTTAACAGTCTGTGAAGTGCTGTGCTTGAAGAAGGTCCCTTGCAAGGGTGGCCAGCGAGTGGGAGAGAGTACTCCCTCTCCAGCCACTGCAGATACTGTGAATCCTTGGTAAATGAAGTTTTAAAGTGATCCTACAGAGTAGGCGTAACAGCAGATGCTTTCCTGCTCTTTTCAGAATAAATATTTAATTAGCAAAGTTAAAATTACATAATTGTGTAGCAAGATTGGATTATATGTGTTTAGTACTTTACAGCTGGCCACTGTAAATGCTTGCTGGGGTTTGCTGTTCCTAATAAGCACTACAAGTAGTTCCCCATGATTTTGTTACTTGCAAATTACACTTTACTGTTAATAGATATGCTTTCTTGAATAACTGTTCATTTCAAAGAAAGATGGAAGAAAGCATACATATTTAAATCCAGAACTTTCACTTTTCTCTGACTCATTGCTCACTGAATAAATATTCTCTGCAATGCTTTAATAACATTTTAGTTATTCTACTATATATTTCCATGGTCATGATAGAATTGCATCAGATTAGCTCACACGGCTCCTGTGTTATGTGAAGTTTCTACAAGATACTGAACTTTTTAAGTGCATCACTTCAGAAAATAGCAGAGGATCATCTAAATGGCATCTCTTAGGAAACTGTAATTAGTAAGCTGTTGAATTACATTCAGTTATGTTAAGTATCACATACATTTTCTTATGCTGATAGACTTTTTAAAATATACAGAGTGGAGGAAGAAGGCAACTTGTTTTCTACTCACATTTTTTTCTTCTTATTAAAAGCAAGTTTAAAGAAGCAGAAAATGTTCTTTTAAAGGTATCATATAAATAGAGAGCTCATCTGTTACACCTAAAATGCTCTTATTAATGTGGCAGCTCTATAGCCTGGATACATACATATGTCATATCACATGACAGGGCATTGTTCGCTGTACAACCTTCTGGGTTCAGACATATGCCATTTCATATAACCAAACACATACAGTTAGTTCAAACAATGCCTTCTGACAATAGGTATGTATTCAGGGAGATAGCTATTAACATAGTTAACAAATGCTTGTTGTGTTTGTGCCTGCTGTCTATAAGGAGAGAACTTTTTGCCCATGAAATATGCATAGCTCTTTTGAAATATGTCATATTTTTATCTCTGGTTGTTGGGGCTGCACCGGGATATGTTTTGCCTTTAGAGAAGTAGTAACTTGCCAGCTTGGACTGCTGGGTGGTGGGGAGTGGGTACAGAAGAGGTACTAAAAGTGATTTTATTACTTCCCATTCAACTCCATGAAAAACAAACAAACAAACAAACCTCACTTGACCCTCAGGCAGTATGGAGGTTTAATCTTTGCATATGTTCTATTGGATAGGTGTATCCATCGTATTCCTGCCTTCAGTTATGTTGATATTACAACTGGCAGATGCTGATGCAATGTTTTTGGTTTTAACTTTTTTTTTTTTTCCTTGAAGCTGTGATTTCAAGTTCATCTTCACATGTAGTGGGACACTCTTAACTAGGTTGCTAACTGTTCTTTACTGTTTGTTTTCTTTCTTTTTTTTTTCTCAACATATTCTTGCTGTTTTTGGAAAAAGAGAAAGCCAAAAATTTCTTTCTCTCTTTTGTACTAAATAAGAAGAAATCTATTGTTTGAGGATGTATTGCATAAGATACCTGTGAATCTTGTGCAGCTGTTCGTTTCTTAATTTAGTCACAAAGAGAACCTCCTTACTTTGTCTCTTCTTGAAGGGATATTATCTATTTAAAAGTTTTGGAACAATCTAAATATTTTTATCTGCCTTTTTTTTTTTCCCAAATATTAAATTTGTAAGTTCTTCTGATGTTTCAAAGCAATGTTTTGACCATCCATAGTATCCCCCAAAATAAAGAGAACAAAATGAAATTGAAAAAAGGTTTATTTTCCTATTTTGATGCAGTGCTATTGTGAACTTCCATACAGACATGTGAATTGTTTTTTCTGCCTAAAATCTTTGGTAACATATAGTTAAGATAAATCAGACATACTGAAGGGGATCTACAGGTAAATGCACCATTTTCCATGTAAACTTAGTCACATAATCAGTTTATTTTATTTGTTTGTATAACTTGTAAACAACAGTGGCAGAAAAGAAATGTTCTGAACATCTTTAGAATATGAAAGAAGAGTAGGAATCTGTGGTATGTAGCATCCCAAATTACTTTCAATTCGCTGAAGTTCATCTTTCTTTTCTTCTGAGAATGTATTTTCGGCATTTAGAAGAGTGTTTTTAATGAAAATACACATTAATAAACATGGAATCATACATGGTTCTACAGTTTCTGTTTTTTGAGTGTTACAGTTCTGTTGAGATATTTAAATACCTTAAGCTCTTTATGCAGGTTTTTTATGGGTGCAACTCCATTAACAGTAATTACAATTACACTGTAGAAATAATGTAGGAAGAAGGGAGCGAATCAGTTTAAACAGCTATGGGAGATTCAGCTATCCTTCTACAGATGCCCTCATGAGTAAATAGACTCTGAAATCAATGAGACCAATTATGGGTTAGTTTACCAGTAAAAATGAGAAAATGTTAACTGTGAGGGTGTCTGTAGCAGCATAGAACAGGGGTAGCTAAGCCAGTTCTAAATGGACCAGAGACCAGGAACACTACAGCTGCATCACCAAAGTGGGGGGAGGTTCATGTAAACCACGCTTTCTGCTAATCCTGGTGTCCAGGATAGCTTATTTGCCTTGGATAACTGTTACATCTGTTTGGTTCTGTCTGCAGTCAGTAACATTAGGTCAGTTGCATCTGGTAGGACTGGGATTTTCTTGACAGGACTGGGATTTCTAGCTCTCAGGTCATAATTTCAGAAGAAGCTTGGAGCAGCATACAAAAGTAGCTTTTATATCATGCTGTAAGCATATTCTCAAATGTTATTGCTGTCTATCTACCATGAATATGCCTAGAAAAGATTACTTGGCAAAATCAAATGCCTGTGTTCATCTCCATGAAATTTTTACTTTTGAAAAATTATTATTTTAAAAATGACTCTGAGGCATGTATTTTATTCTTTGTTGATTTTCATGTGAGTTTCTATTTATATGCATGAGTCCATAAATATTGAATTATACCTAATTCTAAAAATCTAAAATCCCAGTCCTTTTACACCATTCAGCAATGTTAACTGAAAAAAAAAAAAAAAAAAAAAAAGCAACCTCTTCCTTCACCACCCCAAAGTAAAAAATGGGAACTGAAATGAAAAAAACTGTCCAAATTTTTCTTGCTACCTGCGTACTCCAAGTGAGTGTTTAAGAAGATGTGTATAGGCTGGGAGACTGTTAGTTGAGAAGTTCTGGACAACTGGATCTCTGTTGAGTCCAGTTATGATTAACTGCTGAGAATGTCTTAATCTGAGTGGGTGGCTGATCTATTTGAGCTAGTGTAGCTAAAACTGAAACAGAAGCAGAATAAAATAAACAGTGTGGTCAATGAGACTGTATTATATGGGGCATTGCATTACAAGTCTGCAGGCAATAGAAAAATAAAATTTGATTAAAGACCATTCCATATTCCATCCTAAGTCAGATATGAAATTAATTTCTGTATCATTAGCCTAAAAATGATAAACTCAATGAAAATTCAGTTTATTTTTAACACTAATATTCATTTGCTGTTTATGATCCTTTAACTGGTTTTCAAACAACTGAGTTATACAGGAAGACAAAAGGTTAAATTTGTTCTCATTTGAATTTACTTACACAGGCAAGGATAGTTTAAATTAAAGGATATATTTATTTATTTATATATATTTTTTGGTTCCAACAGGTTTTAATCTTTTTACTTGACTTGTATTCTGATGAAGCAATGTTTCAGGTATACAGATACTGATTTCTAAATAATAAAATCTTACTGAACTAATACACAATGATATATAGTGGAAAAAAAAAAACTAACTTTCCATGTATATTGAGGAAATGGTGATGAATCCAAAATTAATTGTTTCACAAATTATTTTTCATGATGAAATGATTAAACACAATACAGTATTAAACATGATATTTTTAGATTTGTTTTAAGATTATGTGCTCACAGAGGGTTATAATTACAGGAGCTCTACCATTCATGGGTTTATGAGGCTCAGTACACACAATTTTTTTCTCTAAGTGCAACACACAGATTTTAATTAGTTAATTTAGCTATTTAATCCAAGTGCTTTTTTAAAGCTTTCTCAGTGAGAAAATGAAGTATTGGAAAGAACTGTCATTCTTTATATAAGTCAGGATAGCAATCCTCCTTTTGACATAACTTGCTGACATAACTTCATTGGAATTCCCTTATCATCATAGAGCTCAATGTCTTCATAACTGCAACTTGACAAGATAACAAAGAAAAATCCCTCCCTGTTTATTAATTACAAATGTATCTAAATCGTTCTCACTTTTTTTTTTTTCCAGTAACTTTGTTATTTGTCTTTTCCTTTTGGATATGTAATTCCTTTATTGAACATGACTTCTCTTTTCATGCAGGAAATCACTTTTTCAGGCCATTTAAAATACAGCCTTAAAACACAAATTTTATAAAGATTTTATCTTACACATGCACTGTCAAAAAGATGAATGTGGTAACTCTGTTTTCCTTAGTTTTGATATCTGGTACTCAGGTTTTGATGAAATGAAGGGAATGTATTCTGAGTAACAAGAGATGAACTGATGATTGCAACTGACATAAAAGTGTAGTTTTATTCTATTGTTATACAAAGGTTGAACTCATGTAATAGGGACATTGCCTTAGAATATAATTTGTAGAAGACTATGTAAGATAAACATTAATAAAAAAGATGGAGAAGGATATTAAATACAGAGATAACTATATATGTAGATAGGCATTGAGTATTTTGACATAAAAAAATTGCATGGAAAAAATCAGAATCATAGAATATCCCGAATTGGAAGGGACCCATAAAGATCATCAAGTCCAACTCCTGGCACCACACAGGTCTACCCAAAATTTTAGACCATGTGACTAAGCACACAGTCCAAACGCTTCTTAAATTCAAACAGGCTTGGTGCAGTGACTACTTCCCTGGGGAGCCTGTTCCAGTGCGCAACAACCCTCTCGGTGAAGAACCTCTTCCTGATGTCTAGCCTAAACCTCCCCTGCCTCAGCTTGACACCATTCCCGCGGGTCCTATCAGTGGTGATTAAGGAGAATAGGTCAGCGCCTGCCCCTCCACTCCCTCTTGTGAGGAAGCTGTAGACTGCAATGAGGTCTCCCCTCAGCCTCCTCTTTTCCAGGCTGAACAGGCCAATTTACCTCAGCCGCTCCTCCTATGTCTTCCCCTCTAGGCCCTTCACCATCTTTGTAGCCCTCCTCTGGACACTCTCCAACAGTTTAATGTCCTTTTTGTACTGTGGTGCCCAGAACTGCACACAGTACTCGAGGTGAGACCGCACCAGTGCAGAGTAGAGCAGGACAATCACTTCCCTTGACTGACTAGCAATGCCGTGCTTGATGCACCCCAGCATACGGTTGGCCCTCCTGGTTGCCAGGGCACACTGCTGGCTCATATTCAACTTGCTGTCAACCACAGCCCCCAGATCCCTCTGTGCAGGGCTGCTCTCCAGCATCTCATCACCCAGTCTGTATGTATAGCCAGGGTTGCCCCGTCCCAGGTGCAGGACGCAGCACTTGCTCTTGTTAAGCTTCATGCAGTTGGTGATCACACAGCTCTCCAATCTGTCCAGAATGTTCTTTGAAAAGTCAAACTTTAATAGTGCATTTTTTTCCACAATAAATTGCTATTTTTATTTATTTATTTTTTACCACCATTGAAAAATAAATAGATTTAATCTTTTTTAATCTTATTTTAGTTTTTGTTCCCCTGTCTCATATGTAGCTCAAATCCCATTATGGTCAGAGCAAGCAGTCACATTCCTCACTTTGTTAGGAAGTCCCCTCTGCTTCCTTCTTTGTAAGACATTGTATGTATTTTGTCTAATCATTGCAAGAAATTTGCCATCAAGAGAGTGTACCTGTTGTGCTCAGGAAAAGCTGTGTAAAATAAACTGCTGAGAGATCGTAAACTGTCCAGGGGTAGAGTTTCTGAAACTGAAGCAGTACTTTAAAGAACATCACACTGAGATACATGCTATAAGTGAAGGTTATAACTGCAAATATTTATTGTTACCTTTATAACATCTTCCCATTATTTTCATAACTTTTAACTGATTAAACAATTAACCACTTACGTTTTAATGATGTGGTATGTTGGATTTAAGTAAAATATTTAAGCAAACATTAGCATTTCAGTGTCAGTTATCAAATATAAATGTTCGACTTGTTGGTATGTCTGACTTAAATTGTGCTGACTGGTTTAAAAATTTCTGAAAATGTATGTTTTTGAACACCTACTCTATCACCAGAAAACAAGCAAACTTTGAAAATGACAGTTCAGAGACATGCTTGGGGGCAGATGTACAACATAATTACCTATGATTAACCTGAGGTACTGCTAAATTTAACCTTCAATCCACAAAAATAAAAGTTAAGTAAACAGCTTTTCTCTGCAGATGAGCTAGAATTAAAACACCTTCTACCTTCTGCTCTACTGACTGCAGATGTTTCCAGAAGCAGCTGGTGCATAAATACCAGCCGTATCACACCCGTGCCAAGGAAAAAAAGGATGGGGTACAATGTTGAATGAGTGACAGCTACATTTCTTACCTATGGGTGGTTAATCTCTAAGATTTACCTCCTATCACAGACAGACAAGATAGCTGCACTTGTTACTTATTGGTGAGAGTCTAATTTGGATTTGCTTTGTTGCAGAGTGTTTTGGGGTGTCAGATCATATTCTTGAACTTAATAAATGCCACTGTGGACTAAATAAAGCAAAGGTATTAGCAAAAGAAGCAGAAGGGATTCACAGAAGTCAGTGGGAGATGGGAAGAAGGGTGGAAGGGTCGTGGTGTGTGAGAACAAGCCAGTGAAGTTGCTCGCCCTGCTCCCCATGAAATCTCAACAAGCCTTTCTTGCTTTTAGTTGGATATTCTGCCATCTTTCAAACATATACCTGCAATGTAGAAGCTTACTGTTATAACCAAAATTGCAAACTGAATTGTAAATCTGAATTCAGTTTGTGTGAAGGGTAAGAAGTCTATTGCACCCTTGCTCACTCTTTCTTGCAATAACTTTTTTTTTTTTTCTCAAATCTGTGAAGAATAAAGGTATCTTTGCAAAGTAGAATACAGTTATCTTCAGATATCATCATCTGAATGAGCTTGTTGTGAAAGTGGAATGAGTGTTATCACAGCATTTGCTTGGGAAAGCCAGGAGAGGTGCTGCACCATGCTGTTTAAAACCATCTTGTTCTTGGGATCAGTATTTCTGACATCACTGCCCTATACACTGTATAAAGAGACACATAAATGTTCCAGTATGCTCACACTGGATTGAAGTCCCTGTACTGCATTAGGCAATGGAAGAACACAGAGGCAGCATACAGAGACTACCAGAAAAAGGCATAATGCAAAAGCTTAGTTTCCTAGAAAAAAAATGGCTAGAAATATTTTCTTTCAAACGGAAAAAAAAAAAAAAGTGCAACTAGTTTGCAGAAATAGCTAAAAACATGAATGTAGTCTTGCTCTTAAATAAAAGAAATCATTCTATTGAATCTTTCCTAAAAGGAAATCAAGGTGAGAACTTCTCCAACAAAAACTTCACACATTTAAACCTAAAAAATACAGGCCAGAAATCATCAACATGTAAAATCACAAGTTTGGCACCCCAAAAAAGAGTAAAAATTAACATTTTTCCAAAGCACAGTTTCCTACTCTCATACTTAGTTCAGAAGCTACATACCTCATCATGTTTTTAGTCTCTGAGCTTTGAGAGTTGTTAGCCTTTCCTCATGTTTTTCAAGAACATTTCCTTCTGTCCCTATCATCCCAGGAAAAATCAGGAAAATTGTTACTATGAGACACTGGCTTGTAAAAGTTTTACATGCATTTCCCTAACATCTATGGTTATTGTTTAAACTCAGGTTTTCAGGCCTTAGGCTCTATTTCTTCTAAATCTGTGCTCTTTGGCTGTTCTACAGTGTCCGGAAAACCTGATGTTATCTGGACTGCTACATGTCCCAGTGGATGCCTCCCAGCACTCATGGATTAGGAAGGCAAAGGCACTGAAAAACTGTGAACATAAACACAATGCATTACTATATGTATGATGTTGTATTCCAGAATATTTCTCCCACTTCCAAATTTAGATAAGTTCTAAAATGTAGACACCTCTTTTTAGTGGTATCTCTTTGAGGTATAGGATTTTTGTTGTTTTTGAAGACATGCTAACTTGGCTTGGGTACTTAGAGATTCAGATTAAATAGTGTGCAACTGTAGAGAAAATCATCCTGAGCATAAAAGCAGTAAGCCTTTCTAAGGCCTTCATAGCCATACTTCAGCTTTAGATGGCTTTCTAGCTTGCAGGGCATTGAGGCATCATATCTGTCTAACAACCATGCATTCTCCTTTTATCAAGGTTGTTATCAAAGACATTAAACAGTACCGGGCCCCTGTAATAAGATAATTGCACCCACCGCTGACACCTATTCAGATATTGAGCTGTTGATTACAGATTAGGGAGGTTCCCTAATCACCATGGCCTTTTAAAGATGATGGAGAACTACCTTGCAATGGTATTGTCCATCTCCCTTAGTATCCTTGTATGTAGTGTGGCTGGTCTCACATACCTATATATACATTTTATTTCTTAAATGGAAACTATTTTTATTTGTCTCTGGTAGGTGTTACCTTGCATAGATAACTGAAGGACTACTACTGTTTTTCCAAGTTGGAATCAAATTCTTTTATGACCTCTTGAGGTCTGTCCATTTCTTTTGCTTCTAGGTCTCTTCAGTCTCCCTCTGTCCTTTGACTTTAACTTTGCAATTTTTCATTTGTGTTATTCTTTTTGTAATCTGGAAAGCAGCAGACTGATGATGCTGTCAGTGCTAGAAAGACTTCCAGGCAATTAGGTTGGCTGAAAGAGAAAGTGATGGAGGTATGTGGATTTGACCTAGCTCTAAATTGAAGCTAATTAAGCAGTTTAACATTTGTGAAAAGCCAAATCAGCTATATCTACAGTTCATGGCATTAAGAGCTATAAGAGCTTCATGTGTGTCAGAATTAGTGGATCTGTGTGTTTAATTTAGTGTGAAGTGCAGTGTAAGTAGTCTTACCTAAGTCCTCCTGTCCACTTGAGAGTAGAGTAGACCTGGCTGCTTTACACTACGGTTTTGCTAAGAGGCCGTTTGCTCAAAAAAGCAAAGCCATGTCCTCTATGTAGCATCAGTAACACCAATGTGTAGTTTAGTCTGTCATTTTCAGATGCTTGCTTCACTGATGTGATTGCATTATTGGAAATTAAAAAAAAAAAGTGATAATGGAATATAGGTATCTTGCTTTTTAGTTGTTGCTGATATTCTTCTAGCATTGTTTAGACAGCTCTGGGAAGAAATCACTGTGCTGTTGTGTGGGATTAATATTGTTTGTTTTTTTTTAATCCAATACATAGTTAAAGTTTAAAAATTCTTTCGAGTTATGCTTATAATGGGCACTTTCATACCATATGGATAAATATTTATCCATCTTTCTCATATCATTTTGTCTCTTCAGTCAACAGCAGAAAGTAGAATGCTTGAGAGGAGATGAAAAAATATCATTGAGGAAAGAACTAGGTCTGTTTTGTTAGTTTTTCCTGGGTTCTTTAATGCACAGGATGTGATTGCTATTAATCACTTCTGTTTTCTCCTAAAACTTTTTTACAGCTGGTAAAGGCTTTTATACTTTGATGTTCGTCAAAGCTCTGTAGAGAATGATAAGACATCAGCTAGACCTTTTAACATTGCTCTGGTAAGTCCACTTGATTCGAGGGACTGGGGGGAAGGAAGGGAGAAAGGGAGACAGAGGAAAAAGTTGAGAGGAGAGAAAGATGCAATTGTGGTCTTATTTTTGTAGTTGTCTGACTCTCTTTAATTGGGATATTTTAAAGATTTCTTACAGCAGTTCACATTGTGAATGGACATAATTGTATTGATGCCATACAACTTGCTGAATTTTGATTTTAAAAAAAAAGGTTTTCTTCATTAACAGCGTGGAATAAATCTCAAGGTTTTGTTGAGTTTTAAGTTTACTTTGCAGCCATGTTTGTCCTACAGAAACACTCTTTGCTACAGATCTGAAAGGTTAAAAAAAAAAAAAAAGATATTTCATGAATGAAACACTTCAGACTGATAGAAATGCTCAGATGAATCAATAAAACCACATCAGAGAAGGCCAGAGTGTCAAAGCTGAACAAGGAAAAGAAATGATGATGTTGAATTTATACTTTCCCTCAAACAAGGAAACTCAGCTTTCTAGATCTTTTCCTCTAAGCTTCCTTAAGTAGTCGCAACATCATAAAGTAAACAAACATTCTTTCAGATAATTTAGCTAAACTTAGTGTGCTGAGGTTGTTTGTCTGGTCAATGTAAGTCTGTACAGAAATGTGGTGATAAGTGGAAGTTTACTGAATTGTAACTTCACAGCATCAGAGGGAAAAACAATAAGCAGTGGTACTATTGTACAGATGCCACACCAGAGATTTCATTAAAAATCACTAGGTGTGTCAGACTGTGCTTAATACATGCTGTTGCATTGTATTTCTCATTATGGAATGACACACAGTGGATTTTTCTAAAGGGAGCTTAGGACTCCATAACTCTTAACACTCATTGGAATTAGTCTGTACTTCATAGCTGTGGCTAAAACAGTGTTGATAACACCCCGGTGTTTTGGCTGTTACTGAATAGTGCTTGTACAGTGTCCAGGCTTTCTCTTTTTCCTACTCTGTGACTCCAGTGAGAAGGCTGGGTTGGGCAAGAGGCTGGGAGGGCGCACAGCCAGGACAAGTGACCCCAGTGGACCAAAGGGATATTCTATAACATATGGTGATGCCATGCTCAGCAATAAGAGATCATCGAAAAGTGGAAGAAGGAGGAATATTCACAGTTATATTGTTTGTCTTCCCAAGCAACTTTGCTATGTTGCTGTTTCCTAGGACACGGCTGGACATCCACCTGCTGATGGGAAGTAGTGGATGAATTGTTTTTGCTACACACACTTTTTCTTTTCCTGTTAAATGATCATTATCTTGATTCATGAGTCTTATCTTCACCCTTCTATTTTCTCTCTATCCCATGGAAAGGGGAGGGAGTGAGAAGCTGGGTAGTTGTTTGGCTGCTGGCTAGAGTCAACCACAACAACTTTAGAATAAATACCTTAAAGAAAGAACCTTACTGCGTTTCTGAACATGGTTTTCAAAATTTCAGGGCAATGCTTTGAAAGTCCCTAAAGAACAGTTGCTTATGAAAGAAAAGTATTTCTTAGACATGTTGCAAGTGCTTGTACATTCATCTGTGTGTATGCGTTTCTCAACAGCGTATCAGAAACCTCCAAATAGCTGTGTTAAAGCTGTGCATACAAGAGGCAAGAATTAGCATAGCGAGGATCTATAATAAGTTTGTATTATTATTTGAGGGTTTCAAAACTTGTTGGGAATTCTGAACTGATGACAGTTCCCTGAAGAACCACAGCTACAATTGGTTAAAAAGCCGTTTCAAATGGTTGCTGCTGTTCTCACAGATACGGTGTTTGATAACTGGTAGGCAGGATCTTTTCAAGATGGTGAGACACGAGTTAGAGTTTCATCAGTTAGAAACAAGAATTCTCCATTTCCAGACGCAGAAAAGAAGTCTAGCACACAACATTTTTTCTATAAAGGTAATGTTTCAACAAAATGTTTGAACTGTTGGTGATGTGTAGTTTGCCTCACAATCACCTGTCATTTTGTGGACTTCTTATATTGGAAAATTTTTATTCAGGCTAGAGTCTCTTGCAGACTAAAAAACAAGCAGCTGTGTCATATTCCTGTGATAGTCTGTTGCCAGGTAAGCTGAATATAAGACCAAAGGAATGAAGAAAACAAACAACAAAAAAAAAAGCTGTCCAGAAAATGAACAGAACCACCAACCCCATAATTTAAAAGGGGGGAAAAAAAAAAGAGAAATGGGAAACAAACAGTTATAATAAATTAAACTTTTCAAAGCATATTGACAGTCATCAAGGAGTTACTTAGATAAAAAAAATAAATTTTAAAGAAGTAAGGGAAGGAGGGGTTATTCTAGTAGAAATAGAAAAAATCTACCTTTATCTTGAAAGAAAGATAAATGCTTTGTACAAGTCTTTGTTAAGGACTCTGAAACATGGTGTTAGCAAAGACAATATGGAGAATGAAAATGAAACCATGAACATGGAAACTTCCTTGTCTGTAGTAGATAAAGCATTCAGGGAGCTACATTTTCAGGTACAGTTTAACCCATGTACAGCTGTGCCACATGTGCATTGCTGCATAATCAAGGTGAAGTGCAATAAGTCTGTCTTTATCACATAACTATCAAGAGAAGCATGTGAGGGATAGGGATGTGATGGTGAAACTCTCGGATTGTGGTTGTGACTCCCTGTGCTGTAAAGTGCTCAAATTAGGATGATTGTAGCGTTGCCATACCAGAAGCAGCTGGCACATGGAATTGCAAGTTTCTTGAGCTTATTCATACATCTATCAAGTCAAACATCAGGCCTTAGGAATGATTAATAACAAATATTGTACCTACATTTAAAAAAGAATAGGCAGAACAGACCTGTTCAATAGACATTTTTCATCTCAATTAAGAGATTTTAAAGGAAAACCTAATAAGAGGTGACAGAAGTGAATAAAAATGGGGTAAAGTTAATCACTAAAGGCAAAAATCTATGTTAGAAGAACTTAACAGTATAATTTACTTTCTAAGAAAATAAAAGTAAGGTAGTTCTTGGTATGGTGCTGCACAAGAAGTTACTTTAACAGGGGAAAAGGATGGTTAATAATGAATTGCAAGCTAGGTAAGGAATAATTTGGTTGGCCTATTCCAACTTTATTAATATTGAGCAGCTTTAGTAAAAATGGGAAGTCAGATTGCATGGCTAAAACTTTCAAATATCTATATTGTGTCACTATTATTATCTGTACCTGTGAGTTGATCCTGTTAACAATTACACGAAAACAAAATCAGGATGACTATAATAAGTAATCAAAAAATCCATCAGTTCTCCCCAAAAACACTAGTAGTGCTGAAAATTTCAGCATTTCTGAGGTAGGTAACCAGTTAGGCAGTAACTTATTAAGACAGAAAGAAACCTGAGGAAATGAAGATAAAATATTTTGTCAACAACATAATGTACTACATATTGTGATTTTTTTTTCTGAATGCGATGTCTCTCAACTGAAAATACTGCTGTCTTTCATCTTCATTATTATTCATCATTATTTATCCATTATTATTCATTGTTATTATTTATCTCTAATACACAATTATTTTATTATTTTGGTATGAGCACTGACAACTCTAAATGAAATATTGAAATTTAAAATATATTAATAAAAATAAGGCATTTTTAGTAAGCATTCTAGGGTAGGTAATAGAGGCTGGTAGCATCACAGTTCCCTTAACTAAATGTCTTTTCACAATGAAAAATGAAGTAATTCCTTATAAGTATCAGATGTAAAGTTATTTTTAAAAATAAAGCAGGAAGTTATCCTTCGGACAGCATGATGTATGTTGTTCTCTGGTGAGGCTTGGGGCAATGGGTTCAAGGCTCAAAAATATTAGCAATGTTTTTGAAGTGATACAATTTCAGTAAAGGAAAATAGTCATGGTCTGTGGAGGGATGACCTATTTCAATTCCTTTGGAATGAGAGCTAGAACTTAATGCTGCTGTTTTCTAGATACCACCCTCTCTTCTTTATTCAATATGAAATCTCCTTGCTTCTTCAGATCTGCCTTTACAGTGCTTAACAGTGCAATGTCCATAGTTCTGCACCTGTGGGAGTGAAACTAAGCACTGGTTGTAAGGAAAATGGGATGAAAAACTTAGCCTAAAATGATTTTTGACAAGAAATTGTACTTGTAATGAAACAAAATATTTCATTTAGCTGCAGAGATGAAAATAACATTGTTTGCCAGTGTTTACTATTTTCCATTTTCCTGTGTAGGATAACACTGAATTTGCCCTGGGAGTCTTGCAGCTTTTAAGTTTGTGTCTCGTTTTTTAAATCTTTGTTTGTTTGTTTGTTTAAAATCATTAGTTCAATCCCTATAGTTTTATATTAAATTTCAAAATTAGTAGTTGGAGGAATGTAAAAACAGATTTTGCCTTCTGGCTTGTAGTATGCCCAGTCTTTAATGTATATATTTGTTATCAACAATCACATTCTTCCCATTACCAATACTCAGGTTCACTGTTTTTTTTTTTTTTCCCCCCCAAACCTCCTTACCAATACGCAGAGTTAAAGAGCACTGATTTTGTTACTGTCCTGTGTCCCTCAGCATAGCTGCAGTTTCAGACATTCAAGAAAAGGCTTAATTATCTTCTCAGGTACTTTTATGTCAAATCCCAGAAAACAAAATGCTGACCAAATAGAAAATAATATATTCAAAATTAAGCACTTTTACAAAGAAATGCTATAGCATTTCACTTGAAATAGAATGATTGATGCAAAAAAATTGTGCAGCCTTGGTGACATCCATAGGATCATCCAAGATGCTCTAATTTACATCTTTTTCTTGTCCTTGCAAAAATATTCACTATACTTAGACACGAACACTTAAAAAGTTACATCCAAAGGCTACATGAAAAGGGGCTTTAAATCTTGTTTACTGAGTACCAAACAGCCTGTTTTCAAAGCAAAGCATGGAGCTATCAAGAATCACAAATATTTTGCTGGGCAAAAGGATTTTTCTGTAAAGCCCAAGTTCAGCCAGAATGTTTTGATTACTGGGCTTTCTGGTACAGTTTTGTGTAACTGAACACAAAAACACAGTTTTTGTGTTTCTCTGGCAATTTGATGGTGGTATACCTCAGTGGAGACGTCTACTTAATTTTTTGCTCTCTACTGAGGAAAGTTTATAATGTCCTGAAGGTGGCAAGTGAAAGAGGCCTGTTACTGCTCCCAGGCTTCCCCTCTTCTCAGCCAGCAGTTGGCCATACCACACTCCCCCAAACATCTGTATCTGTTCTGTGCAATGTCTTGTTCTTCAGAAGTTGCCTACCCTGTTCTTGAGAAATCACTTACACTCAGTTTGCCACTCTGGCACATCAGCATAACCAACTATCAGTACAAAAATAACAAATAGGTATTCAGCTAAACACTACTCCTTAGAGGGTAAACTGAAATGTAGGCACAAAACATGCATAAAATGAACTGAAGTTCAGGAAACATGATAAGCTTTCAAAGCAGTTGTCTACCAAAAGCATGAGAGCAGCTAAGTGGTAATGACTGTTTATCTGGTGGTTGTCATAGTACCATTTCTGATCCATGGCAGTGTCTCTGTCAGTATTACTGTATTTAAAACTTCAAGAACAGAAGAGTCTACTAGATAAGTAATCTGGACATGCAGTTGGTATTATAGGAGAGGTCTGTGATGTCAGATACAAATAGTGCTCAGCACAGATAGTAGTTTACAATACCTACTGTTGTTCAAGAATGTCTCTCCAATGAAGAAAATCTCAACATAAGAGCACCTATATCAGCCAGTCCAGCCTGAAAAAGATACTTTGGGAATATCAAATACGAAATTTGGTATGATAATTATTAAAAAAAAATCAAATATGTTAAAAAATGTTTTATACACAGTCACTGTAATTCACCTGCCAGTAGTAGTCAATGTCCAAGAGATTAATCATGCTAGGATGCAATCTTTACTGTGTTTATTTACATTAATGTATTAATTATTAGTATGTAATTCTGCTTAATTCAGTGGCATTTTGTTTCCTATTATTAATTCTGATAGCACAATCAGGAATAGTGTCCGTTTGTGCTAGGCAATGCGCACAAAGCACATCTCAAGAGAGAGAATATGAGGGGAAGGATTACACCACAGTGTTAGAGTTGTACCTTAATTGCAGATCACTCTTTCAGTTGACGTGTTACAAGAACAGACAGAAATCTCTACATCTGGCAATATGAGAAAAAATGTCACTCCTCATTTGGCATTAAACATTATAAGATTTTGCTTTTAGCTTTGCCAACCAGTTAAGTTGAATTCAGAAACTGCTAGGGTGCAATGAAGAACCCAATCCTGCTTTTCAGGAGTTTTGATGGAGAAATGAATGTATTTACTGTGAACATCTACTATGTGGGCTACAACAAGTAATAAATAGAAAAATAGAGTATTATTCTACCTCTGTAAAGTTACATGGTTTGTCATTGCCCAGTTAACTGCATAGTTTTAAATAGCTAGATACTGAGGGAGTTTCCTAAACGGTGGGGAAAGGGATAAAAGAAGAGAGTTGCTGGTTGAGAATTTTTTGTTAACGAGATCATAGAATCATAGAATGGCTTGGGCTGGAAGGGATCTTAAAGATCACCTAGTACCAACCCTCCTGAAATGGGTAGGGATGCCACCCGCTAGATTAGGTTGCCCAGGGCCTCGTCCAACTTGGTCTTAACACCTCCAGGGATGGGGCATCCTCATCTTCCAAATCAGGTTGTAAATTAGGAGAAATTTCTTAGAATGATTAGTAAGGCATTGGGATGGGTTGCCCAGGGAGGCAACCGGTGGAGTCACTGTCCCTGGGGGAGTTAAAGGAAAAGTTGGATATGGTGCTTAGGGACATTGTTTAGTGGGTGATAGTGGTAATAGGGGGATGGTTATACCAGACTATCTTGGAGGTCTTTTCCAGCCCTAATGGTTGTGCGATTCTATTGTATGATTGTGGGCAACCTGCTCCAGTGCCCCACCACCCTCTGAGTGAAGTTTTTTCTTCCTTACGTTTAGTTTAAATCTTCCTTCTTCTGGTTTAAAACCATTCCCTATTGTCCTATCATTATCTGCCTGAGCAAAATGTTGTTCTCCATCTTTTTTACAAGCCCCCTTAAAATACTGAAAGTCCACAATGAGGTCGGCCTGAAGCCGTCTCTTCTCTGGGCTGAACATTTTCAGGTCTCTCAGCCTTCCTTCATAGGAGAGGTGCTCCAGCCCTCTGATCATTTTCATGGCCCTCCTCTGGACCTGCTCTAACAGCTTCTTCTTGTGCTGGGGGCCTCAGACCTGGATACAGTACTCCAAGTGGAGCCTCACAAGTGCAGAGCAGAGGGGGACAGTCACATCTGTCGACCTACATTGGCCTTGCCAACAGTCCAGGATGCAGTTGGCCTTTTGGGCCCAAAATGCTGGCCTATGTTGATCTTCTTGTCTACCAGAACCTCCAAGTCCTTCTCCGCAGGGTTGCTCTCAATGAGTTGTTCATCCAGTCTGTCCTCATGTCTGGCATTGCACTGACCCAGGTAGAGCACCTTGCACTTGGACTTGTTCAACTTCAGGCGGTTCATGTGGGCCTACTTCTTTTTAAGCTTGTCCAGGTCCCTTTGGATGGCATCCCTCCCTTCTGTCGAGTGCAGCTTGGTGTCATCCGCAAACTTGCTGAGGGTGCACTCGATTCCACTGTCTATGACAAAGATACTAAATGGCACCGGTCACAAGATAGACCCCTGAGGGACATCACTCATCACCAGCCCCCACCTGGATGTAGAGTTGTGAACCACAACTCTCTGGTTGCGGCTATCCAGTCAATTCTTTATCTGCTGAATGGTCCAGCCTTCAAATCCATCTCTCTCCAATTTAGAAATAGGGCTGTCATGGGGAACTGGGGAAAATACGAGGGATATCCTGTGTATTTTCAAACTTCCTGTGTATTTTTCTCTTGACATTTTTGGGAAAGTTTAAAAAAAAAAAAAGCAACCCAGCAGAATAAAGCAAAAAATAAAAATAGAAAGCATCACACTTTTAACAGTATAAGCTTTAACATTTAATATTTATTTTCTGTTTTTAATAACCAAACACAGAAGAAACTGTGTGATAACAGCTCATCCACCAAGTGTAGTGTAATCAAATTTTGTCAGGTTCAAAAAACAAAACAAAAGACTGGAAAAGTTTCGGGCCTACTATGATTCTACTTCTTTCTGAAGTAATAGTGACAGAGTGGGTCATTCACAAATGTAGTTACTGAAAACAGCAGCGACTAGGGAGATATTTTTCTGAGTACTACAATCTATATATGTATTTCCTCTTCCAATATAAAACTCATCACTTACAAGTTTATATATTTTATGACTTTTCCACTTTTTCCATCATGGTATATAGTTCCCAGAAACCAAGGCAGTCAAATCTTATATCATTAAATCTCTCAAGTTATTAAAAATGTGATAGGAGTCTTCTTGAGTACTTTTGTGTATCTGTAGTTTGTGAGTTATGCATGTTTACACGCACAGAAGTACTCAAATTTGATGTTATTTGATGTCCTTTATCCCTAGTTCACGAGTTCTATGTTAGCTTCCTATACATGGTTGCCATTTCAAGGATAGAAGGCCAAATTTTTAACAATGTCATAATAAGAAATCTGTGTGTCTGAACATAAGGCAAATGTGGCTCTTTAACACCTATGCAGCTGGAGTAATCCACTATTCAGTATTGCCCTTTTCTATTTTAATACAGTTGACTGGGCACTGGAAGAGAAGATAAGTGTTCCCTCAGAGTATGAAGCTTAACTGGAAATACTAGACTACAGTAAACACTGTATAACAGTAGAAAGCAAGCACAAACTGTGCAGATTTTCATCATCTTTGTCCCTAGCAGTCTGGCCCTGCCACATTACGTAAAGTATATAATTAAGATTATATTTTTGAATGCAATAGTGGTTAAAGCATATTATCAGGCAAGTTGTTGTTACCCAGCTTGTCTTTTATCTTATTTGTAAAGAATGTTTTCTAAATTGTTTCATTTGAAGTTTGGGTCAGAATTTTCCTTCTGTATTTTTGAAATAATTCATAAAGTCAAAATATTGGGAGGATGACTGTTTCAGAAATAAATGCAGGTGGATTATCCTTATATGAACACTTTTTTGATAGCAACAAATGACAAGGGAAGTAATCATCCATGTTTTACAAATGGGGAGGTAAAATATCTTGCCAGGACCATTCTTGGTACCAGAGGCTTCATTAGGCATCTGCAGCTATGGCATGACAGATTTCCTTTGCTTTGAAGTGTTCCGCCCTACCTGTGCTCCCATTCCTCACCCCAATGAAGTATTCTGCCCCTGGAGCTTCTCATCTTAAACTGAGAAACTATTATTATTATTATTATTATGTTATTATTATTATTTTTATAATGCTGTTGCTCCACTGGAATGGCTTTATTATTTTTTTTTCCTTTATTTATCATTTCTGGTCTGTTTTCTTGTCTGAGCAGTCCTATTGTCCTCAGTCAGTAGCTCAGGGTTCACTCAGTGAGAGACAGGCTAAGATAATTTGAATTGCATTGTGTTTTCTATGAATAATGGGCAGTTGCCACGGATCACTTCAGAAATATTGGACTCAAATGTCTTTTTTAGTTAATAAAACAACTCTGACATTGAAAAACCCTGCAGCAAAATTACACTGGAAAAGTGGTATAGACATTTTTTTTCCTGAATATGAAGATATTTAACAATGAGCTGTTTTTCTTTTTGTGGTCCTTCATTTTTCTGATTCTGGAAAAAAAAAAAAAAGGTGGGGGAGCAACAAATAGGTAAAAGTACTCATAAAAAGAGTACTCCAAAAAAGTACTTCCAAAAGATACTACCCATCATCTGTTCATTTAACTTGACAACCAGCCAGTAGTCTGATCATCTTTGAAGGTGAAATTGTTACTCCTAACTAAGAGCAACAGATGATATTTTATGCTATTGTTATTATGTACCCTTGCTTAATCTTAAAATAAAACACAAATCTCTTACCAAATCTGTTTTCATTTATGTGTGACCATGAATGACTTACGTTGATGGGGGACAGGAACAGGTTGCCCAGAGAAGCTGTGGATGCCCTATCCCTGGAAGTGTTCAAGGCCAGGTTGGATGGGGCTTTGAGCAACCTCTTCTGGTGGGAGGTGTCCCTGCCTGTGACAGGGGGTTTGGAACTAGATCATTTTTAAGGTCACTTCCAACCCAAATCATTTTATGATTCTATGTTATGCTTCTGGTTAGCACTGAAGAAAGAAACTAAGACCTTCAGCTGTACAGCCAAATCTTCAAAATATGCTTTTGCTCCCACTGCTGCTCTCGTTTTCACTTCTATTTCAGTTTTACTACCACTACATCATACTCATTTTATTGGTAGCAAATTTAGTAGTTCTTTAGATGATTCTGTAAAATACCTCCAGGTGTATGAATTAATCAACAAGCTAGTAAGACAGATAAATATTCTTTCTTTTATACATTAAAATTCTGAAGAGCAGAGGAGCAAATTTCATTTAAAAATACTCAGGAAGCTGGGAAAAAAAGTGAAATTAATCCCTACATTGCTGATCTTCCAGACCAGTGACTGTAGCTGACAGGTATGCTGTGATCTCCCTCCATTTTTCCTTTTCCTTGCTTTACTTGAATCCCCTAATTCATTCTCTTCATTTGCATAGTCATGGAATGGCTGAGTTTGAAAGGGACCTCTGGAGGTCATCTTGTCTAAAAGCCCTGCTCAAACAAGACAATGTAGAGGCTTGCCCAGGATCATGTCCAGTTGGCTTTTGAACATCTCCACAATGTCTGGGAGTAATCTGCTTCAGTGCTCAGTCAGCCCCTTGTACTAAAGAGTGTTTCCTTACGTTCAGACAATGTGCTTGTTACCTCTTGTCTTGTCTTCTTTGTTGTGTTTACAAACCATAGAATAAATATTACAAATATAAATTTTAGCTGAAATGAAAATGCACATAATTCCTAATTCCCATATGTGTATGGTTGGTTTAAGTCTGACTCAATACCTCCAGGAGATTTCTTTACCTCCCTTTTAATTTACACTTAGAGAAACTAGTCACTCTATTCACAGTGTCAGATATCAAAGAAAAGGAACTCTTAAAATGACTTTGTTCTACAAATCTTCCCTAAATGAATTTCATGGACCATAGCAAAAAGATTCTTTTTGTTGTCTGTATTTCACTTACAAACATTAAGTTATAAGCAGATTTAATACACATGCATATTGCAATACCTAAAATAATTGTCAATGCATTTTAAATATACTCAGAAAAAAAAATCCATTTTCATTGATGTTACAGCAGATGGGTTGCTGCAAAAGATAAGGGCTCAGTTGGAAGTAGACCAGAGGCTATTTTTGACATCCTTGTTAGAGGGACAGATGATACCATAGTAACTTTTTAACTAAAATTCACTTAGCCTTGAGTGATGTTTAGTAAAAATCAATTTAGAGTTCAAATGAGTTCAATGAATGCTTTTTATGTATGTGTTCAAGGTTAGAATTGTAGCTCTTCCTTTTACATTGTGAATTTTCTATTAACGTGTATATATAATTCAGTGTTGAAGGACTTAATACTTGTGGTGATGGATGTTGACCCTTGTACAGATATTTACCAGAAAAAATGAAGTGCATGGGCTTGATATTAACACTGTTAAACTTCATAAAAAATACTCAGAAATAAATCTGAACTTATTCCTTCTCCCATTTCTTTCCTTGTTGTCATAGCTTTGCTATGGTTATTTTTTATTTTATTAGAAGTGTTTCTTAACAGAAATGTTTCTTTGTAACAGAAAACAGGGAGCAGCAAACAAGTATGGAAGCTTTTAAAATGTGTTACGGTTGTCTCATCAGCTTTATTGAGGGTATTGCATCTGAATTAGGTAGGATCACAGGTTATCTGGATTTATAGCTGAATATGCAAAGGGTTTTGATAACAGATTTTTTTTTTTCTGAGCTACAGAAGAGTATATTTTCTCATAGATAATAAAACAGGTTTATTATGTTCAAATTTCATACATTTGGGTTTATAATATCCTTTCACTGATTAAGGACTCTTCTTATGGCAGTATGAGTTATTCTTAGTCAGCTCTTTAATTTCAGAATAGTATATGCAAGAAAAAGATGAGCAGAGGCTGCTAGGTTTCACTGAAAATGAGGGCATGACATACAAGCTGTAAACTGAAGTGTTGGTGGTTGAGAGATTTTGTTGTAATGTTAGAAGTACTGAGCGAAGTGAGAAAGACGTCTTTTCCTTCAAATTATTTCAAGTCAGTGAAGCTTTGCATATAAGCCTACATACAATTGTTTGAGTTTCTAAGAGAGTTTGAGTACTCTCTTCCCATTCTTGTTCTATTGGTTTTGTAGATAAGTAAGTTTACAAGGAGAATCCTTCCCTTAAATAGTATATCTGAAGCTGGTATATCTGTATAATAGTATATCTGAAGCTGGTGTTCCATAGAAAGAATTTTAAAAAGTATAATGACTATTCAGAGAAGAAATCTGCAAAATTAGTAGTTATTCATCTTATGGCAAATAGATAGACTTATCTGACCAGGGTCATCAGAACAAAGCACTAACTACAGTGATCTCTTTTCTCCACTACTTGTTCTATGGTGTGATTTTGCTATGAATGTAATGCACTATGCATCCCTTTTAATTAACCCGTTTCATATTAAACACAATTTTGATGCTTTAGCCTCTTATTTTATGTTTATATTAATCTCTTACAGGTTGTGGAATCCAAACAGTGAGAGTCTACGCTGAACATCACAAATCACTACAAATTTAATGAGCCCTGAGGTTTTTCTGTTTACACACTTGATCACGTGCTTGCTTTCTTCATGCATGCAAACATCTCTGGGTAGAGATAGAGAATGGTCGTTTCTCTTTACTTTTTAAATGCAATGATGTACATATACTGATAACTGGTCTTAGGAACCTGCTTTTTTCTTTTTTTTTCTCTCATTTTAATTTAGTGAGATGATATATCTCAAAAACAATAGATCAGATTACAATAATGATCATAATTATGATGACATTAATGACCTGTTAATAGGTGTCTTATTATTGTTTCTCTACACTTGATTTTTACCTATCATGGCTTAATATATTATGAAGATTTTTGATGACCTGACGATAGATTTTTTGGGAGGGAATTTGATGCAAACACTATTAATACAGATCCTGAAGGTGACTGGATACTTTCAAAGGGTAAGACAATTGAAAGAATAATCTCTTTTCCTTTCCTTTCCATTCCGTTCTTTAGCCCTAGAAACAAAACCTCCTTAAGTTGAACCTCTTGATTCCCATATAGTTCCCTAACTAGCCTTGTGAGACTCTACCTAGTGTACTTCATCCAGCTCTGGGGCCACCAGCACAAGACATGTTCCTGTTAGAGTGGGTTCAGAGAAGGGCCACAAAAATAAACGATCAGAGGGCTGGAGAAGCTCTCCTACAAATAATGCTGTGAGAGCTGGGGTTGTTCAGCGTAGTGAAGGCTCTGGGGAGACCTTTTAGAGGCCTTCTAGTTCCTATAAAGGGAGCTTATAAGCAGAGGGACTTTTCACAAGCACATGTAGGGCATGGGGTAATGGTTTTAAGCTGAAAGAAGGTAGGTTTAGGTTAGATATTTGGAAGAAATTCTTCACTCAGAGGGTGGTGAGGTACTGGCACAGGCTGGCCAGAGAAGCTGAGATGCCCCATCCCTGGAAGTGTTCAAGGCCAGATTGGATGGGGCTTTGGTCAACCTGATCTAGCAGAAGATGGTCCTGTCCATAGTAGGGGGGTTGGAACTTTAAGGTCACCAAGTCATTCTGTGATTCTAAACTAAGATGCGTTTTCAGTTGTTTAAAAGAACATCTTCTAGTTTTTCATGTCTCAGGGACAGTCCCTTTGGAGTCATGATACAGTGATAGAAATAACATCCACTCTAATATTTTTTATGTAGCTTTGTGATGGAGAACAAACATAGATGATTTTAAGTCACCTGAATTTTCAGTATTTTCCTGAGAAAGTTCAAATACTAGCAGCTCATAGGCATATTATTTTCAACTTCTGTTAAAAAGATAAATCTTCAACCTCTTGTAATTGATCTCATTCTATTCTTGTCTTGCCTCCAACCATTCTGTAAGAGAAGGTCAGTGAGAAAATAGTATGTGATCCAATTTTCATGCATCTTATTATCTCTTGATTTTCATTTTTAAACACTGGGAAGTTCTCAGCACAAAATCTATTTGTGATTGTGTGTAGTGGTAGATGTAACGTTAGTATTTAATCAGCCGAGTGTGGATACCATAGAGATATCTATAATGTTTTTTAAGGCCTCCTTTATGTCTAGTCTGAAAGTTCATGAATTTACTGAACATAAATTAAGTATTGGACTTTAAAATGTGACAAATCTGTCCTCCAGAAGAAATGGGGCATTATTCTTTGCAATGTGATATGCCATTATGCATGTACAAGTAGACTACTGATAATGATCTATAGGAAGCCACCAAATGTATGTGGTATAGGATGCAGAGTTTTCCATATCTTGAGGCCATTTTTTCATCAATTTAAGCACCATAACAGCAAACTGTTGATAAAAATTTATAGAATCTGAAGCACAAAGTGTCAACCATATGATCTGATTCTTCTATAAGCAAATATTTTTCCACACAGTAGGTTTAAGTCCCATTTTATTTCAATGTTGAATTATTTCTGCTACCATAGTCTGCAAGAGGCATAAAGTCTTCAATCAGATTATTATTTTAATAATTGGGTTTTTAATTATTAAATAATATTTAAATTATGTATTATAAAGTTTTTATTGAGTGTTATGAATTCAACCAACATGAATTCATTTACTTCAAGTCTGTTTGACTGAAAAAAAAAATGTGGCATTACAACAATGAAAGATCAAGAATCTTGGCAATAGAATACTTTGAATTACTCCTGTAGACTCTTTTTCGTACTGTTTCTATGATACGCTCCTTTGATATGTAAGACCAATTCATCTCTTAACATCATGAACGTTTGCAGATTTTTCACTGTTGTTTGATATTACCTGTGATTTTTGATATACATTTGATTAATATTTAATTTGCTATTACCTGACTAAATAAATGAATAAACCTATTTTTTCAACTTTTCTTTGCCTAAGAAATAGAATTATTTTATCGTGGTTATGAACATCATTGAGAATACAATGATGTTACTCTTACATTAACCCAGAACAGCAGTGAGAATTTTAAGCTCACTTTATTGATATATCCTAGGGGAAACTAATTAGGCTTAGCTTATAACTTTTTTTTCTTAGCTACCTTCTATTTAAGCATCACACTACTGTACTAAGTTCTGTACATGGGACACTAACATACTATCTGTGATATCTGAATTGAGAATAAATACTTTGCTTACTTGATGCAAAGGTAGAAATTCTGAAAGCTACTGTCAAAATAATACTAGTGAGAAGCCATGCGCTTTTTGTACTAACTCCCTATACATTAGGAGGAATATATATTTCAGTAGGGTAACCTTGCATTATCTGCTGTGTAAAAAATATTTTGAAAAAATCATAGATTTTTAACTGCCAGATACAATCTATGTGTTAAGGTCATAGCCTTGTCCATCGTCAAAGGACAATTTTTCTTTGATTACAGTAATAATTAAGTAATTAAGTAATAATTGCCATTTCTGGAGCCCCAGGACTGGTAAATCCTAATTTCTGAATTCCTCCGGTATGAGGAATATTGCACTTGATGATATATTAATACATTCTTGTAATTATACAGCTAGTGAATTGGTAAAATTGTCAATCCTTGTCTCCTCAAACAACCTATCTACTTGTTGTTGTGGAATTAATCATGACAGTGTGTTTGCATCCAGATCTGAATTGCATCATGCCTTCCTGGGAGAATGTAGGTCTGGATATCTGGACTATTCTGTAGCAGGGTGCAAGAAAATCAGGTCAATCTTCATGGAATTGGACTACAGACTACAAATTAAGCTATCCAGGAGGATGTAGACATTGAAAGCCAGCCAAAAATACACTGGTGGCAAATCACATTACCTCTACTTAGTTAAATGATACCACTGAAGCAGAAAAGCTCATAAAAATAGAGATAAAACATCTAGTCTATGAACAGTAGAGTAAGAACTTAGATTTTTTTAAGCTAATTCCTTTTTTTTTTTTTTGTCCATTGGTATGATTTTTAATCATTTACTTTCACTGCTATCCTTTCTGAAGCTGTAACATTTTACTTACTTCAGTCATTTATGCATTTGGCCTCTCACAGATACTCCAGAATGTTTTTATTGTAATTTTAATACAAATGGGGCAACAGTCACCGTTTAGACTTGCTATCAGAAAAGCATACTCATTAACTATGACTGTTTCGTTAGTTACTGACAACAGCTTCCTACATTTTTTGTGATTATCATAGCTGTAATGGCTGCCACCCTGTAATTTGTCAATTGCTAAATATTACTAAGGCAAATATTGCCAGGTTTTCAACAGCAACAAAGTTTTTTTTTCTTTTTTTTCCTTGAGATATTTCATTTGCAAAATGAGAAGGAAAAGTTTCCCCGCAACATTTGTAGCATCTTGCATCATCAATAATGCAAACCCTATAAAATGTCATGACATAAACATCATATTTTTCTCATTGAATCATCTTCTGTCTATTTCCTTATTTTTTTTTCCTAATTTCATCTCATTCACTTTATTTTCAGGTACAAATTAATGTTATTATTTCAAAGCTTATATAGCTAAAAACTGTACAATTTAATCGGTATTTGCAATATTTGTTCTTTTTACTTCACTTTGGTAGCAATATTTTGCCCTAAACTTCCTATCTATAATATCATATTCTTCTAAGTTTAAAGTAGATGCTAAAATTTACTTGAAACAATCTAATTTGCTTCATGAAGCATGATAACCACTTTTTCTATAAACATTTTTAATTTCCAAAAAATAAAATTTATTGCATTCTATCTCTTGTTTAATCTTGGGAAGTTGTTTCCCATTGAATGCTCAAAAGTTACAGGTTTGCAAATATAGCCTGTGTTACTGCAAGTTCTGAGGAAAAAAAAAGAAAACAAAACATATTAGTACTGTCTCGGCTGTCTAGTACCCTTTGTGTATGTTCAAAAGTAATGCAGGTCAGTGGGATTGGAGCTATTAGATGAACCATTGGTACGGAAAAGCATGTGTCCCCACTATGGTCATTTTGGAGGGTTATCCTCTGGATTAGATCCAGTCTGAATGAAAACACCAAATGTCCTGGTGCACAGACAAACCAAGGTTTGCCTAGGTGTGCTCCTATTTCACCTTCTGGATTAATTTCAGTTCATATCCTCCAAATTAAGTCTATGATATGACCAAAGCTCCATAAAGGTAATAATCACTTTGAAAGCACACTTTTTTGCCAAACTAAAATGCTAATTCCATTGCAATCTTTACAAATTAAAGTATATATAATATACTTACATATCCATGTGAATAAAACTATTGCATTTGCAGTGGTTCTGTGAGTAGAAGTGTGACAGTTTGGGGGGTAGCTTTGGAAATATATACATTGATATCCATCATTGGAATTGCCGTATAACAGAGATAGATGCAATTAGTGATGTTTACAGAATATTTCTTTAGTGTTTTGTCTATTCTCATTTTAGATTTATTATAAAATTTTACCTCTTTAATAATAATTATTAATTATTAATATTGGTCCTTTTCTCCTTATTACATCCATTGACAAAACATTAATTTGATTCTTACAACATTTGTCAAGTGTATCATTTTTATTTATTGCTTAATGTTCCATATTCACACTCCTAATCTTTTCTTAGTTTTGGTAACTGTGTTGTTTTAACTGAGAATCTAATTTTTCTTTTTATTACCTTTATGATAATTTCATAGTTCAAGTTTATGTATCTTGATCCCATAACATCAGAAATATAAAAATACGCTTACTTTTTCAGCTCTGCAAGATCAAAAAAATTTTTAATATTGGTTTACATACTGCCAATGCATTTTATTTTTATTTTTTATTATTGCTATTACTGATACCTGAAATGTTAGCTTTTTATGGGTGTTTTTACAGTACTGTTTTAGTTTCTATTGGAAGTGAACTTTTGAAAGAGTTTCATGATAGACCATGTTAAAAAGCTTTGAATGGACTGCAAAGTGAACTCAGTACACAAACCAGATTCAATTTTGGTCAAATTAAAGCCGAGTATTCATCAAGAGTTTAGGTACTGTACAATATCCATGGCACAAGGCTAGGGCCAGTATGAAGTAAAAAGGATTGAAAGTTATATAATGCAGTTGTTAAATGTTCAACACAATTTTGTTTTGATGAACAATCAGCACTGTTTTTCCTTTTTAAATTATATTAAATATTAATATACAATAAAATATAAAAAATAATATTATGAATGAATATTGATAAAATGTATAACAAATAGAACCACTGTGCAGAACTTAACTAAAGTTCATGCTGTCTTGAAACGTGCTTATTAAGAAAGTGAGTTTGTGTTGTTTTTTGTTTGTTTTATTTTACATGTTTATGTAAGCATAACTTGTAAACTTCATATTAATTGTACACATTCAAGTTGTCTGGATTTTGATTTCAGGAATCATATTTTAGATGATAAGCCAGTCAAAGTTCACATACTAATGAAAATACAAGCTTTAAAAAATTCTGTTCACAGATGTTTCTATGCAGATGGGAAAAAATAGGCTAGTTGAACATTAAGGATTATTATTATTTTTTTTAATTAATTTAAAATCGTGATGTGTACTGTAATTAAATTATTTCCACTTGGGTGAACCAAGTTGGAGTTTATGTTCAAGGGATCCTTTTCACACCTGTATAAAATTCATGTAAGACATTATCTTACAGACTGCTCTTATTCCAGTTTAGGAAGAGATGTAGTCATTGCTTCCATGAGTGGCAGGTAAGCTTAAAGATAGATAGTACCATTGACACATGATACAAATGCTTTTTCATGGTCTTTCAGGCATATATCTCAGATAACTTTATGAATTTCAATAAATTAAAAACAAACAAGCAAACAAAAACACTTTATTAATTGTTCAATAAATTCCAGAACCTGGCTTTCATACCATCCTTCTCATCCCCATCATATTTCTTTGCGTGTGGAAAAACAGTTTCTGATCTATACCCTATGCATAGAATTTTTTGTTTTCATTTACATCTGTGGGAGATGGAGATATTTCCTCAAAACACAAAGCACTGTCACACAGAGCTTCTCAGTGATTCAAGGATTAAGATTCCAATTTCTTCAAGTGGTATATTCTTTATTAGCAGCGCTGGATGCATGGGGGATCTCTCTGCCTATTGTGCATACTGAAACGAAAAGCCATGCCAAATTTATACAGCAAAACGATGGATATTTCGTAAGCACCTATATATATTTATGACCTATCCCCGCCTACTCTCGCTTTCCATGCTAATTAGTCTCTTGGTGCCTTACGCTTGCGCAGATCTGCTTTTAGTCCTTGAGTAGTGGTCGTCAAAGGGTGGGCGGTGGTCCTGAAGAGGAAGGCTGCGAGTCTTCCTCCCAATGTACTTTTCAACTTTGGTCCAGTTTTCTGCTGAGTGGGCAATTTTGGCCTGTTGCCCAACCACAAATCCTGTTCGTACTGGTTTTATGGTTGGTATTTCCCTTTATCTCTGGTTTCAATGTCCTGTTCTGACATCTCCAAGGACGAGGCTCTTGTTCTTTATCTGGTGTTCCGCTGCTCTGCACATCTTGCCTAGACATTCTTAATTATCTATATTATTTACGATTCTTAGTAGTTTTAACACCTTATTCATCAGGAGATACAAACTTGTTAAAATCACCTTATGATACTAATATACTTTGTCAGCCTACTAAATGACTTCAGCAGAGGTGAATGAAAAATGCTACATTTATTGAATTATCATTCATATGGTTATATTAGACAGTCGCTGACCCTAGTTTGTTTATTTATTTACATTTTAATTGTTGTTTGTTTTTCAAGCTCCAATCCTGCAGTTCACTTTAGAGAAGCCTACTGTTTCTTCTGGTGTCCTTCAAAGATGGCAGTTTATGGAGTTCAGTTCAGAAGGTAACACTGAGGCTGACTCTTGCAAATCCCTAAACAATTGTCACATGTCACTCTTCTCTGAGAAGACATATGACAAGTTGTGCCTAATTCTGTGTTCAAACCAGAAATCAGGAATTGCAGGTAGAACTATATGCCAGGGCACAGCAGGGGGCCAGCAGTTCCCTGGGGCCAAGCACTGGGAATGTGAAAATCAGGGCAGGGCCCAGCAGGCAGGGCCCGTCCCAGTGCCCCAGCCAGGAGCAGGGCACTGGGGCAGCCCCAGCCCCGGGTACTGGCCACCTCCCTGGAGCCAGGGTTGTAGGCCAGGCCGGGCCTTGGGCCCATGTGTGGGCCTGGCTGGCTGTGGGCAGGGCAGGGCTGTGGGGAGTTGGAGCCTGGCCCCGCTACGGCCTCAGTGGGGCAAGGGCTGGTGGCCCAGGGGCTGCTGTGGGGCCCAGACCTGGGACAGGAGGGCCTGGTGGTGCACTCGGGGCCAGAATGCATTTAGACAGAAAATCCTAAGTAAAATAAATTACACAAAAAATCTGTAGGCTTACACCATACTTCTTTACCATTCACAATATGTATAACATGTAATTTATTTTTATGACACAATTTTACGGTAAGTTTCGTTGAAACCTTATGTTGCACAAGCAGTAGCATAGCTTCACTCAGTTCTTTTAGATTTTTTTTTTCATTAAATTTAATGGAAAAAGAAATCTAAGTCTGCAGCTTTATCCAGTGGTAGCTTTTGATTTGTGTCTTTTAAAGCTCATCTGCACCTTTTTTTTTTTTTTTCCTGCTAGGATAGTTGAAAAGTGAATATGACAGTAGGTGCCATGTCTGTTAGCTATAGTTTACTCACTTTCATAAAATGTTGCATAAGAAATTACAAGAACTTGCTGCTCTAAGCTACAGATCAGCTGCTCTGGGAGAAACTGTATTATAAGTTCTAATAACTAATATGAAATCCATCAAACGTAATTTGAATAAGAGTTTGATTTATACTATACTCATTCTAAGCAACAAGAGAGTTACAAACTGAGCTCATAATGACATAAATTTACAAGGTAAATATTGTAGACAGAACAGATCTACTTTTGCAGTTAGGAAAAAAAAAAAAAGGAATTATTAGCATCACATCAAGGACTCCCAGGTTCAGAATGCTTAATTAACTCGTAATCTCTTTTACCTGGCAAAACAGCAGCTTTTGAAAAAAAGCCATTGGGCTCAGAGATTCTATTTAAAACTCCATTCCTCAAAACTTCGTTCCTCTTGAATTACAAATGTCCAAATTTCCAATATTCATTCCCATCTTTCCTTGCAGATGTAACTGAAAAGAAGAAAATGAGCATTTTGATTTTTCATTGATTTATCTGTGATTAACACTAAAAAAAATAAAAATAAAATGCACATTGCTTATTTATTATCTTTAGATTAACATAAGTAAACACCATGTAAAATTCCTTTAGTGATTTGTTGACATATGCATGTACAGTAAGGTTTTCTAGGAGAGGAGAGCCTTGAAGCCATGTTCATTCAGACATTCAGATGGCAAGCAAGCAAAATCAACCCTTTTTTTTTTTTTTTTTTAAACCCACATAAATAGCTGTTTCCTGCATTTAACAAGTAACATCCAAAAACCTGTCATTCACAGTGAAGTTCTCTGCGGTAGATAAAGGAGCAAAGCTAGTAAAAGATTCCGGGGATATAGTAGTAACTTGACCAACTGATTAATTAATTAACCCTACTAAATGAAATTCTGATTTTGAACTAAACTAAAGCTGAAGAAAACTTGCAGAGAAAGGGATGTAAGCAAGTAAATCTCAAGCAAGGACCAGAGATCTATGTTTCTTATTGAAGAAATGAGTATTTCAGAAGTAGTGGTACAAAAGTAGTGAGGAACTTAAATGAAAAGGAAGAACAAGATAATTAATGCAATTGGTAACTGAATGACGTAACAATGTTTACAAACAGTATTTGCTACACATTTGATTCTCACCATTATTGACAGCAAACACGTAATTTGTGTGAGATTTAGATTAATTTGTGTGAGATTTAAATTGCATATAATTTTTCAAAGAAAAGGTTTTAGCTGGGAAAGCAGTGACATGCAACAGAGCTGGGTTAAATTTCATTCTAGCAAGTAATATTTGGACAACTAATAGTATTCAAAGCATAGCTATGGTCCTACAGCAGTTAGTGTACTGCAGATACTTTTCTACTTGTTAGCATGCACTATTGCTGATTATTCATCCATTATTCTTTTTCAAAATGCTCAGCCAATGTGGAGATGAATATCCTGTAACAAGCTATACACATTTTAATAAAAAGTAATGCTGAATATTGCAGATGCAATATTTATTAAGGCTAGCTGAATGCTTATGCTTAGTATGTTTTCACAAACAAGTATAAATTTACAAATAAATATGCAAATAACCAGGGGAAACTTATCCTGGTTTTGTGCAATTTACGTCAGTTCACTTTTCTTTATTTTTATTTTTTTTTTAGTCTTTATTTTGTTGTGGCTTTTCCATGCAGTGAAGCATTTCATTCTTAAAATTTGAAATCTTCTCTTCTATGGAGAAGAAAATAAATAAACCTGTGTTTTAAAAATCTGTAGACCCTAGACTAAAATTTCACTTCACAGGTTTCCCTGACATCTAGATGCTCTTTTCTTTTGAGAAATTCAGCTTGAAACCTTGTTTGAAGCACTGTCTGGCATTCTGTTTATGGGCTTTACTTTTGAACACTTGATTAATTCAGTTCACCACTCTGTGCCCTGCTTACACTATAGCTATTTACATGTCTCATTTAATTAGAGTGATAAGGACTTGAAAACAAAGCTTTTATTCTACAGTACCTACATATTCAATTTCATAACCTGATGTCAAGACTACTTAGTCTGAATAAAACCTGGCAATTTTGAACATGGGATAGTGTCTTAACAGATCAGCATTTGAAGTCTTCTTTATATATTTTTTCTTATTTAAACATCTAGAATCATAGACTAATTTAGGTTTAAAGGGATATCTGGAGTTTATGACGTCCAGCCTCCTGCTGAAAGCTTCCCTAGGTAATGAAGATAGTTGAAACTGTATCAGAAAATCTTAATATGTTCAGGTTCATTTACTTCAGTATCCTAGCCAGTAGTTAATGTTTAAGCAGGTGCTATAAGTAAAGATTTACAGTGTTTCTACACTTCATTCAGAAGAAGACTCATTTTGTACAATGCATCTTCATTCTGACTTCAGAATTTTTGACTGAAGAAGAGAGGAGAGCGAAAATTTTCTGACTGTTGCCAATTGGGATGTATTTTTGCAATTGCTAATACTGTTTATACTTCTATATAAGTCCATAATGTCCATAACAGTGGTTTCTTACAGATATTAAGCTAACTATCCAAGTGCAGATGTATCAACATTTAAACAGTATATTCTCTTAAAATTTGTCTTTTTGTGAGTGTCACACTCACAATGCTACATACTAGAAAACAAAAGCATATTCATTTTGAGTTCTGCTAAGAGAAATAAGATGCACATATACTGCTGCTGAAGGGTGTGTGCACCCAGAAGAAAAATAATAGGCCAAAATCTATTTTTAATACAGAGGCAGAAAACAGTTCATGGCCCATTAGAATTCAAGCAGAGACAGGGCAAGTAAATGGAAATCTATAGAAGTAATAGCATATATGGAACTATGTCCATCTAAGAAAGTCCCCCAAGCTGAAAATAGCTGATGTTTGGAGCACTATGGATAGGGTGTGGTACAAACTTTTTATGACTGCCCTATTTTATATTTCCTCAGGCACTATTTATCCCTTTACTGGAGGGATACTCCTCCACAGGGCAACGTGAAACTTCATTCTGTCCCTGTATGGCTTTTCTTAAGCTATCACAAAGCAGGAAGATATGTGAGAATTATGTAAATTGGACACAGTTTTAGCACTAGCTATTTTATTATTTGGATAATTTTGTTTAAAGAGGAGAAACATTCTAGATGCTTCAAAATCCACATGGTGTTAAAGTAGTCTTGAAATACATTCTGCTTTGAAGTCATTTGAGAAAGGCGATGGGCAAAGCTCAAAGGCAGTTCAGCATCACTCAAGTATAGTAGTGTTTATAGTAGTAGCTAAACATTGAGACACTGGTAAAGGGTGCCTTCTGCTCCTGCTCATTGAACTCATCAGTTACTTCCTACTTGTCTTTTCTCTTTCCCTCTTTCTGTTGCTGTCCGCTGAGCTCTATATGTGAACAAAAATTTCAAGGACCAGCCGTGAAAGGCAATGGTGGAGAAAAAGCAAGGGTGCTCATCAAACGCAGCAGCTGGAAACACATTAAGATTCTCTTTTGAGCTGATTCACTCCTTTGCCCATACTGCATCCTAGCTATCTTTTCCCTTGTGTTGGATTCATCTAGAATTTATTTCTCCATTTCTCTTACCTGCACTTAATTTGATGAGATCTAGAAGTGCCCAGTTCTGTGGAGCAGAAGAAAGGCTGCTTAGGTTCCCTGTCTCTCTGCTCATGTAGAATTCATTGGAATTTGAATATAAAAGCCTTCTAAAGTGCAGCTAGCTTGCAGGCTTCATATTACAAATCCCAGCTATTTACTGTCTAAAATTCAGAGAACCTGGAAGACAGTGGGACAAAAAGTAAATTGCTGTTCTAAGACTCATATAATACAACAGTGAAACAGCAAGGCTATAGGTTTGATTTACTAACTTATTATAGAACAATGCTAGTCATGTTCTCCTTGTGTAAGTAACAAGAAATTACATCTGAACTTAAGCTGTAAGAAATACAAAACTCATTTGCAAGATGCTACACCATTTTTATTTATTTATTTATTTATTGCTAATGGATTATAATTAAGCAGTAGTGTTTATGGCCACATTCCTTACAGCAATTAAATTAACCTCTGGTTGCTCTGAGTCTCCCTTGGATCTTCTGCCAATGCTAAATCTTTATGTCATGCCTCAATAAAGTTGATACCAGGTGTTACACTTGGTCAAAAATTTCTTTAAAAATTTAAAAGCTTCGAAAAACCTGTTCTTACTTTTTGTCTTCCTGACAGACTAATTCATATATGTTCCCACAGACAAATTATTTGCTTAGGAAGCTGTAGATTGTCTGTCGTTAATACTTTAGCTGTTATACTCTTTGGAAGCTGTGTTCTTAATGAAGCAGAGAAACACAGGAATAGGGTGTGTTACATTTAACACATCTGAATATATCTTTGTAAAATTGCATTGCTACAGAGATAAATCCCCTAGTTGCTTTTTTTTTTTTTTTTTTAATGGGTGAATAACTTGAGGATCTGAGGTCATTTTTGCTTCAGACCTGAAATCTTAGAGTGTCTACTGAACAGAAAAGCAGCAATGATTTGAACAAATAAAGTGACAAGCAATGCTATGTACTCTGCTGTTCAAGTTCTCTTAAAATTATTACATAAAATTAATGGAAAATGTTCATAAGTGATGTGGTGGGTTGAAAAGTGAGAAACAGAAATAAAAATAACATCTTCCCCTCAACACACACATTTTTCTTCCCACACTGAACCTCACCCCTCCATCCCTGACCCCTCCACCTCCTGCCCCTGAGCAAGTGGCACATTTAGCTTGTTGGTGTGAGGAGCTATGTTTGCCAGTTTTGGAAGTCATTTGTTTCTATGAATCTTTGTTTCCCACAGAAAGGGGGAGTAACACCATATTGACCTCTCACGAGATGGGAATATTTCTTATCACTTCATTATGATGATGACTACACACACACACACACGCACGAGCTACCTAATTCTAACTTGTAGCAGGGTAGGTAGTCTGATCTTTCTGGTATAAAGAGTGTTGTTAGGCCAATAGACTGTTCATAATTATAAGAAATAGCTATGTCTCCATACTTTTGGTGTGGAAGCGAGTTTTGTATTCTTAGTAGGAAAGAAAACATTCTGTGATGTTGCTTATATGAAATGTCAGGACTATGCATATCTCATTCTAGGGGTTCTAAATTGGATGCATGAAGATGACAAAAGATTATATAAAAGCTTGATTATATTGTTTTGAGGTCAGATTTTTTTTATGGTCATTTTTATACCTTTTGTATGGATTACATTTGTCTAATATGCCATATGTTGCTGAGAGTATGAATTGCATAGTGTGACTGAAATGATAGCATAAACAAGACAGACTGTTTAGTTAGTCAAAAATATGTCTTTCTAAAGTCTTTTTTATGGCATACGCAAACAACTATGTTACATATTTTACAACTTGTAAAATAGCATAAAAAATAAAGAGGCAAACACCTGCATTTACTTAAAAATTGTTTCCAGAAGACCAAATGAGATATAGATCTTGCTTATTGTAGTAATGTGGTGACAACAGTAACTATAATATATCAAATTATTTCCAACACATTAAGCAAACAAATCATTTATATAGACTAAAGCAAGTAAATTATATATTTACTGTACACAGTGCAGCAGTAAACTGTGCATAAGAACTCTGTAGCAAAAAGCCCATCATATTGTTTAAATCCATAAAATGCTTCTTGCAGGTTGAACATAACATATAAAGATTTAAGATGTGTTCTGAATTGCATCTTAAAACAAGACAGAGAGAATGCAGCCTTAAGTTAGTGAGAAGGCATTGGGGAACCCTGTGAATTAATGTAGTATTATGTTGTTTCTGGTAGTTTAAAAAGGAGATATTTAATGTAAAAATTGTCATCTGCTATTTATTTCACAATCTAAAAATGGCTGGATCCTTATGGCCCCAAAAGCAGTAAACTTGGATAAACTCAGCTACTTAATAGCGATTGAATTGAAGATAAGACTCATGACTCATTTAAACAATACGGCATTTCATCCTGTTTAGTAGAGCTAAAATTTACTATTTTTGGTTAAAACAGAAAACAAACAAACAAAAAAACCATTGTGGATACATCTTGTGGAGATCCAATTTGGAGAGCCAGGGTGGAGAAAGTGATGAGTTCTTTATCAAACAGTAGCTTCAAAGCTGTTAAAACCCCCAATCATAGGTGGAGCACCTTGAAATGGAAGCCAGACTTAGGTGGCTTTTGCTTTCTATGTCCATGTCAACTTTTTTAACGTTCTGCTTTTAGTAGAGGAGGATATAAATAACAGAAATTACTTGTGCTGTTAAGAGACCTGTGTCTTAAAGAAATGTCTGGCCAACACCACATAATCAGAGTACCAGTATAACCCCAGGCTTTTTCTTCCTTTTTCTCAGAGTGGTCCTTTCTGCTGTTCCTTGTTCTCTGCTATATCTAAGAATTCTACTATTAAAAAAAGATGTGTTGAGCTTCTCTTTTCAGAAACTGTAAATCAACCTTCTAATTTCTACGGAACTAGTAAAATATTGATTTTCAATGAAGCAACTTTTCTTGATACTAGTAAATTTTCCAAAGGCAAAGATGAATGCATAAATTTAGGAAAACACTCCTATCTTTACGTGAAGGATTTTTTTTTTTTAACTCTCATTGTCCTTGAAACCACTCAACATTTTTGTAGTATCAGTACATTCAAGATTCCCAAACATGACTTTTCTGTTAATGAATGTTAATGAGAAACTTTGATAGACTGAAATATAAGCAGCAGTATATCTAGAAGTACAGATGTTGAAATACTTCAAAACCTGTCAGAAGAAAGGTTTCAGGAAAAGTGAAAAAGCTCATTACTACAGTCAGGATTGCATAGGAAAACATTCTTTTCACCTTTTGGTCTGTGTCCAATACTCTCTGACCAGATTCTTTGAGGTATTACATGTGGAAATATTCCACTTGTTAATATCAAATTTACTTATTGGAAGTTATTTGATGTTACATAGAATTTTGATTTTAAAAAGTGATACAGCAATAAACTGAAATCAGTATATAAACACAATATTGCAATATACGGTTGGATCACAGTACAGATGTAATTCTCATTACCAGTCTCTATGTGATCACTGTCACAACACCAGGAAGGAATACATGGGTTGAAACCAGCACAAACCTGCTGCTATTTGAATTATTTATTTATTTATTTATTTATTTATTTATTTATTTTTGCTAGTAGCATAGTTTTATTTTACTTTTTGGGCTGAGCCATGCATTCACTGCCCCCATGCTTGTCTGGCTAACTCAAGGAGATATTCACACTTTTGTATTTAACTAGTGGAGAAACATTTACACCACCAGATGATCCATTCAACTACTGATAGCTGCTTATCTGAAATAAGGGCCACCCACTTTTCCCTTATGTGTTAAGGGAAGGTATCTTCTTTGCAACAGCTATGGTCAGTCACCCTGCATTATTTTCTGAGCTTCATGGGCCCATCACCCTAGGCTGTCCACACTGAACATTTTGTAGGCTTCCTACCCCATAGTAGGGGTTTATTCAGTGAATTACATATCACCCCTAGGGAATGAAACACTTCACATGTCTATTTAGATATTAATAACAGATATAAAATTGATAATTTGTGTAATCATAACGTGATTAACTGAAGTTGTTAAGTATAGTTTTGATTAGCATCAGAGGCCTACATTCCATCTCCATGGGAATTAATTAACTTTCCAAACACCTGAGTGATATAGAACTACCATTATTTAGTAGGAAAAATGGAAAATGTTACACTGTTACATTGCCCTCTTGTCCTAAACTTAATGCATTAAAGAACAACAACAACAACAACAAACACCTAGAAATCATAATCTCAATATACATGAAAAACGGCTTTTTCCATCTTCACAAATAGGTTTTGATCTAGTTTTGGACGCTAAGGCAAAAAGACCTTTTTATTGTTGTTGTTGACGTTGAATGTGCTATTAAGGTTCTCAAGAATGTAGTAATGAAGGATGAAAACCAATACCTGGAGGAAGAGTCCAACAGTAATGTCAGAAAGATCAATAAGGACAAAAGCAAATACTGACATGAAGAAGTACTAGAAGCAGGACATCCAATGGGTGTAGGTAGCATCTCTGCAGAAAAAATAAAGGTCTCAGTGAACAGGTTGAACCTGAGTGAGCCATGTGCTGTTGTGGTGATGAGTATTAACTGGGCTGTATAGTAAGCCTGTAGCTGGCTGAAGGGAAGTCATTCCTCTCTTCTTGGCACACGTGAAAATACATCTGACACACTATGCCCAATTTTAGGGCCTTTTCCCAGGAGTAAGTCCACTGGGAGCATGTACAGAAGCTGAAGCACATAGGTTATGAAGGAGGGCTGAAAAAGCTGTACTTTAGCTGGCAGAAAAAGTGTTTTAGGAGAATCTGTTTATAATTTTCTACTACCTGAAAAGAGCAGGGGGTTATAAAGAAGACAAAGATAGATTCTTCTCAGGAGTTTGCACCAGAAAACAAGAAAAAAATGCTCACAAGTTACAGAAAGGGAAATTCCAGTTAGGTAGGTAGAGAAGAAGAATCTTCACCATGAGAGTGATTCAGCACTGCAACAGGCTGGTGCCATCCTTACAGATTTTCAAAGTTCACTTGGGTAAGGCTCTGAATGACCTGACCTATCTTTGACTTTGCCCTGCTTTAAGCAGGAGGTTGTACCCCATGATCTGCAGCAATCCCTTCCAAACTCAATTATTCCATGAAAATCTGATTTAAACTGGATAACGATCAAGCAGGATGTTGACTTTTTAATGAGTAAAGAACATTTCCAGAAATCCTAACCTCACTTTTTTCACCTGTTGTATTTTCATTCTTATATAAACATGACCAGAAAGAGTAATTCAGGACCACTTGCTTTAGTTGATTATGTAAACTGCAGCAAGCAACCATGACCAAAAACCAAAAGCACTTCAGAACAGCCAGCCATGAACCCTCACTGTCCTGGAAACTGCAAAATCATCTAGAGCTGAACTAAAAATGTTCAGTGACTTGCATTTTTGGTTTGTATAAGGCTCATAAAAGGATGCTGTATTTTATTTTATTTTACTTTATTATTTATTTCCCCCCCCCGCCGTGGAAAATAAATATAGCACTTGCAGTTCTAAATTACTACAGTTCAAGTAATATTGCAATACAGTGTAGACAGCAGAGTAAAATCAACTTAGAGTATTATTACAACCCATCAAAAAAACAACAACAACAACAACAACAACAAAGTTCACAATAAAGTGTTTATATTTTGCAAAATTTGTTTACTACTGATGTTTCATTTTCACTTTCCTGCCCAGAAAATACTACAAGAAGAAATTGCCTTAAATTTTATTTGAAAATATGTTTGGGGAAATAGCTCTTCTAAGAACTAGATACGCTGTGAATCTCTAAAGCCTCAATCTGAGCAGGTATATTTTATCAATAAGAAAGGTATCAAAAGTTTAGTTTTGTTTAAAAAAAGCGTACGAACCTCTTTTGTTCCCCCCCTACCACCACCCACCTCCTTTTCACTTAATGGATCCACTGTGTTTTTTGCTTTTGAGAATAACCAGTTTCAGCTAAATTCAGCTTCCTATTCAGCTGCTACTATCTCATCTCCCATCCCACCTTTAATTAAAAATGCAACAAGAAAAATGTCATTAATGTGCTGTGCAGAATATCAAACAAAACTATAAAGCAATATAAAAAAGTAAGATTTTATTTTATTTTATTTTATTTGTAAATTTATTTATTTAATACAAATAGCTATAACTATTCCTGTATAGACACTAAGGATGAGAAATATGTTTAAAATTACGAGAGCAGAAATCTTGTTATGATATATATAATGAATTATAATGAGAAAATGCAGCTTTTCTGAAAACAACAACAGCAACAACAACAAACAGCTTTTCTTTGGTGTATGCATGTGGAAAAACATCAGTGTTTTGGATGTTGATCTGAAGGGAACTGTTATGTTTTTCAGGGTTTTAAATTATTCACTTTAAATTATTTTTCAGTGCTGAATGAGTTACGAAGTTCTAGGTTCATTGTTCATTAGAGGTTTTTTAAATAGTAGTCCAACAAACATGGATATTCTACAAAACACAGCAAGAGAGCTTCTTAGCCTTGCTGCTCCTTCTCTTTTTAAGATAAATTGTAGGTGAAGAAAGTAAAATCTACTAAAGATATTTTGAGCATGAGCTTTTCATGCATCAGCTGCTATGATTACTCTGATTACAGAGGACTCTGAGAAGGTAAAATGACCAGAAAAGGTAGCTAAGCCAAGAGAATATGTCTCATAGGACATGGTTTAATGCCCTGGAAACTTGGAAAACATTGACTGTTGAAATAGCACCTTTGCTTACTCCCACATCAATGAAGAGCATCTGCCTTGCAATTATCAGAAACAGGCCATGAAAAAGAAATGTCATCAACTTTTAAAATACAAAATAATCATACCATATTTCTGACATCTTGCCTGACAAATCTGGCGGCCTTCTATAGTGGGGTTACAGCATTGGTGGATAGGGGAAAACCAGCTGCCATCATCTACCTGGACTTGTGCAAACCATTTGACACTGTCCTGTGTGATATCCTTATCTCTAAATTGGAGAGACATGGATTTGATGGATGGACCACTCAGTGGGTAAGGAGTTGGCTGGATGGTCACACTCAGAGAGTTGAAGCTCAATGTCCAAGTGGAGGTCAGTAATGACTGGCATTACTCAGGGGTCAGTACTGGGACTGGCGCTGTTTAACATCTTTGTTGGTGACATGGACAGTTGGACTGAGTTCTCCCTCAGCAAGTTTGTGGATGACACCAAGCTGTGTGGTGTGGTCAGCATGCTGGAGGGAAGGGATGCCTGCCAGATGGACAGGCTTGAGAGGTGAGTCTGTGTGAACCCCATGAGGTTCAACAAGGCTAAGTGCAAGGTCCTGTACCTGGGCTGGGGCAATCCCAAGCACAAATACAGGCTGGGCAGAGAATGGATTGAGGGCAGCCCTGAGGAGAAGGACCTGGGGGTGCTGGCTGATGAGAAGTGCAATATGAACCAGCAATGTGCACTTGCAGCCAACTGTATCCTGGGCTGCATGAAAAGAAGCATGGCCAGCAGGTCGAGGAAAGTGATTCTTCCCCTGTACTCTGCTCTTGTGAGACCCTAGCTGGAGCTCTGGGCCCCCAGCACAAGAAGGACCTAGACATATTAGAACGAGTCCGGAGGAGGGCCATGAAGATGAACAGAGGGCTGGAGCACCTATGCTACAAAGACAGGCTGAGGGAGTTGGGATTGTTCAGCCTGGAGAAGAGAAGGCTCCAGGGAGATCTTATAGCAGCCTTCCAATATATGAAGGGGGCCTACAGGAAGAATGTGGAGAGAGTTTCTATCAGGGAACGTTGTGATAGGACAAGGGGTAATGGTTTTAAGCTAAAAGAAGGTAGATTTAGATTAGACATGAGGAAAAAAAATCTCTTGAGCGTGAGTGGTGAACCACTAGAACTGGTTGCCAAGAGAAGCTGTGGATGCACCATCCCTGGAGGTGTTCAAGGCGAAGTTGGATGGGACTTTGAGCAACCTGGTCTAGTAGAATGTGTCCCTGTACATGGCGGAAGGGAGGTGGGTATGGCAGTTGAATTAGATAGTCTTTGAGGTACCTTCCAATCCAAAGCATTCTGTTATTCTGTGATTATTCTCTAAAATTATGTCAATTCTCTACTGCTACTTAGAGACAATTTATGAAGTTCCTTTACTGTATTGTTACATGCTGAAAGGGTAAATGCTGATAGTTACTTAATGTATGAACTTTCTGCCTTGATGTGGTCTTTCAGCAAGACAACCCCTTGGGTTTTTGTAAATTCTAAGGAAAATTCCCCAGACAAGTGAAATCATCTGAAGAAAATAAAATGAAATCTACGTTGTAGAGATTCCTTGGGGTTTGATTGGTTAATGAAGTGAAATATAAGCTGTAGTTTTCTTCTTGCAAGAGTACCTGAACTGTAAAGAAAGGTATGATATATATCTGAACACTGATCTAGACAGAAATTTAGATAGAAATGCTAGTGATGATATTCCAGACACAGTAAGTTAAGCTTCTTTCTCTACCAAGTATTCTGTTTCTGTCAATTTGTATTACAGATACCGGAATCAGTGCCACAGTTCTTAACTTATATTGCACAGACAAACATTAGCTGGATGAGACACATCACAGCCTCGTTAGAAATGTACAGATAATCTTTGAGTCCTACAGATTTTGAATTAATATCTGTGGGTATAGTTAAAATCTGGAGACATAGGACTTAAGAGTTTTACATTCATTAAGAGATAATAACAACTAAAAAAAGTGTGAAGCGAGATGAACTTTTTTGAATACATTTCTTTGGTATAAATTTTGGTTTAGCCTTTCTAGTAACATCTAAATATCTGTCCAGGTATGACAAAGTATGTAGATTTATTATTTTTACTAATATTTTAGTACATAGTATTTACTTATGTGGCTTGCTTTTGTAAGCATTTCAGAAGTCTTTAGCACTTATTCCACCCAAGTGTATCACAGATGCGTTCCAATGACTGCATTTACAAAGGAATGAAAGAATGTGAACTATGTTTTTGCTATATGGGATGAAGAAGAAACTGAAATAGTTTCTGTATCATTGGATATATTTTGTAAACCAACAGAATATTTAAGAGCATTTTTCATGATACATTTATGGACTAGTTCATGCGTAACACATAGAATGAAGAAATCAAAAGCAGCTTTGAATCCAGACAGATCTGGTTTCAACTATTTCTTTAGAATTATGTTAGTGGTGACATTAGAAACTAGTAAAGGATACCAAAATATTTCAATACCATCTACAGTTTCTGCAGGAAAATACTGAAGATAAAATACAAAATGCAGTGTGGACAGTGCTCAAATAGACTTAAAAAAAGAGAAAAGATGGGAAATTGACTCAATTAGAGCTGAGGAATAAAAAAATAACCTATTTCATGTTTCATTCAGTCAAAACATTTTCAAGGTTTTCATATTTCAGAATTTTATTTCATTCCTATACAAAGCAAACCACTTCATGAAAAGTAAAGCAATGTGGATGACACCCAGATATCTGACCTAATGTCAGTAATTTAGAAGCCCTGTGATCTTTCGGCCTGGTTGTGTATTTTAAAACACACACTGTACAGCCACCAAATAAGTATGTCAGTTTGCAGATAATTCCAAACACTGATTGATATTCATGCAAAGTTTATTGAAATGAAACAAACTTTGACAAATGCTTAAATTTTGGCAATGTATCTCCAATTCTATTTATTAAGCAAGTGACTGCTACTTTATGACAAATTTGACTGAGACTTTAATAAATCAAAGTATACCAAGAAAATGTGTTTTTCTGCAAAGCAGTCACCAGTCTTTGACACCATTACCTGTGATGAAAAAAACACCTCAGGTGTCTTCAGCTCTGTATGCAATTCAAGGACTAGTGGTAACATTGAAAGCAAAACAAGTCTGTACAACTTTCACTCATCACATGTTTGAGATCAGTAAAACTAAAAGAGCACTACTTCCCATAGTCTAAAATATTCAGACGGTATTCATCCTTAAAGTGTATATTCAAACTGTGGGATGCTTGTGCATTCAGGGCAAGATAGTTCAGTCTTTCTAATAGGGGAATATAGTAATAATTCTGATAAACTTATGATTTTGATATGTAAGGCTACATTGTAGGTATTGACAGTAATGATTAAAAAATATATTAAAAATATATTTATGTACTGACATACACAAAAATCAAATAGCATATTTATATTCTGCAAGGAATATTTTTTTTCCACTGGTAAAGTCCAAAGGAAACATCTCCAAAAGGATAAAAAAAAATCAAATGAATTCATAAAGCTTTTTTTACACTACTTATTACTGCTGTCCCAACAGTGGGGTCACAATTCAAGGCTTTGAAAAATAAGATACAGTTCTACTTCCTTGAGAGTAACAAATGTTTTGAAACCCAGTTGGGAGGGTTTTTTTTGTTTATTTGTTTTTTGTTTTTGTTTTTTTTTTTTTTGTCTGTGTGTGTATTGGGAGGTAAATCAACAAATAGTATAAATGCTACCTTTATAAATCGCGATAAATTTCCTCTTCAGAGTGTAGTGTTGTCAAACACATTTGCTGTAGCATCCAACAATGACCAACACTTGCTACTCCTGACCCTGGTGATACAGTTAGCATCACCAACAAACATACAGCAAACACCATACGGCAAACATTCATGATATGTAAGCAGGATGCTCATGTACCACCCTCTCCTCTTTTCTCTCCTTCTCTCTGGTGCCAGGGTGTGTCAGGTTGTGGGGATGCCAGTTAATGGGGATGCTATTAGATTAAGCTCTAAAGAGTTGTGTGAGTGACCCGTGGGATTTCCTTGGGGCTGCATGAATGACTCATGGGTTTTCCTTAGGTCCGGGCTTTTGTGTCATGAGCTGGGTGACCAGAGTTTGGGCTGAAATGCAGTGGGTCCCAGTGGCTGGGAGCTCCATGTGACGTGGAGCTCGGATATCCTGTGTGGCTGCAAGCTGTGCTGAGTGCTAGGAGGTGTAGGTATCGGTAAGCTGTGCAGCTGGCTAACACTTCATGTAATAGTGAATCTCTATAACCCTGTGGCTAGTCCTTATTCTGCCAAGGATCCCGCCTGTCCTCCACAGCATTGTGTGACACCAACACATTTAGTAATTACAACTTCTTGCCAATACTTAATGCCATCTTACCTCATGAATAGGTATTGCTGCATCTTTCCCTGTGCTATTTTCTCTTCCTCTGATGTAAACAAGTGAATGTTTTGGAAACTGAACATTAATAAAAATAACCCTGTATTTCTTTTCAATATGACACCCAGTTCAGGAGAAATGGATTCTTGTTTTAAAGTGCTGATCTTTTGCTAACATTTGTGCAGACACAGTAAAAAAATTCATTGCAAGTAGATCCATTTATGATATTTCCCAAAATTAAGAAATACCACTATAATGCGTATGTCTGGTTTTGTCCTATTATTGAGATTATGAACATTGACTTGGTTGTTCTAAGATGATATTTGTCATTGATTTTTACTTATTTATTTATTATAAAGGGCTGTTTAACAGAATTCATTTATGGTGTTCTTTGCTGACCAGAATTAATCCATCAGGAATCAAAAATCTTGTTTTTCAAAAGAAGTTTAAAACTTTCATCTACTCAGCTATTGGTAGGAGCTCTTTTTGATTGGTTTGAGTTCCTCCATCCTTATGTAAGCCTCAATAGTCTGAAAAAATGGGAGATGTACAGGGAACATTTCCTTTTGTTCCTATTGTCCTGAGGAAAATAAGGAAAATTGGTATTATGAAGCACTGGTTAGTAGATATCTCTAATTTTTACATGTGCTTTGGTAACATCTAAGGTTGTTACTTAACATCAGTTCTCAGGCCTTAGGCTCTGTTCCTTCCAAATTTGTGCTTTGGCTGTTCTACATCCAGTGTCTATGAAACCTTGTATTATCTGAACTGCTGGGTGTCCAACACTTGTAAATTAGAAAGGTTAAGGCACTGAAAAATGTTTAAACAGAATGCGGTATTAATGTACTTTCTTCTAGGTAATCTTCCATTTCTAAACTTGGTTAATTCAAAATTTAGATACCTCTTTTTAGTGATAACTCTTCTTAAAAATAATTTCAAGTGACTTGATGCATGGACATCTCTGTCCTTTGAATGAAATCATTTGGATATTGTGGTCAGCTTGTAAGATGCTACCAGAAATGAAACAAAGAAGATACTGAAAATCAGACAAAGAGAAAAACAAAACAAAACCAGTATCAAAGAGACAGGATTTAACACAGTATTAAAAATAAACTACTTTGGACATATCTGACAAAAGGAAAGAGACTGCTTCCTGTTAGCGTTTTCAGAAGGCTGCAGTTTGAGAGTCATACTTTCATAGAACTGATGACCTGAGGTGGCTGAGGTATAAAGGCAACATAGGCTGAATAAGCAGTAACAGTGGTAAGCTTGTTATCATCTTAAGGTTCGGAAACAGAAAAGGGAAGATATTTTACACATACTATATATACTAACATAGGTTAGAGAAGTTAATGCTTTCATTCTAGAGTTAAGCCTACATAAAAATAACTTCTAAGACTCACTATAATACGTTCATCAACACTTTAAGCGTGTGTACAAAACACGAATGTAGATGTAGATGCTACACAAAATCTATATATACTTAAGAATGTTTGAACAATATGTATTTTTAGTTTATGTAGTGGCAATGATGCATGACTGTAATGTAAATTAACCAAGTGTAGATAAAATAAATACCAGAGAGAACTGTTGTTCAGTGTCCAACTACAGAATAATAGCTATTACAGTTCACCCGAAGTAATGCTTTTTCCCCATGCTGCATGTTCTCTGGTTACACAGAATCACAGAATGTTAGAGATTGGAAGGGACCTTGAAAGATCCTCTAGTCCAATCCCCCTGCTGGAGCAGGAACACCTAAATCATGTCACACAGGAATGTGTCCAGGCGGGTTTGGAATGTCTCCAGAGAAGGAGACTCCACAACCCCCCTGGGCAGCCTGTTCCAGTGCTCTGGCACTCTCACCATAAAAAATGTTTTGTCTCATATTTAAGCAGAACCTCCTATGTTCTGCTTGCACCCATTGCCCCTTGTCCTATCATTGGATGTCACCGAGAAGAGCCTGGCTCCATCCTCCTGACACTCACCCTTTACATATTTATAAATGTTAATAAGGTCACCCCTCAGTCTCCTCTTCTCCAAGCTAAAGAGACCCATCTCCCTCAGCCTTTCCTCGTAAGGTAGATGCTCCACTCCCTTAATCATCCTTGTGGCTCTGCACTGGACTCTCTCAAGCAGTTCCCTGTTCTTCTTGAACTGAGGGGCCCAGAATGGGATGCAATATTCTGGATGTGGTCTCACCAGGGCAGAGTAGAGGGGGAGGAGAACCTCTCTCGACCTACTAAGCACACCCCTTCTCATACACCCCAGGATGCCATCGGCCTTCTTGGCCACAAGGGCAGAATGCTGGCTCATGGTCATCCGGCTGTCCACCAAGACCCCCAGGTCCCTCTCCCCTTCACTGCTCTCCAGCAGGGCAGTCCCCAACTTATACTGGTGTCTGGGGTTGTTCTTACAGGACTCTACACTTGCCCTCATTTTATTTCATTAAGTGTCTCCCTGCCCAATTCTCCAACCTGTCAAGGTCCTGCTGGATGGCAGCACAGCCTTCAGGCATGTCAGCCACTCCTCCCAGTTTAGTGTCATCAGCAAACTTGCTGATGGTGCACTCCATTCCCTCATCCAAGTCATCGATGAAAATATTGAACAACACTGGTCCAGTACCGACCCTTGAGGGACTCCACTAGATACAGGACTCCAGCTCAACTCCGTCCCATTAACCACAACCCTCTGGCTTCTTCCCTTCGGCCAGTTTACAGTCCACCTCACTACCCAATTGTCCAGACCGTACTTTCTCTGTTTAGCTGCGAGGATGTTGTCGGAGACAGTGTCAAAGGCTTTAAGGAAATCAAGATACACAATGCCCACGGTCTTTCCATCATCCATCCACCTGGTTATACCCTCACAAAAGGCTATCAGGTTGTTCAAGCACGACTTCCCCTTGGTGAAGCCATGTTGACTGCCCCTAATGACCCTCTCATCCTTGATGTGACTAGAGACAACACCAAGGATAAGTTGTTCCATCACCTTACCAGGGATGGAGGTGAGGCTGACTGGTCTATAGTTAACCGGGTCCTTCTTCTTGCCCTTTTTGAAGGCCAGAGTGACATTTGCTTCCCTCCAGTCCTCAGGCACCTCTTCCGATGCCCATGACTTGCCAAAGATGATGGAGAGTGGTCTAGCAATGAGAGCGGTCTAGCAATGACTTCCGCCAGGTCCCTCAGCATCTGTGGATGCATCCCATCAGGACCAATGGACTTGGAAATGTCCATCTTGCTTAATCGGTCCTTAACCCAGCCTTCATCAACTAAGGCAAACACCTCCTTTTTTCCAACTTTGTCTGGGGCCCCAGGGTTATGGGGCTCCTCAGGAGAGCCTCTGGCATTATAGTCAGAGACAAAGAAGGCATACAGTAACTCTGCCTTCTCTTTATCTTCTGTCTGCAGGGCACCCACCTCATTCATTAGTGAGCCTACAGTGCCTCTAGTGTTAGTTTTATCCACAGTGTATTTGAAGAAGCCCTTTCTGTTGCCCCTGACCCTTCTTGCAAGGTTTAATTCTAACTTTCCTAGTTGCCTCCCTACATCGTGTGACAACAGCTTTATATTCCTCCCAAGTGGCCAGCCCCTCCTTCCATGATCTGTAGACTCCCCTCTTCCACTTGAGTTTGCCCACCAATTCCCTGTTTAACCATGCAGGTCTCCTGGCTCTCTTTCCTGACTTCCTACCTGTTGGGATGCTCTGTTCTTGAGCTCAGAGGAAGCGGTCCTTGAACACTAACCAGCTATCTTGGGCTCCTTTTCCTTCAAGTGCCTTGTCCCATGGGATTTCCCCTAGCAAATGCTTGAAAAGGCCAAAGTCAGCCCTACTTTAATGATGGCTTCAAAATATTTTGGAGAAGCTATTAGTTCATTTCAGTCTCAAATATAAGCATTCTGAAATTGTTATGTATTTATACTAACAAACAAAGATACATATACAGACGCATGTAATGCAGTAGCCAACCAATTTCCTATTGCAAAGATATTTAATTATTGAGTAGAACTCATCTGAGTAAAAATATAAAATTAATCTTTATACTTGATGATGGTTTCTAACCACTAGACAAAACTGGGTAATAGGAACAATTTTCTTAGATTCAAAGGGTAGCTCAGTCTAGAAGGTACCTTAGGAGGTCTTTAGTCATATCTTCTCAAAGCAGGTTCAGCTAAGGGGTTAGACCAGGTTGCCCAGGACTTTTTCTGGTTGAGTCTTGAAAGCATTGAAAAGGATGGAGGCTTTAGTCTCTGGTCAACCTCTTCCAACTCATCATTGTCCACAGGCTGAAAAAGTTTTTCCCTATATCAACTCAGAACTACTTTTGTTCAGCATGTGTCTGTTATTTTTTCTTATTACAGAACTGTAACATTTCTAAAAGGATATTTTTTTAAAGAACATGCTCTAAATATGTGCTTGTGTTACCAGTGCCAGCATTTGACTCAACAGCAACATGTGCACATTTCTCAAAGTAAATTTTTTTCAGTTTCTTTGGCTTCTGAATATGTTTATAGTTAAATGCTATCAAACGTTTAACATTTTAATGGAACAGTAAATTACTTAAGTTGAATTTATGTTCATGAAACTCTTTAGTCCAAATGTGCTCATATTTCTGGTAAATGTGAGAAATGTCTGAGGACAACAAAAGCTTTTTTTTTTTTCTGTTTGTTTTTTCTTTGAGGGTATTAAATAAACAATGAAAAAAATACTTTTGGAACTTTGAATTTTAGAAATGTTAGATTTTATTTTGTTTGGAATACTAAAAAAATTGGATATTTATAGCAGATATTTAAAATTATTGCTATATTTTTGGTTTAGCAACTTGCAGAATGAAAAGCATCAGATAACATAGTCACTTCTTTACACAGGAGACTAAAATAAAGGTCATTCCTTATGGAGCAGAATTTGTGAAGGTCAACTCCAGTATGAAAAAGGATTCCAAATAAAGTGAACCTTAGGCAAATATAAATACTTCCTTGGACATTTATTACAGAATGTTAATAAAATGAGAAGCCAAATACTGAGCAACCTTTGGGGTTAGATTTTAACTGGCTTAAGGATTTTACTATTCTCAAAAAATAAAAATAAAAAATGAGGACCTCATCTTGCCTCACTTGGAATTAATGAGCATTTTTCCATTTGATTTAAATTTGACAAAGGAATCCAGAATTTACTGAAGTGTCCTAACTGGTGATCTCAGCCTGACTCCACCAGGCAGCACAATTCACACACATCACCCCTGCCTCAGGGGAGTCTCTCATGCCATGATCATCTGTAGTTAGAAATATGCCTATGACTGTACATGCATATGACTTAAGCTTAGGGGTAGAAAGGAAGAGACTGGTGACTACACTACTGATCGGACAAAAGGAAGTGTGAGGTCCCAAAATAAATGTTTAACCTCCATCACTAAGAAGAATTAATCATTCTCTGTGAAGAAACTATTTTTATGATGTCATTTCCCTTAATGTCATCTCTTTTACAGAAAGAAGAGTCAGCCATCATACTTGTGAAAATGGTATTACTGGGATTGCTAAATGATACTAATGCCAGAGGTAATTCATCATTAATTCTCTTGTGAACACCTGTGTCTTTGGAACAATTGATTCAAGAGGCTGGTTTCACAAATTACAAAATATCTACTAATATGAGTTTCCTATATTAGCAAATGCAACTAAGTGCCTAAAAGCTTTATGGCTATCACTACAAAGATATTTAAAGCAGCTCACATTTATTTCATTGCACAGTTGTGATTGGCTTTCTTTTCTGGTAGTTCAAGTGGATTTTCAAAAAGGCTATGTCATGTCTTTGTCTGGGATAGAGTTAGTTTTCTTTGCAGACGCTTGTATGATGGCTGTGTTTTGGATTTTTGGTGAAAATAGTGGTGATGACATAGTGATGTTTTAGTTGTCTCAGAGCAGAGCTCATACAGAGGCAAGGCCTTTTCAGCTCCTCATACTGCTCTGCCAGGAGGAAACTGGGGGTGCACCAGGAGCTGGGAGGGGACACTGCTGAGACAGCTGGCCCAGGCTGGCCAAAGGGATGTCTCATGCCATGTGGCATCATGCTCAGCAATAACAGCCGGGGTAAAGGAGGAATGGGTGACATTCAGAGTGATGGCATTTGTCTTCCCAATGTGATAAGCCCTGCTTTTCTGGATGTGGCTGAACACTGGCTTGCTGATGGGAAGTGAATGAATTCCCTGTTTTGCTTTGCTTGTGCGTGCAGCTTTTGCTTTATCTAGTAAGCTGCCTTTATCTCAACCCATGAGTTCTCACATTTTTACCTTTCTGATGCTCTCCCCCTTCCTACCTGGGGAGAATGAGTAAGCGGTTGGGTGGTGCTGAGCTGCCTGATGGGGCTAAGCCACAACAGGCTATCATTACTTCAGACATTTGCATTAATCTTATGTACAAGAAAGCACATATGAGTTTCACCCATTTAATGAATATTTCTGTATTTATACCATGGTTCCATTGTTTATGGCTATTTTTTTTTTATTGAAGAAATAGGCTTAGCACCCACAGAAAGAAAGCTATTTCTAAAAAATATGTATGTTGTTGATAGTGACCTGTTATGTACTATCATACGTTCTAGTTTATTCTCATTTCTTTGTTCCTGCTTTTAATAACTAGCATAAGCAAACATTTGCTTCCTTAGGGTTTAACCCGTCTTACCAATCAATGACCTGATCTTTGTTTGATGTAATCTGCCTATAGAATGAACTTTTTAATTGAACCTACTTACAGTGACAAACAGAATATATCCGGTGGTTGCTATTTGGAAGTAATATTTACTCTAAAGCTGTCATGGTAATTTTTATTTGAATTGTTCCTAGGAATTGAGTATGTTCTTTATCGTCAAAAGCAGTGAAATCTTGCACTATTTTGCTTCATTGATTGTACTGAAATTTAGCAATAGTATTGTAGCAGTAATGAGTGCTTAAACTCCCTGCTTCAGCCTCCGTTGCCATTTCAGAGCACCTTGGAAATTGGTGGCAGCACCTACAAGGCATACAGTGATAGATTTCCATAGGCATGCAAGAACGGATCTGAAGGGATCTGAATTAACTAGTGAAAAAGCCATTACGCACTGCTTTTGTGCATAACCATATGCTCCATTTACCTGCTTTTTCAACGAGCACCATCTCCAGCCTGACTTGTCACTTACAGAGTTCTGCAAAGACACAGCTGAGCACAAGGTTTTGTTTTTACTAAGAGGTGACATTGACTAGAGGCAGAAATGTTCTCTGTGGCAGGGTAAGGCATAGGAAGACAGTGCTATATTACCTCTCAGCAAAAATAGAAGTGTAAGTGAGTGAAAAATGGGAATGGCAAGTGCTCAGAAACACATGTTCTGGGATGGTGAAGACAGGAATGACAGTGAAAAAAAATAATTCACCTGATACCACAGGCTGCTGCTAGAAGGATAAATACTGCCTAGTGAAATGCTAGTCAGGGAACTGCTTGGTTTTAGCTAGCCATGTACTCATTTGTAATGGATCTATCTGATTATACTAACTGAATGTCAGAGTCACAGAATAGTCTGGATTGGAAGGAACTTCAGAGATCATCTAGTTCCAATACTTCCAGGGATGGGGCATTCACAACTTCTCTGGGCAACCTCTTCCATGACTCTCACAGTAAAGAATTTCTTCCTAATGTCTAATCTAAATCTACCCTCTTTTAGTTTAAAACCATTATCTCCTGTCCTATCACTACACTCCCTGACAAAGAGTCCCTCCCCAGCTTTCCTGCAGGCCCCCTTTAGGTACTGGAAGGCCGCTATAAGGTCTCCCTGGAGCCTTCTCTTCTCCAAGCTGAACAACCCCAACTCCCTCAGCCTGTCTTTGTAGGAGAGGTGCTCCAGCCCTTTGATCATGTTCATGGCCCTTGGCTGGACTCTCTCTAACAGTTCTGTTTTATGTTGGGAGTGCCAGAATTGAATGCAGTGCTTCAGGTGGGGTCTCGCAAGAGTAGAGTAGAATCACCTCCCTTGACCTGCTGGCCTTGCTTCCTTTGGTGCAGGATCTTGCACTTAGTCTGGTTGAACTTCATGAGGTTGGCATGGGCCCACCCCTCAAGACTGTCTTGACTGTTCCTCCATATGGCTTCCCTTCCCTCCAGCATGTTGACTGTACCATACAGCTTGGTGTTGCCCACAAATTTGCTGAGGGTGCACTCAATCCTACTGTCCATGTCATTGATAACGATGTTAAATATTTCCAATACTGACCCTGAGGAACACCACTCATCACTGGTCTCATGGAGCCATTGATTGCAACTCTTCTGGGTGTGACCATCCAGTCAATTCCTTACCCACTGAGTGGTCCATCTGTTGAATCCATGTCCCTACAATTTGGAGACAAGGACATTGTGTAGGACGGTGTCAAATGCTTTGTACAAGTTCAGGTAGATGACATCAATTGCTCAAATTTACATATAATTTTAGTTATGGGTGGAAATCACCTTTGATATTTCAGCTGATGGAACCTACAGCCTTTTTTTTTAAATAAAAATTTCACAAGATGAATAATCAGAATTGGCACAGCCTCAGCATTAGATTTAGCCTTTTTTAGGAACTTTGCAACCTTAGCTTAAAACTGATGTTTGTCATTTTCTACTACTTGTAATTACTGTATACTGGAATAGGGAAGATGCCTAGATTTTAAGATCAGCCTTCATAAATAGTTTGTTCCAATTCTTTGTCTTACGTTAACTTAAAACTCTAACAAATGTACTTCCAGTGAGATAGTTGTAGCGTTTAACAGGCCTGCCTTGACTCTACTCGCTGTCTGAACTGCAACTCACTTTTTACTTGTCTTTGCTTCTTTTCTCCTCTGTGTTCCCTTTTTATCACATTGCCATTATTTGTTCTTTTCCTCTATTTCTCCATTTAACTTAAACATTTAACCTAAGTGTTTTATCAAACATTTCTTTTTTTTTTTTTTTTTCCTCAGCTTAATCCATCACTGTTGTGTCTGGTGCTCTCTTCTGCATTCTTGGAGCATCAGTCTTTCATGCTGGACCCACTACTCTCTATTTTATGTTCTTTATTTTTTGTGCTCACCCTTCTTGGATTTATTTTGTTTTAAAATACTAAAATATTATATTGACCCCTATATCCATCACAGTAGCCAGGTGGAAAAACTGATTCTTCCCTTTCCATACTCTCCCTTTCTGCTGTCTAACAGAAAATAATAGTGTTGGCATTTTTTTTATTTTTATTTCTTTTACACTTCAGGGGCAGAAACAGGAAGATTTTGGGGGGTTGTTTGTTAGTTTGTTTTGTCTCTTCTTTGTCCTGCTAGTGTCAGGTGAAGAAAAGAATGGAAAATGGGTTATACAACGTGGAGAAAGAAAATGAATAGCACTGAAGCAATTTCTAGGGAGCTGACAAGCAACCTTTCTGTACGTGTTGACTAGCAGAAGTAATTGCAAGCCATTTGGGCCATGAATTGCTCCTTGACTCTTTCTTTTGAAGCTGCTTTCAGCTCTTGTTGACATTCATCTTACCATTACAAACCTGCATCTCTTCTCTGAGGTCGGAAGAAGCAATTGAGGAAGCTGGTGCTTTTTTTCACGTCTCTTGCTCTACTTTTGCTATTGCTCTGGCAACTACTATTGTTCACAGTAGGAAAGGGTAGAAGCAGTTTATTTAGAAGCACTTTATTATTTTCTAAACATCAGGAAATAGAAATAAACCTGAACCTCATGGTGAGCTTTCCCCTTGGATTAATTTGATCTAAAGCTTTCCTTGAACACAACTTTAGATGGATACTGGAAAAAAAGAAAAAACAACTATACCTATCTCAGACATACCATCTAACTAGATATTCTTTAAGCAGAAACAACTGAAGTTCTTTTATCATGTAAAAAATTACAATAGGTTTGAAGGAAAATGCAGCTGTTTTTGTTTGTATGCACTCTGGAACTAAAATAACTAAATACTATTGTCACATTGCCTAAAATGGGTCATGATTTGTACACTTCGGCTGATTTTGCCCAAAGCAGCAGTGTATTTGGCAGTACGTAAAAACATCTCTGTATGTATCTGACCTCTAGCAAGTGTTATGTAGCTTACCCAAATGACTGATTGATTGCTTATTACTCAGTCATTTGAACTTAATAGAAGTCTGCTATTTTCTTTGCACTTTAGCTGATGTGTCGTATATCTTAAAAACAAGATTGCCTATGTATTTGGACTGTCTTGTTTTATTTTTCTATTTGTTTTTCAACAATCTGTGATTTAAAATCCCAGTTGAGGCCCTTGATTTTTAGAAGGGCAAAGTTCACCGTATAGAACTTTCTCTGTTTACCTATCATCTTCTACGTTATGCTGTGCATAAAAAGATCTTGTGTGTATGCATTGCATTTCCACAGTCTGTTAATAAATTTAAGAATAATTGTTATGTATGTAGCTCTAGAAATATACTGTAGGGATGACACTAAGCTTTTTTTCTTGTATATATCAGGCTGATCCAAAACAGAATATGAAATAATTGGGAGCTAAGTTGTCTTAGCACCTTTAAAATCCATGCTGTGCCTGAATGCTTTGTGCAATGTGTCTTATTGCTTTCCTGTAGATATGTATATAAACCATAAGAAAATGTATACATTTGCCCTGCAGTCAGAGAGGTTTGTATGTTCTCATTGTGTTGTTTTAGTCCACCATACCAAACGTAATTTTGAGCATTTTTGTTTAAGTTATTTTATTTTTGGGGATCAATGTTTTATTCAGATATGAACATGTATTATCATTAAAAATATATATATATTAGACAGCTATTAAAATGATTTATTTGTGAGTGCTGATATGTATATTTGACAGTCAGGCCTGATGCTGCAGATGTTGATTTCCAGAATGAAATGTTCTCTAGTATAATTGCTATAGTACGGTGTCTTTCTACCAATTATCTTGGTACAGATAAACAAAATTGTTGACAGTACAAGCTTCTTTCCTAAGATACTGAATTTGTAAGTTAAAGAGGTGCAGTCGATTGGAAGCAAGTTGATATATACACAGCACTGCAAGTACTTGTATTATAAATGCAAGAAGAAATGATTACCTTTTAATGAGTTCATCTCACTTGGCCTATGATTTCATGCTTTGATTAGCTTGTTAAGATAAAAAGGTTACACAGGTAGATTTTGGACACTATATGTTATTTAAGATGGCTGCAGAACAGGCACTCATTTTGCTGTGTGAGAAATGACTAAATGTAATGACTAAAATGAGGAGGTTTTTTAATTCTCCACAAAACCACTGCATACTGTTGGTAATTTGATGAAAGAGTTCTTCATCTCTGCCTCTTCCATTGAAATGAACAGTATGCGACATATTTAATCTTATCTTTTAATGTCTGGTTATAATCTGGTTGTAACTGAAATGTTAATTCAGAGCAGTAACCAACAGTAAGAAGTCATTTGTGAAGGAAGCATAGGGAGGAGTTCAGGTTACTGCGGTGACCTAATTATATTTCCATTTTCAAGAAACAGATTGTTTTAATTTAATTGAGCCTTGTGTGATTTATAAGCCTTGCATGCAGTCTTTAATGCTCCTTACATCTGACTCTAATGTCCCTGAATTCTTTGTTCTGATGTTCAATCACATGTTGACAAATGCGTCTTCTGTCAATTTGTGTCCCTGTTATGCACTTGCACTCTAAAACTAAGCTCTAAGGCTGTGTCTGTATTAATAAATTAAATATTCTGAGGTACTAGAATGTGATTAAACCGGTAACTATAATAGACTGGTAAACCAAACCTTGGCACAGTTTTGGTATATATTAATTACTGTCCTGCTGAAGAATATCTTGGCCTAGGCAAAGAGCTAGACTGTCCCTGGGGCCAATCTGAAGTGTTGCAATGGACAGCTTGCGTTTGATCACCCTTTTGTGGAAGTCGGGGGAGCACAGATGCAGGACATTTTCTACGGGGCACGTCTGTCTCTAGAGTAGTCATGACTTTATCCTCTCCAGTATTCCCCTGTCTTACATTCATCACTCCACTATGGATCCAGGCTCTAGGAGGCCCACAGGTGGGAATGGATGGATGATATTGGCATACAAAAAAAATTAAAAGGTTATAAAGATACTAGGACATTATCATGCTGGATCCATCTCCTAGTGGTTTTCTTTCATGAGGGATTATTGAAGGTTTAGTAATTCCAGCTTTCAAAATCTTGAACCCTAAGAAGATTCTGAAGGATTGACCAGAGGCTTTTTGTCTCTGCACTTTCCTCTGATTTGGGATCCTTACGCTTCCATTCATGTGACCTAGTTTCTTTTCAGAGTTCAGAATAGCTGTGTTTTTGTTTGTTTGTTTGTTTGTTTTATTTTTGTTTAGTTGCCTGTTTTTGTTTTTGAGAGCTTATTGAATTGTTTGCCCTTAGAGTTGCAACTCTTTCTTCTTTTCTTGGCAAGGGGCAAAAGGAAAATTGTCAGTTATCACAGTGTGATTTCTCATTACAAACAACTAGAACAGTATGAAGAAATTAACTTTTAAGATAACAAAGCAGAGTTGTGTACTTAGCATCTATAACACTTTCAAATATGCCGAAGTATCAGCTCTTGCCCAGTAAATATTTTGCTTTCAAAACTTTCAGTAATAGATACATCAATTATGAAGCAATCTTAAGAAACTAGCCAGAATTTGCTGGTAATGAACATATTTAACAAGTTAGCTGCTCTCACAGGATATGAAAGATGATTTGATTGTGGAAATGCTGTGGTTCTACTATATATGAAGCTGAATAAGATTCAGAGATGTCAAATTGGGAAATTCAAGAACCCAATTTAATTTGGAGGCTGGTTCTTGGGAGAATCTTTATCTGTTCCTTTGTCAAGAAGAGTGCTGCAGAGCAACTTTTTTATGTTTCATTGTTTTTAGTTTATTTGTATTTTCTCTTGTTTACCTTTGTGTATCTTCTGTGTCAAGAAACCCCACTAGACACTGCAATTTAGATTTCCTTACTATAATTAAAAAAAAATACCTTAATAATAAAATAACTGTTGACTGACAGTGCACCTTACCTAAGTTGGAAAGAAAAAAAAACAAGAAAAAAAAGAAAAAAAGAAAAAAAGAAAAAAAATATTTATAAACCAGCTTGCTCTCTTATGGGGCGCAGTATGGATAACATTTACAATTTAAGTATTGCAAATATATGAAATCTATAATTTAGAAGGTGCTAAAAATGAAACATCAGTTGAAAACAAATTTTGCAGAATATAAGCATTTTATTGTGAACATATCTTTTGGTGGGTTGTAATAATTTATTCTCCAATTTTCTTTTACTCTGCTGTCCACATTGTATTGCAATATTACTTGAGCTATAGTAATTTAGAACTGCAAGTGCTATATTTATTTTCCACAGAAAAAGAAATCTCAGTATCTCTCCTCTCTAGTATCCTTTTATGAGCCTTATACATACCAATAATGTAGAGTCACAAAACATTCTTTTTTAGTGTAGGACTTTTTAGTGTAGGTCTCCAAGAATGACATTTCAGTAATAGGCTAGGAAATGTTACAGTATACTTTAATTTTAGGTCAGAGAAAAAAACAAGTAAGTCTAAGCTGATATTTCAGTTCATATGACACTGATATTTCATAGTTCATGTGAGATTATAAAACTCAACCCTAAGCCCTAAGTAGCCGAATTTACATTTACATAATTTGATGGTATTTCTTACCATCAAATTATGGAAAATCTGTCAAAGACTTGCTCTTTCATTTTATTTCGAAATCAGATGATTTGGTTCTGAATGAAATTCTGAAATTCCACTAATCATATGTGATACCAGATTTGGGTTTATTTTCATCATAGAATCACAAATTCAGAAAATGACTTATGTTGGAAGATTCCTTTTGAGATTGTTTAGTCCGTCCTTCACAGTAAAAAACAAACTGACAAAAAACTTCGTTTTTATGCAGCTTTCTGTATTTTAGTTTTTGACCAATGCCTCTTTTCTTGTCACTGAACATCATTATGAAGAGCCTTGCTCCATCTTCTTAACTCCCTCCCATCAGGTATTTATACACATTGATAAAATTCCCTGAGGCCTTCTCTTCTGCAGGGTGAACAGTTACAGCTCTTTCAGCCCCTCCTTGTATGACACATACTCCAATTTCTTAATTGTCATCGTGGCCCTTTTCTGGATTCACTCCAGAATGTCCATGTCTGTCTTGTATTGGGCAGCCCAGAACTGGATCCAATGCTCCGCTCCTGAACTTTACCTTCCATCGTTATTTTCTTGTTTTTTTTCCATTGAAAAGTCAGGTACAGTAATTTTGTATGTCCCAGGTTTTGGTTCAACAGAGGAAAGGGAATCATTTTAGATAACTTCAATATAAATAATAGGTATTAGAAATCTTGGGAAGGAATCCAAAATGAATAAATTGTCAAGTTTCTACTGATGATCATTCCTCTGAAATTTTGTTCAGCTTTTATATGTCAGAGTGAGAAAGGAAGGGGGGAAAAATGTAGAAATGATTTGTAGTTCCATAGTCACATATTATCACATTCCTGAACAGCGATACTACTCAAAAAACACATATGTCAGAGTACTTTGGGCAAATGAGGTTTAAAGTTGTTGGTATAGCATGGAATATTATTAAATGCATAGGAATTTAGATGATCCTGTGACCTGTCAACACACCTATAAATCCATTAAATATACATATCTTGTTATTGAGTAGACTACATAGAAAAACAGGATTCAAGTAAAATTGATACTATGTTTCAGATACTAAAACAAACAATTGTAAATGTTCTTTTAAAAAATATCTAATAGGTATGCTTTCCATTATGACTAGTATTGTAACTACATCCACTGTCATTTTCATTTGCAAGGTTCAGATAATACGGAAGGGAATTAACCTTCCTTGCAGATATCCTCCTGATATTTCACAATATATATTTTTCCCCTTGCCCAGCATTCATTGGTAATAGTAGCCACTCTGTTTATTATTATTATTCATTATTATTTTGTTATATAAACTTCAGTGGTTACCAATGAATGATAAAAACAACAAAAAATCCTGACTTTATTATTACCTCATGTATTCCTCATATATATAATATATAAATAATATATATATAGTGAAAGAGCATTTAAAACCTTCTCAAAAGTGTATGAATTTCCAAAACCTAAAAAATCACATTCATATGCAAGTCTTAGCTCCTACCACATCCTAGGTGCGTTATATCACGTGCAAGTGTCAGAAAAACAGCGAAGTATGAGATGTTTTAATTACTCATGGAGACAAGATGAAAAAGGAGATTTTTTGGTGATCTTTTTTCCAGAAGAATGTCATTCAAACACTCTCATCGTTTATTTGTAGTGACATAAATGCTTCTCCACAGCCCTAGATACTTCTTTCTGACTTGGATTTCTTTGCTGAACAATTTGAGCCTGGGTAGAAAATTCATAACACACTAGAAAAAATAATATGAAGCAAAACATTAAGTTGAAGTGAAAAAAGGAAAGTGGTGGTCAGAGACATGGATGCTTATATGTGTGGTTTCTAGCAGCTGCAACTGTGGCACCTGGACATATCATCTCTCATAATCTCATTGCAAAAGAAACTCCAAAAGTCTGGTTTCTGTTGGAGACTGTAAAAATATATTTTGACAAAAACCCAACCAACTATATCTATATGTAAACTGGGATTAAATTCAAATATTTGAGAGGAATTAGAGATGACTCCACTTAACTGCATATCTAAATCAGCCTTTACCAGCTCACAGAACAGCTATGGTACCTGCATGAGTCAGAGCTGTGTGGATATGTTACGTAAAGTGGCAAGCCAGTTGCACTTGTGTGACTAATATTTATCACTGTAAATGACATCTAATTTTCTTTTGGTTTTATGGACATTTACAGTATTTATAACTTGCTACAGACACTTGAAATCTAGCATGCAGGAAAAGACCTTCAGAGAATGAATATTTTCCTCATGAAATATTGTTGAATATTATTTGCATTTTTTTTCTTTCATTTGTCAAGCTGTAAGGGATTGGTTAAATAAAATATCCATGATAAATAAATATCCATGAAGAGTGAGACCAGTTGGAGCAGTCCTGTAGGAAGAAGAACTTTTGTCCTGAAATAACACGTGCACATGAAGACTTCTGCATATGCAGAACTGCATTCCACTACCTACAGTTTGTGGATGCAAAATGTGAGACTGGCTCCTGGCTGGTGAAGAAAAATGAGAGCATGCCACTACAGCCTAATCCCATACTGTTTCCCAGACACAAAACATTTCTCATTCTCTCCCAGGGCTGGCAAATTCCTGTACTACCAGCTATAATTTTTACTCTGGTAGGTTGCTCATTAAAGATTCATGCTAATTTATATTGTACTGACGTATTAAAAACAAGGTAAAGATGGATTGCTTATTGCATTTTTCTATTTTTAAATTCTAGTGAATTCAAAAAGCATCCAGTCTTTCTCTTCTGATAGCAATTGTTCATACATTAAGAAATGCAACACAATGTGATTGACCTTAATTTATCCCCTCCCTCTTGTGTGTACGTGTGTGTACTTATATCAACATAATGCTGCGTTCTGCATTCATCTTTTTTTGGCCTTGTTTTGTACAGGAAGAATTAGCTTTCACAGACAATTGTAAATCTTCTGTGCCCATTTTCTTTTTATTTTCTGTGTGGGATGCTATTCATCTGGCAAGATCAAGAAACTTTGGAATGCAAATATTATCTCTCTCCAGTTCTGATTCTTTGGAAAATTCACTTATGTTGTTTTATTTGGTTTCCCAAATTGAAACATAGTTCACAAAGGTGTTAAACAGATTGTCTTACATCCTAAATAATCTTAAAGATAAAAACTGAAAAATGCTAGCAGTACATCTGTGTGTTTTATAAAAATATTTGAAGTTGTTTATGGAGGCTTTTGACCATAAGCAGCATAACACTTAAAATACATGATAAGGGACATGTACTGAGGATGTAAATCTGATATACAACCTCAAAATTAGGCTAAACTTAAGCATAACTACAGCAGAGGGAAATATTCATTAATGTTGGTTTGCAGTTTTGTTACGTTTGTTTTTGTATTTGAAGTATATTACAGAGGCTGAATTGTCAGCCAACTGTAAAATCCATCCAGGAACTCCATTTGAAGGGACCTGTAGATTTCTTTGTCAGGGATGCTGTGAATAATGCAGAAATGCAACTTTTTGAGAGAAAAAAAATAAAATACAGGGAAATTATAAGTAGCCACGAGTACACATTTCAACGAACACTTCAAATTTTCTTGCAAGTCTTTCTTACACGCATTAGGGTGTCAATTAAAGATTTACATACTTTATCAAATGCTATACATACTTTATTTAATGCCATACCTTCTAATGCAAACAGTGCCATCATTACCAATATTCCATTAAAAATGGGATTTTTTAACCCTCAAGGAAGCTTAAAAGAGGAACCGATTTTCTTTCCAATATGGATTTTTTTATGAATTTCAATCCCCAAATATAGTGTTGCATTCAAAATATTGTTAGATAGAATACCTGCTTGTTACTGCTATTTAATGCTTCAATTGCAGCATAGAAAGATAAACAAAAGTAAAGCAAATTAGCCGTAGACACTTGGTGAATTAGAGAATTTGCTGTCACAGCTAAATCAAATAAAACAAAGCTACAGGCAGGTCAAGCACAGTTTAGTCAGAGCAGGTCTGACAAGCCTCTGTACTGAGGCCCTACAAGCTCAAAGAGAACTTGTGGCCTCTTAACTAGCAGTGACAGTACTATATTATTGGGCTTCACAGTCAGGTAGAGAGTGAGGTGTAGGACCAAGTTTGTACCCTGAGCTGTGTTACATGTCTTTGTCTCTTACTGACTTCATTCATTTCACAAAACTTTGTCATATTAGATATCTAACCAAATAACTAAAATCTCTAAGCAAGCAGACTTGAAGGCATTGCTACACTCAGAGAAGCCACCTGTGATTGTGTTACACATTAGAAATGAGATGTTGCTTAGCAAATGAGACAGCGAGAGATAAGATTTAGGTAACGTTTCCATGGTGTAAATATCTAGAGATCCTAAAGAAGAATTTAAATTCCAGGAAGCTTCTCTGTTACTTCTAACTACATCATTTGTTCTAATAAATCTCACTGCAGAGTCCCACATTTGAAAGCCTTGAATGATCATGTCATTAACAATGTTACTGCTGCTTTTACTTATATTTTTCTGCTGCATAACATTATTGTACCACACAAACAGGTCTGTTTGGAGGCAGGAAGTCTCAGAATTTAGATATTTGGTCATTCGGGATATATTTGAACTTAAAGGCATATACAAAGTCACTCGAGGTATTAAGACTAGTCAGTGCAACAGCTGAGATTCAGACCCTTGGTTTCTACTTTGTTGTTTAACATTATGGGGTATAATGCTGCAGGGGCTGAAGGCAATTAAAATGTGCATTGGAATTTGCCTAATAATTAAAATAACAATAATAGCTATTGCTATGGAATTTACTACGTTGTTTGTAGGCCTACATCAGTGGGAAGAAATAGCAACAGCTTATCTGAAGAAGACAGCTGTCTTGATGGAAGGGCAGAAATATTGAATAGAAAAAGTAACATAGTACATGATCCTTCATGCTTACCTGATAAATGAAATGAGGTTGAAATTGCCATTAAGTACAGTCTATTTAGAATATTTACTATTGGATTTTTTTTGATATGATAATTAAAAATAAAATAATAATAATAATAATAATATGTTATAGTGAGGGTTCTAACCAGAACTGGTTTGATGGTGTTGATTTCATTGAGAAATTAATTTGTAAACCAAATTAAAAGAGGACTCTCCTGAAGCCAATACATAAAATAAATACACAAAACAAATACCAAAACATAAATGTGATAAAAATAAAATAAGGGGCTGAATAAGCCTGCCAAGAATCAAGCTCTTTTTTACACTTACTAAATACCTGGCCTATGATTTTTTTTTAGGGAACAGAAAGGTTTTTCCATACTGGTGTGATTTTAAGTGAAAAAAACATTATTGCTGTATTAATGCTGTGTTCATAGAATCACATAATGGTTTGGGTTGGAAGGGACCTTAAAGATCATCTTGTTCCAACCTCCCTGCCGTTGCTCAAAGCCCCATCCAACCTGGCCTTGAACACCTCCAGGCAACCTGTTCCGCTGCCTCACCACTCATAGTGAAGAATTTCTTCCTATCAGCTAATCTAAACCTACCCTTTTTAATTTAAAACCATAACTCATTGTCTTGTCACTACACTTCATGAGGTTTGCACAGGCCCCCTTCTCAAGCCTGTCCAGGCTCCTTTGGATGGCATCCCTTCCCTCCAGCATGTTGACTGCACCACACAGCTTGTCATTGGCAAACTAGCTGAGGGTGCACTCAATCCACTGTCCATGTCACTGACAAAGAGCGCTGTTCCCAATACCGACACCTGAGAAACACCACTCAGTATTGATCTCCACTTGGATACTGAGCTGTTGACTTCAACCCTTTGAGCGTGACCATCCAGCCAATTCCTTACCCACTGTGTGGTCCATCCATCAAATCCATCTCTCTCCAATTTAGAAACAAGGATATCATGTGGGACAGTGTCAAATGGTTTGCACAAGTCCAGGTAGATGATATCAGTAAACGTCAGTAAATGATGTTCATCTTCTGATTATGTATTTTTTCTTTCAAGAGTTATATGAAAGAAATGTGCAAATGCAACAGTTGGCACATTATTGCATGATGGATGGTGACATTTTCTGTAGAAGGACAGGAGTCATCTAATCCTCTTGCATTTGATGACTTCAGCACTGCTACCAGGGCTGCACATCAGCAAGGTGCTGAGCACCTTCTGCAAAATGTTCAATACCAGTAGTCTCTAGAATATGTGCATATGTGTTTGTGTATGACATAACATGTTTATATATTGTGTTGGTATTCATTACCCTTGAAAGGTATTTATTTACTTCCAAGACCTGGCTGCAGGTGACATTGGTTTTCATGGAGCCTAAGCTCCGATGAAAGCATTGACTTTTATTACTTGTCAGTTTTCTGTCAAACCTCTAGAAGGTTTTGAAAGTGTAATCTATATGCTTTGTACATTAAGTGAGGCAAATAGCCTGTTAAGCTTCATTTACAAATTCTGCTCAAATCCCCATAAATTGCACATACATCTCCTGTCTGTGATACCTTTTGAAAATGAAGTGGTTTCATTATCCTGTCATAGAACAGACAATATCTTGTCATTTTTTTTCTTTATTTTTTTCTGTCTCTCAATATATTTTTTATAGTTTAAAAGGAAAAAAATGAAGGTATCTTGCAACTTATTTCCAAATAAAACATTGAAAAGTTTCTGATTTAAAAAAAAAAAAAAGATATAAATAATTGTTTTGATTAAAAAATACAAACAGCTTCTGTACAATATCACCCATGCCTAACTGATAGATTTTATAAAAAGTGAATGTTTATAAAAATGTTCAGGTCAAGAAATTAACAGAACTAATGAACAATCTGTTTCTTTAACTCAAAATCAGTATATGCTGAAGCCTTCCTATTTTGGAATTCTGACCCACTTTACTGCAAAGAAAGCCTCACTTGTATTCATCTCTAACAAGGCCTTTAAATCTTGGTCTAGCACATGTTGTCATAGTTAAATGGACCAAAACAAGCTGAGAACTGTTGCTCACTGTATTCAATTAAATGATCAGAGGAAAGTAGGACAGAGGAATTAGTAATGAAGAAAAATACCATCCAGTGAGCCTTCATCCAAAGTTTAATTTAAATGTGCTTCTCTGTATCACCACTTTTTTTTCCTTTTAAAGATTTCCAAATTGCTTTAGAGTTTACTTTCACTATTTTCCTCACTGCCTTATCGTGTTACTAATTTACATTTCACATTGTCACATATTTTTATGATGGGATTTTTCTGAGTCCTTTGATTTATAGTGAGTGCCCTATTTACAGAACTACGAGTTTGATGACTCATGTACTAGTATGATGAAGGCAATATGTCCCTGATCAAATCATAGAGTAATAATCAGGTCTAGATAAGGGATCAAGCCCTTACAGGCAGAGATTATAATATTAGATATTATTATCCTTTGATCAGAAAAAGCTTCACCTTTCTGATCAAAAAGTATAATAAGAGTATAATTTCTGATCGAATACAGGGTATAATGATCAAAAATAAATTATTATGTAAAAAAAGAATAAGAAATGTAAATATTGTGTTCATGTAACTTGAAATTTCTCATAAATACTGTAGTCTGAAGGATGTGAAAGCACACATGAAAAATCTTGATTTGATTGTTACTTTATACATATTTTGGGTATTGGGTGAAATTTTGAATTATTACGTAGTATCTGGGATACTTCACCAAGTTAAACATTAACTAAACTTAATGATTAAAACTGATCTTGTTTGTAAATTACTGAGATTATTTGACATCACTTTTGACACCCCTAAATGCAGTCTGTTTTTAAAGCCTCTTGGAAGACTGTGCATAATGTGTTCAGTATTACAATGGATGTAAACATCTGTATTATTAGGGATGATGTGGGTATGTTTCAGGTGTAAATACATGGGCAATGAAAATCTTTAACAACAACAACAAGAAAAAGTTGTCTCAGGGTGATATGAACAGGGAGAAGGCTAAGACTATCCATTCTCAGCAATGATAAAATTCACTTTTCATCTTTTTTCCACCAGAAATAAGCATAGGCTGTAAAATTACCTAAGTCAGCTTTTCCTATAAAAACAGCAGAAAGTTCTTGCACTCAAGAGATAATGCTCTTGAAACTGTAGAGTATACTAAGTAAAAAGAAAAATGTCCATTAAAACCAAAGCTGTCTTCCTAATGCTCGATTCTAGGAAACAAACAAACAAACAAACAAACGAAGAAGAAGAAGAACAACAACAACAACAAAAGCAGCTACATGGATGCAAGGATGATTTGTAGAACAGTAACTATATTTAAACAAAAAAAATGGCTTTTTCAGTACTGTCTACATAATCATTTTGTGTTGCTTACTATTTTTGCTCTCCCTTACCATGTCCTTAAATTTCAATTTCCTGTTCTCCTTTTCCCTGATGTTGTTCTCTCTGCTCCATTCCACTCTACGGGATAACCTAATGGTACTGAAATTAGTACCTTTAGACTAACTTTGACTTGAAAAATTGCCTATATTTCTGTACACGATTTCTTTTTGCTGTGCCCTTTCGTATGCTCACCTCTAAAGTCAACATTACACCTCCAAGTAAACACATGTAAACATTTTTGCTAGTTGACTTTTTTTTTTTTAATAAAATTTTATATCAATCATTTTGAACTAAATCTTTCCCTCTAATTCAGTGAGTTTACCTCCAAGAACAGTCTCATTATTCATCAGGGAAAAGAATAAAATGTATGGGAGTTTTGGAAAAAAAAGAAGTTTTATTTATTTTTACAGTTTTATAGCTGTTTATCAAGGAACAGATGTGGAAGTCAGGAAAAAGAAATATAGAAAATCAGTCACAAGTAAGCTTGTCTTATGCAGAGTGGAAAGCTAGAAAGGATGCATTTGATATTTTTGAAGTACAAAAGAGTGATTGCCATGAATTGTTACTTAATAATTCTAAGCAAATGATTAAGCAATCATTGTCAGCAATTCCATGTTTTCAAAGCAGGTTGGAGAATTAAGAAAGTAGAACTTAATGGTGTACTGTCTTTTTGAAATAACAATATAAAATTACAATGCATCTGAGATTGGACAAGATTATTAAATAATATGGTAGATGTCCCCATTGGGCCCATTAATATAAATCAGTGATGTCAGGTAGAACTACAATGTTTGTGTGAAATTTGAAGGCACTTGAAAGGAAAGAAAGGGAAAGGCCAATTATCCTGGCAGTCTGACATCAATTCCGTGTAGAAAAGTAAATCAACAACAACAGAACTGTTTTTAGAAGCTCTTAACAATTCAAATTATAAAAATTCAATTATTTCCAGGCATTTAGTGCAATGGTAAATAAGTCCCTTCCAACCGGATTTCCTGATTTTACTTTAAAAGTTTGGGTATCAAACGTAATATGTTAGCTTGTTAAGATCTATGACTTTCCATACTATAATGCAACAATTAAACCAAAAAGAAAATAACACACACGAAAAAGCATATCTCCAAAATTTGTTTGCTTAGTCTTGTATGTTGCAGAAGGTAGCTAATTGGTGTATCCAAGAAAGAACATGATAATGTGGAACTCTGAGTAGAAACATATTTTGCAGTGGTATCAAAAGGTGCTTGCTTGTTACAAATTTAGGTGATCTCTTAAAGTGATGACTTGTTTCTCGTTTAATATTTCAATTAACTTAATTGGTCATGAAATATTATTACTAAGGGAGAATAAACAGGGAAAAATCACTTCAATGTATGGCAAAAGTGCCCCCCTTCCCCCTTCCTCCCATTCTTTCTCTTATAACAACTGCCGAATCCACGTTTAGTCTCTAGAAAGGTGTTGGGGCAGGAAGTAAAACACTTCAGTCAGCTGTCTCAGCTATCCAAACACTGATGGAAGAACTCACCTGCATTTTAAGACGTAAACATCAACTGCCACAGAACCTAAAAAGTTTTTTGTTCTTTGATTTAATCTTCTGCTATTGTGACTTTTCTCTTGCTAGGCTTGCTATGTGAGTGAACAGGTGTGGGTCATCCCAGTATCTGCAAGACAAGCACCTAAGTGTCACTAAAATTCAGTAGCTCTCTCTGAGTTAAAATAGTGCTTTTAAAAACATTGGTATCACATAAAACTAATAGCCACACCTAGGTTAAGTGTGCTATCTGCATTCCTCTGTGAATGGAAGGAAAATAAAGAACTACTCTAAGATTGGAAGGGCAGCCTAGACTCTTACAAAATAAAGAAGATATAATTATTTCTGCCTTGAGCAAATAAGGATGGTGTAAACCCAAAATAAGAAGTGACACTGGCAATATGTATTTTTTTTTTCTCTTCATTACCTAAACCAGTGGGTTTCATTAGTTATAACATTGGGATATAACAAAAAATGAGTCAGGCTACTCTAAATTTTCTAAGTTGAGGCTACAAAGTAATAATATCTTTTAGTGTCATAACTTGTTTTGATTACCTGTTTCAGTACTTTGGGTGATGGGATAATTTGAAACTATTGATTTAATCTTAATTGCAACCTTATTTAATCAGCACAATTTTCTTTCTTAGCTTAATGTATTTTTATTTAAGTGTATATTTGCTCCTTTCCACTATTAAATAAAATCTGTTGCAGTTATCTTACACAGTCCAGCCTGATATAGTCCAGAGACTGTTTTATGAATTTTATCGGAAGCAATCATTAGATAAAATACTTAAATGCTACATCTTAATTAGTAGTAATAAATCAAACAATGGCAGCACTGGAATCTATCATCATAAGATACTCATAAACAAGCTGTTGATGTATGGGCTGGATGGGGAGACAATGAGGTGGATTGAAAATTTGCTGAACAGACAAGCCCAGAGGGTGGTGGTCATTGGTGCAAAGTCTAGTTGGAGGCTAGTGGTGTACCCCAGGGGTCAGTACTGGGTCCAATACTGGGTCTATCCACAGCATGCATGTGCTGGATGATGGGGTGGATCTTACTCTCAGCGAGTTTTCTTGATGACACAAAATGGGGAGGAGTGGTGGATAGACCAGAAGGTTGTGGGAGGGACCAGAGGGACCTGGACAGACTGGAGAAATGGTCTGACAGGAACCTCATGAAGTTCAACAGGAGAAGTGCAAAGTCCTGCACTGGGGGAGGAAAAAGCCCAGGCACTGGTACATGCTGATGGCCACCCAGCTGGAGAGCAGCTATGCAGAAAAGGAGACCTGGCTTAGTAATATGAATGTAGTGCATGCCTTGTCATTTTGTCTCAGAGTCAAGGAATTCAAGGCGTGTTTAATTTAGTGCACATAATGAGAGTAGAGCTGGGTCTGGAACCAGACTCTCCTTTCCCCCTCCCACGTGAGCACCTTAATCACTAGGTTGAAGACACAATTACTCCTGCTCTCCCTGTGTTCTAATGAATCTTCACCTTCTCATTTAATAAATACATGCAGAAACATAACAGAGCTATAGCACAGCTTTAACTGGAGGAAGGAGTATGCCTATTCAGTTAAGAGCATAGCCCATTAAAAGCTAGGATTAAATAACTCTGCGCAAGAATAGCTTTTTTACACTGGCAGAGGAAGGACAGATTTCTTCCTAAGCCATCCAGGTAAATGATCTAAACACTTGACTGCAAAACAATGAACGAGATTAGCATTACTGTCATGGCCAGCTCCTTCATTATTTTTTTTCCTCTTCTCAGAAAATGTACAATAGCTCTTTCTTTCCAAAGTTAAAGTCCTTGAAATAAAGAATTTACTTGACTTTACAAAGAAAACTGAAAATCTAAGTTGTGGGAGGAGTAAGTTTAAGATATACTCTTATCCTTCAGTTGCCTTATCTAGCTGTGTTTCCTACTCAGCTTGCTAGCTGTTGTACTTCATGCTCTGAAGCTTAACTTTTGTCTAACAGTGTATAGGGAGCTTGTATACTTAATTTAATTTTAGGGGTTTTACTTAGCTTCCTGGGTTAGCTAAGGGTTAGCATTGTAGTTCAGTATTTACAGATACTAAAACATTTTTGGATCCACTCCAGCCTCCTTCATGCTGCCCAATGGGTTAGTGAAAGAAATGTGAGGAATGAATAAATGAAAGAAAATTGGTCTGCTTGCAAATGAAAGATAATTGGCAGAAAAATAAGCAGAATGCCATCAGAGGGGAGCATTATGTTCTTCATCAGATGTATGTGATGTGAAACATACAGTCCACAAGCTTTGAACAATAGTTAAGCAATTTTTTTGGCTAGCCTGACTCTTCTTACTTCAAAAACCATCAATAAACTGAAAACCAACCAGAGGGCCAGGAGAATAGTGGTCATTCTATTTTGGTTGTTCAGCTATCAGTATATGATGGGGTAAGCCAGTACTCACTGGTTAGGCAACTGAGACATCAGAGATTCATGATTACTAATCGTGCATTTGCCAATCTCAGGAAAAACTTTAGGTGCATATAATTCTCTTCAAGCAAGCAAAAAAGGGTGAGTAAAGGGCATGGGAGGAAGGATTTTTGAAATCAGAAATATTTTAATGGCAGTGGGGGGTGGGGGTTAAAGACAGTGTGTTGCACTGAAAAAAAGTACTACGCTGATAGAAAAAGAAGCTGTGTAAGGAAGGAAAAATAATTCTGTAAGAGGAGACTCATGACAAAAAGAGGTGGTCAGGCTTTCAGGGCAACCAATGAAAAGCCTCCTTTCCAGCTTAAGATTACTATGCAGCACAAGCAATCCTATCCATACTACAAATGCTTATAAGGCAGGTGCTGACAGTTATATGGGAGCTAGATACAGGTAACTGGAGAGATGAGTGCTCAAGAGAAGGTTAGACTAAGTACCCTCAGCTGTCAAAGTAAAATTTATAGTGAAAGCACTGGGGAGGCAGAGGACATAAAAGTGTCAAAATGGGGGTTTAGTGTTGGAGGTAAATGGTATACAGCTTAATTATTTGGACTGTGAATCCCTGTACTACATATTAAAAGGTAGGCAAAAAGGATACTTACGGACATATCCAGGCTGTTCAGTTTGTGACCACATATCATTGTCAACAGAGTTTTACTTGGGCTGTAGAAGCAGTCATATTAAGATTCTCTTTGCACCCAGAGATTCAGGCTTTGCGTAAAGCCTCTGCACTTTATTCTTAGCCCAGCAATACAGCCTAAAGAAAGGATAAGACATATCAGCCTCAGTATTTTTATGCTGAAATATAGCTAAATAAAATTGATGTTAATCAATATTTCCCTTTAAAATTACCTTTTATGCTTCAAAAATGTTTTACAATCAATTGGTTACACATAACTTGTGTTTTAAAACTATTCCATATATTATGAGGTAAATGGAAGAAAATTGACTTTATTTCAATGCCTTCAGTCAAAGTTACATGCGAAAGAACTTCTTCACGATGAGGGTGACGGAGCACTGGAATAGGCTGCTCAGGGAGGTTGTGGAGTCTGCTTCTCTGGAGATATTCAAGGCCCATCTGTAAGCCTACCTGGGCAGCCTGCTCTAAGGAACCTGCTTTGGCAGGGGGGTTGGACCCAATGATCTCTCGACGTCCCTTCCAACCCCTACAATTCTGTGATTCTGTCAAAGTTGACTAAGGACAAAAAAGATTGAAGTCTAGACAATGAAAATAGCAAGAGATGTGAAAGATTTAATAATAATAGCATGGTCACACTGAGTTCTTTGAAAGTTTAATTTCAGTCTGCGTATGTCACTAAGATGATGACTCAGTGAAAAAATCATTCTGATTCTATGCCTATTTTGCTTAATTGTTATATCATTAGAATGCAGAGAGACCAAGAACATAGCTGTATGTGCTTATCTGTAGAAGGAAGAAAAATCAGAACTATGGGATTATACTCATTTATGCTCTGTAAATCCTGTCTAGTTGTGGAAGGAAAAACTCCTGTAATTTCCCTGTTACACATCTTGCACCATAAGAAATGATAGCCATGAAGCCTGTACTCAGACCTTAAGCCCGTTTCTTTAGTGGATTTAGTGTCATGTAAAAATGCTTCTGAACACATAAGGATGGATAATAGGGCAGATGCTGCATCACGTGTACTTTTGGGAAAACTCTTCAGCAAGGGAGGAAAAAGAATTTACATCATCATTACATCATCTTCTCTTGAGGTTTCTGTCTCATAAAGAAGGTAATCCTTGTAGAAGATCTGTTTTTCACCTTACCCAAGCTAGCATCTTTTAAGCAAACACAGGGTCTATGTGCATGCATGTTATTTGTTCTCTTTTTCTTTTCCTATAGCTGTTGAAAAAATATTTTATTTTATTTTGTTATGTTATGTTATTTATTTTATTTTATTTTATTTTATTTTGTTATGTTATGTTATGTTATTTATTTTATTTTATTTTATTTTATTTATTTTATTTTATTTTATTTTATTTTATTTTATTTTATTTTATTATTTTATTTTATTTTATTTTATTTTATTTTATTTTATTATTTTATTTTTATTTATTTCTGAAATGATTATCTTAAGCCACAGTGATGTTCATATGAATAAACTGGTTATTCCAGACAAGGCAATAGATCAAAGTCAGAGCTTAAAACCTGAAATAGTATCATAGCTTACTATCTATCTACTTGTTGTTGCTTCATTCATATGTGCACACACATGCACACACACATTATCAAAGTATTTCAGACTTTTTCTATTCCTTGGCATTTACAACCTAATTTTTATGCCTTTTCATAGCTTACAATGAGTACTTGCTACAGATTGCTTTCTGTAATTTTTCAGCTTCGGGATGTAGAAGGGACTTCTGTGACTGCTGTTTTTCAGTAGTTACTTACAGTAGTGAAAACAGTTTTCCCATTCTGTGAGGCCAACAAAGCTCTGGTATTCCTTTTCTTGCACAGCAGAGTATGGCATAATGGCAACTATGGGGCACACATAGCGATTAGTGTATACAAGTAAAGTCATGTTTTGATACACATCTCTTCTGTTGATCCAAAGTAGGAAAAATGACAACTTGAATAGTGATATGGCATAGAGAGATGGTATACAAGATATAAGAAAGGAGATTTTCATCAGACATCCTCATCTGGAAAACTCAATGGCACATTTTCATCCTTTGCAGGAGATGCTGTAGGAGAGCCACCATTGCCAGCTGTACGTTCACACTGATTTGGCAGTCTTTAGATGCTTTCAGTACCCTGGCAAAGCTTTTCTGGTGTTTCTGGAGGATACGCATCATAATGACAGGAAAATAAGCCAGAACAATTTAAGGTAAGAGCTGTGCTGTGACAGGCGGTAAGTATGAAAGAGAGATGTAATATTCCTCTTTCACCTATTTTTGTCCTTTTGAGTCTGAAAGCCTGCCTTCTGACTGTCTTCATTATTTATCTGCTACTTTAGCCATTTTTAAAAATATGCAAAATCAACATTATATGCTTATCTTTTTTTTTTTTTTTTTTTTTTTTTTAATATGGGGATATCAAGTTTAAGTTAAAGCATTGCACAGAGTCTAACAAGAAAGAATATTTCAGTTGACTAAGCAGTGATAAAATGGATATCTCCCCAGTTTTTAGTCCATGAGAAGAAAAAAAAATTGTTTCTCTATTCTTGGTTTAAGGATGTGGTACATTTAGTGAAGCAGTGTCATTGTAGTTGCTGATGCCATTCCTTATCTACATTCTGGCCTTCTATTCTACCTCTGAAGATTCCATAAAACCAAACAACTTTACATTTTCTCACTTAGAGATTATGAATTTCTTTTTATTTGAAGATATCCATGACTGTACATGCTTACATACTCATATTTATGAAATTGTGTACTATGTAACAATGGAAAAGTTTTCACTCAAACAATGTTTACTAAAGCCTTGAAAGAAATGAAACAAAACAAACAAAAACTGGAATCTATGAAGTCCATCTCATTTCCTTGGAATAAAATTGCAAAATTCTGTTAAAGAGGATCTATAAACCCTAAAAGTGATAGTTTTGAATTATAAAGATAATTATATTTTTAATATCTGATGGCATTAAAAAAATAATGTAAATTGAAGTGGTTTCTGTGAAGGTCTTTAATGTGGTGCAGCTTATAACCATATACATGTACGGAAATATATTTAAAATTTTAATCTACATTAATTTTTTCATGACATTTGCTAAGGTTTTAAACACAGTAGTTAATTTTGAAATGAGCTTCAATTCAGTTAGTATGCTACAGAAATTTAAAGATAGTGGTGGAAATAAATGGAATGAATGAATCTTTGAAATGAAGTCACAAATAAGAAAACGTACAAAACTGTGGTTACTGAGTAACCACATTTGGAAATAAGAGTAGCCACAGTGAGTTGTTGAAGGTGGAAATAGTGAAAGTTATCCCCTTTGCACAAGAAGTGAAATAACTTTGTATAAAAGCCTATGTTTATAAATTAAAAAATACATACATTGTTGTTGTTGCTGTGTGGTTGGGCTAAAAAGTAGACTGGAATACCTGAAGTAATTTGAAGGAGTTGGAAATCGCACAGTAGGGAAAATTACTCTTCCAAGTACCTTCTTGGATGCTCATAACAACTGTTAGCATTTTGGAGGATTTTTTGTTAGCATTTTCTGAAAGAGGTGTTCAGTAGTTACTTCAACAGACCTGATTTTTTTTCTTTTTATTAATCAGAATGTCATTTTCCTGTCATATCCATCAGAGCCACTGTGCAAGTACTTCAATTCATCCGTCTTTATTGAAGATGGAAAGATGACTCACTCAGGTTCTGTGACAATCAATTGATTACTTCTTTTCCCCTCTGGGATATCTGTAAATTTGCCGAGGTCATTGGTAATACCACGTTCTGAAGGCTGTGGCTCTTTGTTGCAATACTTTGTCAGGGCAGGAGCTGAGACACCATGTTGCATCTAATATACACTTCCTTGTGGTAGTTCATGCACATTCACTCTATCCACTGCTGTTTCTATGACTTCAGATGAATGCAGTTCATTTCTAAATAGGAAGGGTTACATGCTTGAAAACATTTACATGTTTCTCTATTAAAACAAATTTTCTGAGGTTTAGAAAAATGTGGCTTATTTATTTAGTTTTGTATTTTTTACACCGATCTCCCTTTTCCAGTTGTGTTTATTGTTTAAATACAGGTATTTCCTTGTAGTAAAGGCTCTTATGACTCTATTTGCATATTGGCAAATGAAAAGAAGGAAATAGTGGAGGCAATATAAAAAGTTCTCCTGCAAAATTTTCTTCCAGTGTGTGGGTTATTTTTATTTTATTTTATTTTATTTTATTTTATTTTATTTTATTTTATTTTATTTTATTTTATTTTATTTTATTTTATTTTATTTTATTATTTTATTTTATTTTATTTTATTTATTTTATTTTATTTTATTTTATTTTATTTTATTTTATTTTATTTTATTATTTTATTTTATTTTATTTTATTTTATTTATTTTATTTTATTTTATTTTATTTTATTATTTTATTTTATTTTATTTTATTTTATTTTATTATTTTTTATGGTTATGAAGTTCAAACATCTTGAATAAAATATGGTGAAACAGCTTGTCATCTGGATGTCCTCCAAAGTTACTCGGCACATAGCTACTTAAAATTCTTGTAACGACATACGAAAGGAATTACATGGCTAAATAAATCTACCAAATCACATTTCAGCATATGGTTGATGAAAATCTCATAGACTATACTTTTATCTATAATGGAGCTCTAGATTATCTATGAAGAAAAAAAGAGGTATGAAGAACTAGCAAGATGTATTGAAGGATATCCAAAGATAATTTTATTAAACTGTAGTATTATTTTCCTATAATAAGAAATTATTCATAAAAGCTGGATAACATTCCTTACCTTTGGGTAGACTAGCTAGGACAGTCATAATTGCCGCATCATTATATTTGCTGTTAAAGATCGTTCTTATGGCATGGCAAACTAGGCAAAGACTAGGAACTGAATTGTACTAGAAAGGTGTCAGAAGAAAGAAGGGCCTGGTTTTATGGAGCACAGGATAGTTGTTCAGTGTCTGGATTATATGATGTTTCACTTAAGCAATGAAGTCCCCTTGGATAAAAACTGACAAGGATCATTAGACAGGCTTTAAGCAGGTAGGATAAAATAGAGAAGAATCTTTTCGTTGGCTGTAAAATGACAGTCAATGGTGCTCTGCCATGAGAAATGACAAATAAGAAGTGCATAAATGCTTTGGAATAGATCATCACTGCTTATCATGAAAGCCAAGATCTTATTAGGATCTGAGAAAAGGATTAGACATTTATATGGATGAGGACATCCACAGTTCTTTTAGATAAAATTAGAAAGAGCTATAATCCCTTATGCTTCGAAGAAATACCACCCTCAAACTGATGGGGAAGAAAAAGTTTTCTTTAAGATCAGATGACTCCATTAGTTACCACTACTCTAATTCTCCTATATTTCTCTGTGAGTAGGGCCCTGGCTACTCTCAGACAGAAGATACTGATACTAGAGCTATCTCTGATTATATGCACATATATTTGCAATTTTAAAGCATATGGGATTCATGTGAGAACTGAAATAAACAGCAAGTAAAAAATAAATAAATAAATAAAATCATCGTATTTAGAGTATCAATATGGTTGTGATGTAAACAAACAGTTGAAAGATTAGATACCTTCTAATAATAAAAATGTCTACTTATTTCTAAATTTCTTTGCCATTTCCATCAATTTTGAAAATTCATCTTTTTATTCACTTACTCACTGTTATGGAAAGTGTGACATGATAAATACTGAATGTTCTCCTGGAACTAAATGATAGAAAGTTATATCTTAAACTCACACTAAACAATTTCAAACAATGATGAAAGGACATGAATTTTTATGAATGTTTGTTTAGAATATAACTTGATTCTTAATAAGTTCAGAAATAGAGATAATGTAATGTAGTCTTACTTGTTGTACTGGTATAAGGTTGCATTATAAATTTCTAATATTATCCAGTATTTATAAGTGCCCTCTGTGTAATACTATAACATAATTTAAGTGCCTAAGTTGTTCATTTATATTCTCCATCTTTGACCTCAATATGCATTAATATCATGCTAGGAATATAATTGGCCACAGGAGATAATTTAGAAATATTTTTAGTGTTTACTTTCTGCTTTCAGGCATGTGGAGTGAAATCCACAGGACTGGGGCTAGAAGAGGAAATTGACAATAGAGGGTGTGCTAATTAAATTTGCAAACAATACCAAGGAAGGAAAGACAGCAAGTATATTGAAGGACAGGAACAGAATTCAAACTATCTTGACAAATGGAAGCAACGGAGTGAAAAACCTAAGATGAAATTCAAGAGGGAAAAGTACAAAGTACCATATGTTAGTAGGATTAAGTAGCTGCATAAATATATGAGACATCAGCTGGTTAGGTAGCGGCCAGGAGCTACAGTGGACCTCAAGCCAAAGAGGTATCATGGTATTGGTAGAAAAGGCAACAATAGCATGGGAAAGCATAAAGAAGAAGTATATACTCTTCAGAAGTAGATTAGATTAGATTTTAGAAAAGTATGAGTTGCTTTGGTGTTGTCCAAAGGACAGTGACTAGAAAGAATCGAAATAAATGCAGAAAATGTGTTTTACCCAGAAGACTGAATAAGCTAACCAAAAGTGAGTATTTGAGGATCAAGGGGGTGATAATAGTTTTTAAATCTGAAAGAATATTTTCTCTGTATTCATGGTGAATTGCAGATTTACAGAGGGAGGCTACAGGTTATTACAGGTTAGGCATCTGGAAAATCTTGGAAGCAGTAAGAATAGGCTATGCAAACATCTGTCAGAATTCACTAGTTTGCAGATGAGTATTCCTTGAGACAATGGGATAAACGGGATGATCTTTTGAGACTTCTTCCAGGACTCCAGGATCTATTTATTTACTGACAATCTGTAACTTCTGGGAGGAACTAATTGCAATCCTTTCTGGCCTACTTTACAAGGAAAGCCATTAGTATTCTGTGGAATGAAATATCATACATGAGAAGAAAGGGGAGAGGAAATGTGGCAGCAGCTTAGGAATGTTCACAAAGCTAACAAAATACTGTTCCCAAAATTTAAGGTAGAGTTGGGATCTCTAGATATTTATTGGTTTGATCCAAGCTACAATTTATGGATAAATGATTTGGAAAATATCACAAATGTTGGAGTAAATTGGTTAAAAATATTACTTGGCTGAAATGATCCAAAAAATCATAAGTACCCTGCCCCTGTTTTTTTCTAGTCAGTCATGATTTTTTGCAGCCATATTGCACTATTTTTTATGTTGGTGTCAGGTATACTGTTTAACAATTTGACCACAACAGGGGAAGAAATAATAATAATAATAATAATCCTCTGTTAAAGACTGTGACCCAGTGAGTACTGAGAAAAAGAACACCAGGGACTAGCTCTCAAGTTGGAAAACCTATTCTTCTTGGAAGAATCTAGCTAGTCATAGTTATGTCTGCCATCTAAAAGAGCTAAACAGTCATATTCCTTCACTGATATGGCTGATGGTACTGCTAAGCTCACCTTTATAACCCAGTAGCAAATAATTCAACTAGAACGGAGACATCCTGCATTTGTGTCTAATATGGAAGATGGATTCTGAACAAGAGAGTTTCTTGTCCATTACATTCTACCCACCCCAGAATGTCTATACGTTTGGAGAACCATTGCTAACATTCTTAAAATAGTCAAAATTAAGTACTTATACTCCATTTTAAAGAGGTTTCTATTTTCAATGAATTTTTTTCATTGCACAATCCTTTGCATATATTTAAATACTAAAAACAGCCTAATTTTTAGAATTATTCAGTATTTAATATGGTTAATGCTATACAGATGGCAATATGAAAATATAAATGCATTCATGCTGTTGGAAGAAACACACCAATCAATTTATATTTCACTCTATATTTCAATAATTGCCACTTAGCTGAAATGTCTCTGTTGCTAAATAGAGATACAGAAGTCTATATTACGTAATATTTTATTAATATTTTATTTATATCTTATGACATACTACATATATGAAATTTTAAAATAATTAAAATATTTTAGTTCTTGATAATATATTGCCACTATTACTATTGTTCTAAATTTTTATTTTCATTATCAGAATGGTTATGCTACAGCTTAAAGAGGATAATTGTATAGGACAAGGAACTTGGTCTTACAATAAGTATTTTTGTGGCAGTTGTTTTAAACTATGCTCTTTTAAAAGGATGGGCAAATCTGTCCCAGGAAGAGGCACTGTGTGATAACTAGAATTCAAGGAAACATGTTTTGGATGGCAGAGAAATATTAGCTGCATTATGCCATCATTGCAGCTCACAGAATTAATCTTAGTGAGGTTCATGTGCTGTTCAACTTCAGCCATGCCTATAAGTCTGGCCCTAACTGAACAATGGGCAATGGATGGGAATGTTTGGTGACTGAATCCCTAATTCTTCACTCTGAAGAAACTGAGGTATGAAAATAAAGTGACTGATTATAATTCATGTCTTTTTTTGACATCCCCTTCTCCCCCCCGCCCCAGATTACTTGCAGTAAATCTCCCAAATCCACAGTGTCACAGTATTTAATGCATTAACATAGAATAAAAGGGAGGCAATATTCTGCAGAAGAATGAAGATAATAAATAGGAAAAAGGAGGCACTGAAGTAAGTAGATGTCGGAAGATAAATGAGACTGGAAATGAAAAATAAGAACAGACAAGAAAACAAGAGTATACAGTCTATTAAAAGCTTGCAAGCACAAGACAAATAAAGGTTACAAACCAAATAAAATTATTCACAGTCAAAGGCCTTAGTGGTAATATGATAGGTTCTTATAATTACATCAAAGAGAAAAAAGTCTAGAGACAATGTTGTGAACTGTCAGAGACTTGAGACAATGACATAGTGAGTTTGGCTGGACTTCATAAAAGTTTTGTGCTCAAGGGAAAATGATGCTAGGCTTTAGTGGATTCCAAGCTAGGAAAGCCATTCAGTGAAAAACAAAACAGAACAAACAACAACAACAAAAGACAGCCCAATCCTTTCACATTAATTAAAATAAAGGTCAGGAAAAACACCACCACCAACAACAACAACAAAAATGACTGTTTTAGCCCGGCTCCATCCACAGAATAAACCTCCCCCTTTACAATTAATGTTGGTTTCTGATCAGCAAAGATCAGTCAGGAGATGCTGAGTATACAGCACAGAAAACAGAACGTATACTATTGCTGGCCAATTGTGTATCCTGCTGCAGCCTCCTTTGGAAGGTGCAGTTCTGCCTCTAGCTGAGAAAGTTATGTGAATTGTGGTACCTATGATGGGATTTGTCTACCTGTTGTAAGGACAACAGATCCCACAACACAGGCACTCTGCTCTTTGCCAAAACATCACAGTAGGCCAAATCTAAAAACGTTCTTATAAATGTAATGATAATGATGTTGCAAAAATGCCAAAGAAGGTTAGCTGCCATGTATATAGCTGGACATGTACTTGTAGCTGTATTTTAAAAAGTATGTTTCAAAAGTATGCATCTTTAAGAACCAATGATACATTTGCAAAGCTCAACCACCAAACAGAATATAGGAGAGTTAATAAAAGAGGTCATGTCCTGCAATGTTGTTCTTGCTAGGAAGCCCCTAACAGAATCTCATGTGAACTGAAATAAGAGACATGTTCTTGTATCCCATTTTTTCTGTGCTTTGCTAGCATGTTCTTTAGTGAGTGTGTGCACACGTTGTCACGCTGAAGAAGGAGGATCTGTTCAGTTAAACTGTTAAGAAAGCAAATTAAGTGTCTATTGATAGAAAGATCCGATGCTTGTCTTTATGTCACCACAATGTATCACATCCGTTCATTATAAACTGATGCAAACTGGCAGGCAAAATTAACACGTCAACTTTGTGTCTTTACTCTGAGGGCTAATAGGCATCCTAGGGTATTTTTTTGCTATTATATGTCTAGCTAACAGGCTGATACTGTCAAAAATGAATGGGGTAGTGTTCTAGTGGAAGTAGTCCTGGGCCCAGGACATAGTACAGTGCCCAGAAAAACCTACAGGCTAATCAACTGTATGAAGAGACTGTGCTGGAAATGAAAAGAAAGAAAGAAAGAAACAAACGAACAAAAATCTCGAAGGCATTCAAATTCTGAAAATCATGGTTTATATTTCTGGGCTACAGGAGAAGTGGGAGAAGTGGTATGAATGCCCAAAGCAACCATCTAAGCATACAGGAAAAAAAGGTATGTCAAAACTGAGGTTTTGTGTGTTTTATTTCTTCACAATTTTAGACTGTGGAAAAGTGGGGAAACCTGTGTAGATGTGAACTATCTAATCACTGATCAACTAATCAACTTTCTAATTAAGAAATTAACAGTTTGAAAGTACTGTTCAATTTGTGTAAAAAATGTAAAATGACACAAATTAAACGACCTTACAGGACTCTATATACATTTGCACACAATTTATATATACTGCGGATAAGGAACAAGGTCTGAGCAACAGAATCTTTGAAATAAGGAGAGTAACAACTTGGAATGGACAGTTGCCTTTTTCATTTAAATATTTTACTTTTGTATTATATTTCTTTGGAAAGACAAGATCAGGTGATCCCCCTGGAATGTGGGGAAGGTTGATCCTTTCCTGATGAAATACAGAGCTTTTTCAAGGATTTTGGAGGCTGTAGGGTATCACAAACAAGAATGACACTGCTATACACTTTTAACAAAAGACACTTCATTACTTCATTTTCTCACACTTAATAATACATAAATGCATTATTTATATTTATATATATATTTTTTTTCTGTAAGAAACCTTGTGATTAGTTAAGTAGTACTGAATATTGTGGAAAACAAACTAGCATGATTCCAGTATAAACTAGCAAAAAAGTGCAAGAAATTTGGTCATCAAGACAAACACTTTTGCATGTCTATGCATGATTTTTAACAGTAAGCAATGAATACTAATGAAGCATGTGTGAAAAAGAAGGGAGAAAAAATAAGAGAAATCAAAAAGGTATCTTAGGGGCATATATTTCATTTTTACCATAACTGGAAAACAGCTGGAAGGTCATCTGAAGTAGAAATGTGGTAATATTTTCTAGAAACAAACTGAAGGAAAAAAATCTTGGCATAAGTAATACATAAATGTTGCTCTTTGTAATGGAGAAGAAATGAGTAATAAATGTAGGAAACAGCTACAGGTTGATGAGATAAGTTCAGGAAGTAATCTGGATCAAATATGGAAAATAAAAGGGCAGGTTTTGTTTAGGTAGTAACAGTGGGCTTTGATGATAGACAAGCATATAATTATTTAGTAATTATTTACGTTAGTTGAAGCATATAATAGGTTAGTTGCTGTACATAATTCTTACAAAAAGGTTACTTATTGATGAGTGACTTTAGCTATTTTTAGATATCAGTTGAGTCAGTCCAACAGTATCTCATCCTTTTCCCTGCTTTGAACAGACCGACGTATCTGTCTAGTACGGTGTATGATCCCAGTTATGTGATCCGTTGCAAAGATTAATTAATGAAAGGAAGATTGTCCCATTCCTATTACAAATAAATAAATAAAATTAAAAAAAAGTCCTCTTTAAGGATGTTTTCCATAGAGCACAAGAACTCTCCATCCCCTGTGTAAGAAAGCGGGCAGGGAGGGCAGACAACTGGGATGGCTGAGCAAGGACCTGTTGGTCAAACTGAGGTGCAAGAAGAAAATGCACAGGCAGTGGAAGCAGGGACAAGTGGTCTGGGAATGGTACAGGGATGATGTCAGGATGTACAAGGATGGGATCAGGAAAACCAAGACACAGATGGAGCTGAGCTTGGCAAGAGATGTGAAGAATAACAAGAAGGGATTCTATAGGTACGTTGGCCAGAAAAGCCAAGCAAAAGAGAGATTTGATGAACAAGGGAGAAATGTTAATATCAGATATGGAGAAGGCTGACATACTCAACAATTTCATTTCCTCAGTCTTCAATGCCATTCAGGCTTCCCACATCTCTCAAGTCCTGAACCTGAAGATGAGGGCTGGGGGAGCAAAGTCCCTCCGACTGTAAGCAAAGAGCAGGTTTAGAGCACCTGATGAAACTGAACAGATACAAGTGTATGGGGCCCGGAGACATGCCTTCCACGGTCCTGAGGGAACTGGCTAATGTAGCTGTAAAGCCTCTCTCCACAATACTTGAAAGTCCTGTCAGTCAGTTGAAGTCTTCCAATGACTGGAAAAAGGGAAAATTCACTTCCATTTTTGAAAAGGGTAGAAAGGAGGACCTGGGGAAATAAATACTGGTGAGCCTCACCTCTGTGCCTGGGAAGACCGTAGAACAGATCCTTCTGGAAGCAATGTTAAGGCACGTGCGGGACAAAGAGGTGATCCAAGACAGCCAGCATGGCTTCATCTAGGGCAAATCATGCCTGACCGATCTGTTGACCTTCTATAATGGAGTGGATGCATCAGTTGACAGGGGAAGATGGACCAGTGTTACCTACTGGGCCTTCTGTAAGGACTTTGATACAGTCCCACATGACATCCTGATCTCCAAATTGATGAGATATGGATTTGAAGTGTGGACAAATGAGTGGATAAGGAATTGGCTTGAAGGTCACACCCAGAGAGTTGTGGTCGATGGCTCTATGTCCAGGTGGAGGCTGGTGTTGGGTGGTGTTCCTCAAGGGTCTGTGCTGGGACCAGTGCTGTTTACTATCTTTATCAATGACGTAGACAGTGGGATTGAGTGCACCCTCAGCAAGTTTGCAGATGACACAAAGATGAGTGGTGCAGTCGATACAACAGAAGGAAGGGATGCTGTCCAAAGGGACTTGGACAAGCTTGAGAAGTGGTCCCATGTGAACCTAACGGGGTTCAACAAGTCAAAGTGCAAGGTGCTGCACCTGGGTCGGGGCAATCCAGACATGAGGACAGACTGGGAGAGGAACTCATGGGCTTACAGCCCAGAAGGGCAACTGTGTCTTGGGCTGCATCAACAGATGTGAGGTCGAGGGAGGTAATTCTCTCCCTCTGCTCTGCCCTTGTGAGGCCCCACTTGCAGTACTGCATCCAGGTTTGGGGTCCCCAGCACAAGAAGGATGTGGGCCTTTAAAATGGGTCTAGATGAGGGCCACAAAGATGATCAGAGGTCTGGAGCACCTCTCCTGTGAAGAAAGGCTGAGAGAGCTCAGTATGTTTGGCCTAAAGAAGAGAAGGCTCCAGGGTGACCATATTGCAACTTTTCAGTACTTAAAGGGGGCTTATAAAAAAGATGGAGAGCAACTTTTTGCTCAGGCAGATAATGACAGAAAAAGGGGGAATGGTTGTGGCGGTTTTACTTGGGTGGACAGCTGAGTTCCACAATGGCTGCTCTCTCACTCCCCCTCCTCAAAAAGGAAGGGGGAGAAAATACGATGCAAAGGGCTCAAGGGTTGAGATAAAGACGGGGAGATCGCTCAACAATTATTGTGACAGGCAAAACAGACTCAGAATAGGGAGACAGTAAGATTTATTGCCTATTACTAACAAGCTAGAGAAGTGAGAAACAAAGGAAAGAAACCAAAAATGCCTTCCCCCCATCCACCCACTTCCACCTCCTCCCCCTGAGTGGTGCAGGGGAATGGGGGAATGGTGGATGCAGTCAGTCTATAGCACTTTGTCTCCACCGCTCCTTCTTGGTCACTCTCGTCCCCTGCTCCAAAGTGGGGTCCCTCCCATGGGATGCCGTCCTTCCCGAACTGAGCCTGGGGGGCTTTCCACAGGCAGCAGCTTTTCAAGAACTGCTACAGATATGTGTCCGTACCATGGGGTCCATCCCCCAGGAGAAAATTGCTCCAGCAAGGGTCCCCACGGGCGGCAGCTCCCGCCATGCCCCCTACTCCTGTGTGGGCTCCCCTCCACGGGCTGCAGCATGGAGATCTGCTCCACAGTGGTACTCCATGGGCTGCAGGGGGACAGCCTGCTCCACCATGTCCCTCACCACAGGCCACAGGGAACTTCTGCTCCAGCGCCTGGAGCACCTTTCCCCCTCCTTCTTCACTGACCTTGGTGCCTGCAAGGCTGTTTCTCACTCCTCTCTCTCTCCCAGCTGCTGTTCCCCAGCATTTTTTTTCCCTGTCTTAAATATGATCTCACAGAGGCACAAACAACATCACTTATTGGCCCAGCTCTGGCCAGCGGTGGGGCCCTTATCTAACATGGGGCAGCTTCTGGACTCTTCTCGCACAAGCCACCCCTATGGCCCCCCTGCTACCAAAACCGTGCCACTTAAACCCACTACAATGGTTTAAAACTAAGAGAGGGGTGATTTAGAGGTTTCCCAGAGAAGTTTCTGATGCCCCATCCCTGGAGGTATTCAAGATTACGTTGGATGGGACTCTGGGAAACGTGATCTAGTGGGTGGCATTCCTGCCCATGGCAGGGAGATTGGAACTAGATGATCTTTAAGGTCCCTTCCAACTCGAGCCATTCTATGATTCATTCTATGATAAAAGATAAAATATTTTTGGCATAAGTAAAATGTGATAAGCATGCAAAAATGCTGTCGAGAAACAGATTTTCCTAGAAAAATTACTTTTGACCATTTACTTTGTCATTAGATTTAACAAATATACAGTTAATTATTTTGCTGCTAGGAAAGGTTTGTCGTGCCAACTACCTTATAAATGATACCTATCTATCTTTCAGAAAGCTCTACATGCAACTGTTCACAAATCTGGGAAGATCTCCAGCAACGTTTTAGTAGACCTGACTGTTAAGTACTCTTCTAAAACTTTTTAACATCCTCCTATTTATATAAAACTGTGTTTCCCCACCATGCTAGCTCCCCCCGTCCTCCATTACCTATTTAATATTTATAGCCTCTTCCCTCTTTCCCAGGTTTGCAATACAGTAGAGAATTGTGCTGGACTAAACTGAAGATATGCATCTTCATATTTCATGAATGATACACTCTATCAGAACAGTAGCAGTTACACCTTTTGTGGTTACACCTACAGTTTACACCTTTTGCATAAGGTGTCAGGCGGAGGAAATTTAAACATTTTGCAAAATATGTTTCTGAACATATTGAGAAGAAAGAGTTATTGTATGCATTCATTCAGGTATAAGCAGGAAAGCAATGAGGCTATGAGAAAGTTTTACAGCAAAGATGAGAAACTAGACTCAGTGAAATGGATTCCGGATTCCATTTTGAGTTATGTTGTGACAGCTACAGGCAGAAATCTAAGGGTATTGATTGGGCCGCAAACCAAACAAAATATGCTATTTTTTACTGACATCTATTTTGAATATGTGCACTGAGTGCACAGTGAAACAGAATGGAGCAAGAGAGTAGGTGTGAACTGCAACTGTTATAAAACAAGAATTTGATGTACACAAATATTCACATACTCTCTGAACTCTTTCACCTAACCTAATGCTAATATGGAGCCTAAACCATAGAAATTATTGGAGATAAAATGGGGCAGATCATGTAGTTTAATGTCTTAATTCAAATGCCCTATAATGCATGTTCTTAATCTGAAACTCTTGACAGAATTTACCTGTTCCAGTCATGACGAATGACGTATATCTGTGTCAGTGGCACAATCATTACATATACCAATGGTGTGGAGACATCCAACACACAAACCTTTCCACTTAAATAATAGCACTATCCATCATTATAATATCACTCACAAAATTGCAGGGCTCAGCATTACCCAGCAGTTTCATTTGTATCCATCACTTTGATAAATCATAATTACAATACTAAAATAGATGCTCATGAGTGCTTTGAAAACTCACTAGAGTTAAGATGTAGAGAAAGCTGCTCCATATATATCCTGTCTAAAATTTGGTATATACTGTACAAGTGTTGTTAGGATGAAATGAAAGACGTAAAATCATCGATCAATGTCTTACTCCAGTCATCCAATTGGTTGGAAGTAACCATCCAATTTTTTCAGCAGAACAAAATTAGGGTGTGGAAGTACAGTTTTCATCATATTTCAAATATTTATTTCACATATTGTCTAAAAATATAATTGTCAAATGAATTATAAAGATTATAGTGCACATGATGTCTTCATTCTTCAAGAAATTCAAATTAAATGAAATTGTCAAAATGCAAATTCAAATTAAATGAAATGGTAAAAATGCTGTCATCAAAGGATGTGACCAAAGAGGCAAAATCAAATTCTGTTAATATTTTTAAAAGAATCTTAAAACAGTTTTCACTCATGCACAAACAAACACTTTAATGTGAAAAGAATACTTACTTTTACTAGTGAAGGATACTAACAGTCAGATTCCAAGCTCTAAAACTATGGATGTTTGAAAAAGGTGGTTTTGAATTAGGCTTTTCTCAGAGTTATGGTCATGAATTAAACTTAATTTTACTACTCACAGAGAGTAATCTCATGTAAATTACAAAAGTCTTCCCAAGAATACCAACATTATTTACATACAACCATGTAACATCAGGTATCAGGTATCAGGTATCAGAGTATTTTTCACCTGGATTTAAGAAAATCTTTATAAAAACAATGCTGATATAAAATCTCTACCTTACACTCCCAGAAACTGGTTTACACTACAAGAGCTTCTACTGGCTTCAAGAATAGACAAGACGTTAGTACCAGTAATTCAACATTTATTATCAGCAAGGTAATGACAACAAAAAAGAAAATATGTTCTTACATAATGAGCATAATGGTTTTGAAACGCAATAATTACAGGCTCTCTAGGACAGTGTAACAATGACATGTCTCCCCATTGTGATGAGGAGCTCGAATATACCATTTCCAAGTGTACAAACACCTATTTTCAGCTATGTTCAGGAAAACTACTGTATCCTAAGTCCATTGTTGCTACAAAAATGAATACAGCTTAGCACAGTCATATAAATTTTTATCACCAATATGAAGGAGAATATTAAAGTTTTGGAAAGGTCAAAAAGATACATTTGTTCCATGGTGTTTTTTGTTGTTGTTGTTGTTGTTTCGTTTTGTTTCTGTTTTGCTTTGTTTTTTTTTTTTTTTCTGTTTGTTTTCTTTGTCAAAACTATAAATTGTGGTAGATACTTAATATATTTTAGAATTATCAGTAGAGTTGATGAACAGGGGCTGAAGATGATCAATTGTGGTTTACATGCATGCAAGGGCAATTTATCACATTGCTTAGCTAAAACTGAAAACATTTTTGATTACTTGAACATGAACATACAATTGGGACAGAGAATTTCCAATATTAGGTATATAATTGTAGACAACATCACCTTAAATGGATATCAGTATTATAACAGTTATCTTCTCATCTTGTTCTGCAAGTACCGCTAAAAATCCCTAGTTTGTTTCTTGATTTTGTGAGTCTTCTTTCACAAATGTGGTCTAAAAGATTTGTGTCCTAGTAGAAGCTGTCATTAATAAAAGCTTAAAATGCTGATCTCTAGAGGATTGTCTCCATGGACTTGCCTAAGAGAAATATAAACCAATCAATGAACCAACTAACCAAAAATAACCAGCCAACCAACCAACCAACCAACCAACCAACCAAAAAAAGCCAACACCATAATTTAAAGGCAGAAACGTAAAATGTTAAAATTAAGTAGTTCATTCCAGAGAGTAACATGGCTCTTTAAAGCCAATTTTGTGTATTAAACTAGCAGAATCAAATTTGATTAATGATCTAGGCTTATATTAACCTTATTTTAAGGGATAGTTGGTTGTTTTACCTTCCTATTTTCACCATTTACAAAAATAAGTACCACAGTAAAATGTCCATTGCTTTTTCATTGTATATCTGAAGAAAACTTTTAGTTCATTTCAAGCCGTCTAGAACTCATGTATATTTCCTCACTATCTGTTTACTTAGAGTTTTCAATATGATGGATCCAGTAGCTTGGTTGTTGCAGAAGCAGTTTTGTCTCATGTTCATATCCAGTGACTAAGATAAAGTGAGTGACTATTTGTGGCGGATGCAAGGAGACACAGGTGTTTCATCCTACTTGTTAGTAGGCACATCCACAGAAGATCATGATAACAAATCTCTTTTTTTCTGTATCACCATGAAAGCCATAAAATGGACAGACATAGGCAGCTTCCTTGATGCTCCAAGAATGATTCCAGAGGTCAAAATTTAACCAAAATTGCTGTGAGCTGTATAGGAGATTAGCTGAGTTAGCAATGCATACCAAGTCCATAGATAATGCAAAGGATTTTAGCTGCCAGTATTGTGAATTAAGTGTCTTCCTTCAGCACTAAAAATCCATGTAGAAAAATTAAAACTCCTGCCTCACTTCCTTGTTCTTCGGTTAAGCAATCCCCTCTTTCTTAAATGTCACACTGAATGAATTTAGGCTTGAATTTATTCAAAGTGAAATTTGACAGTCCTTTAACTAAGACTAAATATATTCTTGCTTGTATAGAATATTTTTTTTTTTTTGGGGGGGGGGTCATACTTTCAATGAAAATATATCTTCAGTGAATATTTTTTGTCTTGTTTAGTCACCAAATATATAAAATATCATGTATTCATTGTGTAATTGTTGTTTATTTGACATTTACTCTACCCATTGAAATACATGGTAGGAATAAAACATCAGTTACAAAGAGAATATTGACATTTCATTCCTGCCTTATGTTTCAGTGATGCAAATTCCATATTTGTGTACACAGGTACATCACTGAAAACAGCACTGAAACAGAAGGTACGGGAAAAGTGAAGGGAATATCATTTAAAAGAAAGTGTAAAAAAGGATCATTTTCAATGGAAAGAGGAAGGGACAGATAATTTTAGGTTTACGGTGTTTAGATCTGTAATGCAATTCTTTATATTGAATGTTGGTGTAACTCGTGTTTATGGCTTAGACCAGGTTTTCAGTTTAAGGTATTTTCTATTTGAAGTTTTAATTACTGTCTGGAATGTGATAATGCCAATATGTAAATTTACAATTCTGTTGTGTTAATACTAAAATGCAAACAACCTGTTCTGGAAAGTTATGTAAAATGAGAAATCACTGTATAGCTTCTGTGGTGGGTGGACCCTGACCATAAACTAAATACCCACCCAACTTCTTGTTCTCCCCTCCCCACCCTAGAGCAGAGTCAGAAGAGCAGAAGCAAGAAAAGCTCATGAGTTGAGATTAAAAGAGTTCAATAAATGAAGGAAGGAATAAAAAGAGAGAGAAAGACAAAGAGGAAGAGAAAGAGAAAAAGGAAGAGAAAGAAAAAAGAAAAAAAAAGAAAAAGAAAAAGAAAAAGAAAAAGAAAAAGAAAAAGAAAAAGAAAAAGAAAAAGAAAAAGAAAAAGAAAAAGAAAAAGAAAAAGAAAAAGAAAAAGAAAAAGAAAAAGAAAAAGAAAAAGAAAAAGAAAAAGAAAAAGAAAAAGAAAGAAAAAGAAAAAAAAGAAAAAGAAAAAGAAAGAAAAAGAAAAAGAAAAAGAAAAAGAAAAAGAAAAAGAAAAAGAAAAAGAAAAAGAAAAAGAAAAAGAAAAAGAAAAAGAAAAAGAAAAAGAAAAAGAAAAAGAAAAAGAAAAAAAAAGAAAAAGAAAAAGAAAAAAAGAAAAAGAAAAAGAAAAAGAAAAAGAAAAAGAAAAAAAAAGAAAAAGAAAAAGAAAAAGAAAAAGAAAAAGAAAAAGAAAAAGAAAAAGAAAAAGAAAAAGAAAAAGAAAAAGAAAAAGAAAAAGAAAAAGAAAAAGAAAAAGAAAAAGAAAAAGAAAAAGAAAAAGAAAAAGAAAAAGAAAAGAAAAAGAAAAAGAAAAAGAAAAAGAAAAAGAAAAAGAAAAAGAAAAAGAAAAAGAAAAAGAAAAAGAAAAGAAAAAGAAAAAGAAGAAGAAAAAAGAAAAAGAAAAAGAAAAAGAAGAAGAAAAAAGAAAAAGAGAAAGACAGAAAGTGGTACAAAAGCAGTCACTCACCATATCTAACAAGCAGACGGATGCCCAACCACTCCCCGAGCAATAGGTGCTCTGGAAAGATTACTGCTCAGTTTTTATTGCTGAACATAATGCCATATGGCATGGAACATCCCTGTCCCAGCTGTGTTCCCTCCCATTCCTTTGCCCACCCCAAGTCAACTCACTGTGGGGCCAGACTGGGAAATGGAAGCTGTGCAAACACTGTTCAGCAATAAAACACTGGATTGCTATCACCACTGCTTTAGTCACAAATCCAAAACACAGCATCATACAAGCTGCTATGAAGAAAGTTAACCTGATAACAGCCAGCCACAGTACAGTTCCTGATTTTGCACTTAGGCTTTAGATCAGCTCTGTGATCATATCAGTTAAATACATAGTCAGACTGTGTTATATGTCATATGTCAGTGGAAAATTCAATTTTTTTCTTTCAATCTGAATTAAAGCCACAAGCTCTGCATATTACCCCAATGCAGAGTCAGTGGAGTTCTCAAGTGCACATCTAAAGTAGATTCTGTCTGCCTTTTTTGACTGAAAGCACAGAATATGTTATGAATTAATGTGATGTTGGCTACTGAAAATCTCTTGCATTCCTTAGAATTAATTTCTAACACCCAGAAAGATGCTAGAAGCTAGTAAGACACCTTGGGATCAAAAGAAATGACAGCATGCTCACATTAGGCAGGTATCGTACTGTCAGATCATAACATTGTGTACTGTATTACTAAAGAAAACTGCTACTCCCACCATCATAACCCATGCAGAGAGTGTGGAACTGTGGAAATGAGAGCTACTGTCATGACAGAAAATGTGTCAACATTAGAAAGTAAAAAGAAAGGATTACATAATTGATGTAATCAACCTTGATTAAAAAAAAAAAAAGTAACCTCTAAGTATGTTTCTATGAGTTTGTGGCCATTAACTCATTACAAAAGAAGTAGGCAATTTATCAAAGATAAATTATTTTGTCTTTATAGGGCAATAGGTAATCTAATATCCTCTGACTTTTTTGACAGTTACTATGTCATCTTTGTGACCTGTGATCTCTATTTCATCAACCAGTCACAAAATGTGATTTGGTTGCTCTTTTCAATGATGATGGATAAAAAAAACTGGGGGGTTGTATTGTCATCACTTTCATCCTTAGTTCACTTCTTCAGATTCCTAGGGTTAAGGGACACCTCATGATATTTCAGATTCTGGTTATGCCCCAGAGCCTGGCTGATTAGGCTGTATAAAATCTGAAGGCCTTCTTAAGCATATTTACAAAACACTGCAATTAATAGTTTACGTATTACAAAACATATATATATATATGTTTCAGTTTTCATGTTGGTTTAAAACAGAACAGTTCACTATATTTATTTTTATTAGGTGATAAGATTATTTGGATATAAAGAAAAACAAACAGTTATATTGAGGATCAGTCCAACCTATCTAAGTGTATTTTGTCTTTGAAAGGAACTAAGACATCTCTTTTAAAAAATTGAATTTCAACACTAAACTCTATTTTCTCTTTTATTTTCCACTGCCTTATGGGAGATGTAGTTTCTTTCTCACAAAGAAACATGCAAATCTGCTAGCCAGGAATGAATGCAAATTTTTCAGCCAGCAACTTTAGTAGTGACATTTTCTAGAAAAGGACAATTAGCTATTGTTGTTAACAATAAAAACACTGCTGTAATTTCTTTTTCCCCATAATAATATGTAGAAATACAAGTGGCAAATGCAAAATATGAAGACAAAGAAAAGAGAAAAGCAATAGTAGTGTAGTAGTATCAAAAAGAAAGCAAATATTACATGGAGATTTGTGTGTTGGGCTTTATATGTTCTTTGCCTTAAAATAAATAATTTTCTTTCATACGGGGGTTTATTTAAAAGTTTTGCCATCTTACGCCTGTAACTCTTTTAACCAGCATTTGAATAAATCCATATTGTTAAATGTTTTTCACACAAATTATACCTCCAATTATTGTATGCCATACTTTCAAGTTTATATTATTTCCTCTGATCTTTTAAAATAAACGTTCCAGCTTACTTCTGCTTTCTAAACCATAACACTTCTAAAAACAGTCGTACCCTGTGTATATACCAAACTGTATTTCCCATAGCTGATTAGCAGTGAGTCTTGAATCTTACTGATCTTCAGCTCTTCAAAAGCTATTAGAATTTTATTTTCTTATATTTGATGTGAATGTTGGATTGGAAAAGGCTATTTTTATTTAATATTTAAATAAATGCATTTTTAGGAAAATTCTCTTGCAGTTATTTTAGTGAGAATAAAAAATTAACAAGAAAAAATATTTTTCACTGACAAAATGCTTTGAAAATATTTAAATGTGAGGAGAAGTATTTATGTCATTGCGAAGCATGCACAAAAATACATAAAATTATAATGTTTATGAGAATACACCTTTAGCCCACTTATCTGAGTTTCAGCATAGTTCTTATTAGAGAAGGAGGCATATTTTTTCACTAGTATATAAGAAAAGGTGTTTTATGATTTTTGTTGAATATTTCTCCAGATCAATGTGATGGATGTATATTTGAAGTTTATATTTGTTTCTTCAATGGAAACTTAAAAACAGTGACTCTTGACAAAGGAAACTTGTTTCAGTAGTGTAAAGAGCAGAATTTTAACAACAAAAAAAGAGGCAAGAAGTAGAAAACACTCTTTCCTCTCTGAAAATATACTTTCACAGAGTAAATATTCCTGATACAACTTAGTGATCTATTTTATCCTGCAACTGCTGTGACTTCCTTGATGTTAAGGGGAGGGGTGTGAGAATACTCTTTGCACTATTTTGAGACTGCTAATAAGTAATATGAAATTAATTACATTTATAAATTAATATTCAGGTCAGTGTTTCAGGGTATTCATGTGTAGAACAGGCTTAAGAACTATAAGCACAAGTGTATGTATGTGTGTATGTGTGTGTGTACACGTAGTTTTACATACATAAATATTCATTAGAAAGTGTTTGTATGTCCCAAGCACAGCAGCTATAGAAATACATATTTTCTGAGTTTCAGGTAAGGCATTTGATACTCACTTGCCCATTGATATCATTTATCCAGGATATTGATTCATAAAATGCTAATCATTTCTGTGTGAGGTGAGACAGAAGATTGAGTGTTCGCGATGGCTGTTCCAGAAAAGAGTAAGAATATACAGTGCAGGAGCTGATGAGTTTTCTTTCTCTTGACATTTTCAGAAATGTAGCTTTGCTTCAAGACAGTTCTTGACCTTGTGTTCACTTTCCTGTCCTGCTTTGGACAACATTTGAAACTAAGGATCTGATATACTATCAAAGGCAGAGAACAGGGCTTCCTACAGGAGGTTCCCTTAGAAATATAAATCCCATACAGAATATATGATAGTCTAGGATGAAAAAAAAGTAGATTTTCTGATCTGCCTGATGTGAAGCATCATTCAGAGGTACGTAAATGCACCCCAGCCTCCACCAGTAAATGAGAGCTCTTATACAGATTCTGAATCTTAAAGTCTGCACTTACTGTCTTCTTTAACTGCTGAGTACTTTGAACAGTGAAGAGGAAGCAAGCAAGACAGGCAAGAGGCAGGCATAAAGGGGGCTTTATAATCTATTTTTAAGACCTTCAATTCAGATGCTGCACTGTGCCCCAAATGTTGTAGCTAAAAGCTATTTCCATTTTCTGCAGACAGCCCTAAGAGACCATCAAAAGCAAAGAGCTGTTTGGCAACTTCTTCCTTCTGAAGGTCCTAATTACACAGACCTTTGTGCTACCATTCTGCAGCAAGACTATTCCTTGATCTTCCCCTGTTAAAAAAAAAAAAATACTGCAAAAGAGTAGATGTATGTGTTGAAATATCAGACATGATTCTAATTGCTTTTTGGATAGTAAGAGGGAGCATACTCCAACTTTGCTTGTGGTTTGTTCACTTCAGGTTGTGACTTTTGTCTCAAAGTAAAATGCTACTTGGGGAGATCAGTCTGTTTGTAAAAAAATCTATGCAAAGCTTAGCCAATATTTCCTACCCAACTCAGTCTTTTGAATCACAGAAGATACTAAGAAATAATAAAGGACTGTTCTGTGATAATGTTGAATATGTCTGTGCATCCTTCCAATGAAGTCACAAAACTGTTCTTGACATGATTATTAGTAAAACTCTCAAACAGAATGGATAAGAACAGATTTTCTCCCACAGTTCTTAATGGTTTTGCCTGTACTTAGATATATATTTCATGATATAGTTTGCTGAATTACTTTTAGGCAATTTCAACTCTATGATATTTAACATATCCTTCTTAAAAATAGCTCTTATTTTTAATTTTTAATTGTTTTAAAATATACTTGGATATATTAAATTTCATTTTTAAATACATTTTACATACCAAAATTTGTTAGCTACAGTTAGGCTTGTTATTAAATGTTATTAAATGTCTCAGATTCTTCTCTAAAAAATGTCACGTATTAGTGAGAAGAAATAAAATGTCTTTCATTAATTCATATCAATATTTTACCCCATATGATCACAGAAATGTGTGTGCTTTTTATTCTATCTATACACACACACGAACACACATATTATATGTATATATATGTTTACTAGCAGAAGGAAGTATCACAAAAGATCCATTAAACTTCTATGGAAGGAAATAGTTTGGAGTTTTGCTTATTTGTTTCTCCTTTTTTGTTTTTGTTTTTGGGCACAGACTTCAATAGATTTTCTACTTTTAGAAAACTTGTTCTCTGCTGACAGTTGGGCTATGAGTATATTTCATAAACCCTAAAGCTCCCAAGTTGCTGGAAATAAATTGATTTTGTGAAAATATGTGACATACAGATTTTCAATATGGGTCCTGAACAACCTGTCCCTAAAGTAGTTATTTGCATTTACACCCCTGACCTGCTGGTGTCTTCAGTGGTGCTGTAGTTTTTCATGTACTTCAAAAGCCACAGATCTGTTTCCATCCTTCTTAATTTAATATAAACTGCACATGCTTCTATCAGTAAGGACTTTCATTTTTATACTTCTTCGATTTCATGACACCAATGGTTCTATATTTCACAGTGTAGGGAGCAGAATGAAATTACACTGCTCTCAGACTTCAGCAATATCTGGTTTATGTGATTCAGGACCTCCACACAAAGAAGAGGTCACTCTCAATATTTCTGTAAATAGCTCTTTCTGGAGGAGTGCATACGGTAAGTCTGACAAAGTGTGACTTGTTTGGTGTGCATGAAGTGGGGCAAAAGCCCCACATACTTCTGTGAGAGTGGTAAAGTGCAGCTGCATAATCCAAAAATGAATTATTCTGTGAATACCGTTGTTCTGACATAATTCTACGTAGGTTGGACAGGTTTAAATAAGAGTTCCTAAATTGTTTTGCCATCAATTCTCTTGTATCTCCCTGTTGCAGTCTCTGCCAGCAGAGTTTCAGCTTTCAAAAGGTCACAAGTTTGAGCCTCTGCTTTTTACACCTGAGAACAGAAGCTAGCCTTACGTCTATATATGTTGCAGTAAATGACTTGCTATACAGAATCTGAACTATCAGATTAAATTTGGATATTTTATTTTTATTTATTTATTTATTTATTTTGTATACCTAAGGAAATTGATATTTGTACTTAATATTTTAAATGCTTCTTCACTGTGTACTTTCTCAGCTCAGGTAATACCTCAAGAGTCTTTACTGTAATTGCTTCTCTATAGAACTGTTGTTCTGAGTTCTATTGTTTCAATGCCTGCAATTCTCATAGATATTTCTGTCCTCACTCCAGCCATCGAACTGCTGTCATTCTGACAAATGACTTATTTCTCTTAGTGGACTGACTCGTGATGATTCTTCTACTACAGTGACAAAATCAACTGATAACACAACACAAAATAAGACAAATATTGTAACAAATATTGGTAGGGTATTATCTGAAGGAGAAGTCCATATAATCTCTTCTGAATGATGGAATGTATAACCAGAGGGGCAGATTCTGACAGTGAGGGTTGCTAAAGGTAGAGGTTAACAGAGTTTCTTCAAACAATATTAGTTTTATTGCATTATTGACAGCATGTGTTGAAAAGAATCATTATGTACTTCTTTGACTGAAAGTTTGAAAGAAGATCAATAAAAATGTTGGTTGCTTGTTAATTTAATTGGATGATAACCTCTAGCACAATGACAAAGCAGAATGATAACAGCATACCTGGCCCTTTGAAAATCCCTATCATGTAGCTTATGCTTCGTGTTTATGCAGCTGCATTTTTTCCTGGACATTTGAAGACTGAGGGGGAAAGACTATCACATTTGGCTAATGGACAGTTAGAAAGTTGAATGTTCACTGATGCTCTCTGTCAAATTATAAGACATGGGCATACAATTTTTTATCAGAATGAGATTCAAGCTTTTGGGTAATTTCCATAACTGGAAATACAAAATGTAGTGAACTGTAGCTGATTTTCACATCTTGAAATCCTGAGAGTGCTACAGAAAGAAAATTAGATATAAAACAGATTGAGTTTGTTTCTGCCATCTTGTGACAAACATTCTGTCTGCATAGATTTATAAACTGAAGGAATTAAAGGGATTACAATCTGAGATGATGACAATGATTTTTTTTTTTTTAAGTTTTCATATTTCAGTTGTCAAAACAGGTATGTCAATAACTCATGTAGCTTGTGTATTTATTTATCAAGGACAGCAAACAAGAGAAGTGTCTTTGGAATTCAAAAATATATCAAGCCAGAAGGTACACTGACCACTGAAGGATGCAACCAGCTAAATTCATTGTAATTAAAGTATCGGCTCCTCAGTGCAATGAATTGTCTTTATAGGCTTTAATAGTTAAAAACAATCTATTAATTCTGGGATTTCTACAGTGAGTTGAAAACCCAATTGCACTAAAATGTGTTACTCTACTGGTTATAATTATGCAGTCCTGGGACTTTGTATATTGTTTTGCAGAATGAGTGTGTAGGCCCCAAAGCCCTTTCTGGTTTACTTTCGGAAAGAATTCAGTTATCATCAACCATGCCATGTTTTTGTTATATAAATTGAATTAAAAGGAATACATGAGTTAGGTGTTTGTTTTTTTTGTTTGTTTGTTTTTGGTTATGTTATTTTTTTTCAGAATCTTTTATGCACTGTATTATAGAAATTGTTCTTGCACACCAAGAATGTTTCAGTGTGGCTTAACTCTTATAAGACCTAAGCACATCAATGGACCAATGTACACAAACAGGTGATTTCACATACTATGACTTTTTTGAATTGGACGACAAGAAAACAACTGGTTCCAGAAAACAGAAACCCTGATTATTTTTATTAACTTACAAAGAGGCTTGGTATTTATGGTAATTATAATTCATTTTCTAAACAAATCAGTTCTGTCTGCTTATCCCATTTTATCTTGCACTGGTACAACTTCCATTTAACCAAACATGATTGCTTTTCCTACTTATCACTCGATTGCTCTCAGTCATACTATCATTGCTACCGTCTGATATTAGAAATGTTGTATTGAAACACTTGGTTGAGCTGGGTTAGAAAAAAAAAAAAATCTGCTGTAGAATGTAGTGTAGTGTAGTGTAGTGTAGTGTAGTGTAGAATAAGTTTGAATTTAAATCATCACAAAATACACATCTGAGAAAAAAATCCTGTAAACACATGGGTTTTCTACACCGAATTGCAATATTCTTTAATTCCTTAATAACTAGCATGGGGTAAAAGGAATATCACAACTGCCACCTGAGGAACTTTCTAATCCAGAACAAAAGAATAAAGGTATGTACCTGTTTGACATTGACTGAACACTTTCCTTCCTTCCTTCCTTCCTTCCTTCCTTCCTTCCTTCCTTCCTTCCTTTCTTCCTTCCTTCCTTCCGTCCGTCCTTCCGTCCTTCCGTCCTTCTGTCCTTCCGTCCTTCCTCCCTTCCGTCCTTCCTCCCTTCCGTCCTTCCTTTCTTCCTTCCTTCCTTCCTTCCTTCCTTCCTTCCTTCCTTCCTTCCTTCCTTCCTTCCTTCCCTCCTTCCCTCCTTCCCTCCTTCCCTCCCTCCTCTTTCTTTCTTTCTCTTTCTTTCTTTCTTTCTTTCTTTCTTTCTTTCTTTCTTTCTTTCTTTCTTTCTCTTTCTTTCTTTCTTTCTTTCTTTCTTTCGTTCTTTTGTTCTTTCTTTCTTTCTTTCTTTCTTTCTTTCTTTCTCTTTCTTTCTTTCTTTCTTTCTTTCTTTCTTTCTTTCTTTCTTTCTTTCTTTCTTTTTCTCTTTCTTTCTTTCTTTCTTTCTTTCTTCCTTCCTTCCTTCCTTCCTTCCTTCCTTCCTTCCTTCCTTCCTTCCTTCCTTCCTTCCTTCCTTCCTTCCTTCCTTCCTTTCTTCCTTTCTTCCTTTCTTCCTTTCTTCCTTTCTCTCTCTCTCTCCCCCCCCTTTCTCTCTTTTCTCTCTCTCTTTCTCTTTCTCTCTTTCTCTCTCGCTTTCTCTCTCTCTTTTTCTCTCTCTCTTTCTCTCTTTCTGTCTCTCTCTCTCGCTTTCTCTCTTGCTTTCTCTCTCTTTTTCTCTCTTTCTCTCTTTCTCTCTCTCTTTCTATCTCTCTCCCTTTCTCCCTTTCTTTCTTTGTCTCTCCCTCTCTCTCTTTCTCTCTTTCTCTCTACCTCTTTCTCTCCTTCTCTCTTTCTGTCTCTCTATCTCTCTTTCTGTCTCTCTTTCTTTCTCTGTCTTTCTCTCTTTCTCTCTTTCTTTCTTGGACTTCCGGAGGGCAGACTTTGAGCTGTTCAGGATACTGGTTGGCAGAGTCCCTTGGGAGGCAGTTCTGAAGGGCAGAGGAGTCCAGGAAGGCTGGGCACTCCTCAAGAAGGAAATCTTAAAGTCTCAGGAGCGGTCTGTTCCCATGTGCCCAAAGACGAGCTGGCGCAGATGACCAGTGTTGCAGATCAGAGTGTTGTGGCTAGAGCTTAGAAAAAAAAGATAGGGTTTATGATCTTTGGAAAAGAGGGTGGGCAACTCAGCAGGACTATAAGGATGTTGTACGGCTGTGCAGGGACAAAATTATAAAGGCCAAAGCTCATCTGGAGCTCAATTTAGCTATTGCTGTTAAAGACAACAGAAAATATTTTTATAAATATTGGAAATATATAAATATAGGGAAGCTCATGGGGCAGATTATCTTGAGTGTCATCACGCGGCACTTGCAGGGCCACCAGGTGATCAGGCCCAGTCAGCATGGGTTTATGAAAGGCAGGTCCTGCTTGACGAACCTGATCTCCTTCTATGACCAAGTGACGTGCTTAGTGGATGAGGGAAAGGCTGTGGATGTGGTCTATCTTGACTTCAGTAAGGCTTTTGACACCGTTTCCCACACCATTCTCCTCAAGAAACTAGCTGCTCTTGGCTTGGACTGGCGTATGTTTCGTTGGGTTAAAAACTGGCTGGATAGCCGGGCCCAAAGAGTCGTGGTGAATGGAGTTAAATCCAGTTGGAGGCCAGTCACTAGTGGAGTCCCCCAGGGCTCAGTAGTAGGGCCAGTTCTCTTTAATATCTTTATCGATGATCTGGATGAGGGGATCGAGTGCACCCTCAGTAAGTTTGCAGACGACACCAAGTTAGGTGTGTGTGTTGATCTGCTCGAGGGTAGGAAGGCTCTGCAGGAGGATCTGGATAGGCTGGACCAATGGGATGAGGCCAGCTGTATGAAGTTCAACAAGACCAAGTGCCAGGTCCTGCACCTGGGGCACAACCCCAAGCAGCGCTACAGGCTGGGAGATAAGTGGTTAGAAAGCTGCCTGGCAGAGAAGGACCTGGGAGTATTAGTTGATAGTTGGCTGAATATGAGCCAGCAGTGTGCTCAGGTGGCCAAGAGGGCCAATAGCATCCTGGCTTGCATAAGAAACAATGTGGCCAGCAGGGCTAGGGAAGTGATTGTCCCCCTCTGGTGAGGCCGCACCTTGAGTACTGTGTTCAGTTTTGGGCCCCTCGCTACAAGAAGGACATGGAGGTGCTCGAGAGAGTCCAGAGAAGGGCAACGAAGCTGGTGAGGGGTCTGGAGAACACATCTTATGAGGAGAGGCTGAGGGAGCTGGGATTGTTCAGCCTGGAGAAGAGGAGGCTCAGGGGAGACCTTATCGCTCTCTATAGGTACCTTAAAGGAGGCTGTAGTGAGGTGGGGGTTGGTCTATTCTCCCATGTGCCTGGTGACAGGACGAGGGGGAATGGGCTAAAGTTGCACCAGGGGAGGTTTAGATTGGATATTAGGAAGAACTTCTTTACTGAAAGGGTTGTTAGGCATTGGAATGGGCTGCCCAAGGAAGTGGTTCTGTCACCATCCCTGGAGGTCTTTAAAAGACATTTAGATGTAGAGCTTAGTGATATATGGTTTAGTGTAGGACTCGTTAGTGTTAGGTCAGAGGTTGGACTAGGTGATCTTGGAGATCTCTTCCAACCTAGATGATTCTGTGATTCTGTGTTTCTTTCTCTCTTTCTCTTTCTCCCTTTCTCTTTCTTTCTTCCCTCTTTCTCTCTTTCTCTTCTTTCTTTCCCATGTGTTCTTATCCCAGTTATTTTCTCACACCGAGTTCCACAGAAAGAAAAATTAGCAATACAACAAATTTATATTGTCAGATGTTATGTAATTCTACAGTCTTCTGCTGAAAACCTGGAACCTCTTAATTATAATCAACTATTCCCAGAAGTAGTTAGGACATTTACTCAAAAGAAATACAATAATATTATTATGATTGTATTATATATTATATGTTATCCATTATATATAATTATAATATTGTTGTAATTATAAATAATAATAAACTTTTAACTAAGTGAAGTGAAACTGGAAAGACTGAACTGAGTACACTGATGTGGTAACAAGGAAGTTAGGCACTAGCTCCAAATTTTCTTCAAAATCTTACACTACGTAGATTTCAATAGCTAATATGCATAAAGGAGAAGTGTTTTAGTTGTACCTGAGGGGCTCACAATTCAAGAAACATTTAAGTCTCCTGGATTTCTTTATTTTTTTTCCTTCAGGGTTTGAAGATTCTTGATGAAAAATACTTAGTGCTCATATCGATATCTCTGTCTCTTGATAATGCTTAACTTCACTGATAGTGTTTCTTTCTTGCAATGCAAAGAATTGTACTGAGACTTGTTAGTGATTAGTCTGTAGCCCTTGGGTTTATAGGCTTAGATTTCAGGTTTACCAGCATAAATATTCTGTTTGTTTATTGAATGTTTATTGAGGAAAACTTATGAAAAATTGCACGTACAAAATAAATCTATGAAATATTTGTTGCTTTATCTGTCAGAATGAATAATAGGATACCTAGTGGTTTGCTGTAATGTTCACATTTTGTGGATACTATGTAACAGCCTGGAAAAAAAACAACAAACCAAACTAAAGCAAAAACAAAAACAAACAAAAAAAAAACCACAAAAAAAACAAGAACTGCTCAGTTCATGTAGTTTATTTAACAGCACATAATTAACTGGCAGTCACTCTAATACATATGGTTTTATTTTTGTGTGGTCCTGTGTGGAGCCAGGAGTTGGACTCAATGGGTCCCTTCCAACTCAGGATATTCTGTGTTTCTGTGATTCTGCAATCACTGAACTATACATTCAGGATGACTATCAGTAATACAACAGGTAAACAGTGTCATTTAGCCACTTAGAAAATGCTAATACAGCTACAAATTTCTAGGTGTATTTCTACAGCTAACCCCAGACAGTTCTAGTCCCACTAGTCATGTAATTAAATTTGGGCTACCAGCACTCCTCCTTTTTGGAGACACAACCAGTTTTCTCAATGCACATGAACTTCCTACTTCATATCTTAATGTAGAATATTCTGTTAAGTAAACTGAGAAATTTGGTATCTAATTATGATAACTTGTTCTGGTTTTGTTCAGAACACTTTTTTTTTTTTTGTAAGATAGAAAACTTTTAAAGTGTGCTCTCCAGTAAAATGAAGGAAAACGTTTGTTTTTTCATTTCATTATGATCCAAAGCAAAAGTAATCCAGGTTATTTTGTTGTTTAAGTTAGTGCTTATTTATGTAATGATGATCCTAATAACAGGTTTAGGATATCTATTTAAGATATAGTGTAAAGGAAATTTTATTAACAAAATTATTAATAGAAAATTTATATTAATTAAAGAAATTACTGATTGACCATCATCAGTTTTCTCCATTAGTACTCAGTTCCATTTCAAAAGTATCATAGTATAGAAATATAGAATGGTTTGGTTTGGAAGGGACCTTAAAGATCATCTAGTTCCAACCCCCTGCCATGGGCAAGGATGTCACTCACTAGACCAGGTTGCCCAGAGCCTTGTCCAACCTGGTCTTGAATATCTCTGGGGATAGGGCATTCACAGCTTCTCTGGGCAACCTGTTCCAATGCCTTACCACCCTCTGAGTGAAGAATTTCCTCCAAAATATATCAAGTATCTCAAAATATCTCAAATATATCTCAAAGGGGAAAATTTGTTACCACATGTACTTAATGAATTACTTTTTCCATTAATATGTCATGTGTGGTTCCTACAGAAATCAAAATACACTGAAATGCAGACTATCAGAAATAATGTTAGATACAAGGGTTTAAATTTCTAAGTTGTAACTTTTTACAGAACCATGAAAAGGTTTATATTGTAAGTCATGCTACTGGAGAAAAAGGAACTAAAAAAAAAAATAATTACTGCAGGATTCTGAAAAGCGTCTAAATTATGTGAAGTGTGTAAAATGTTATGGCATAAATTTATGACTACAATTCAGTTAGTTTCTTGAGAGAAGACATAAACAAAGGGTAAAAATGGCATTTCAGGGTCCCTCTTTAATCTTCTGAGCCATCTATTTTTAAAGAAGCTCAAGAATATTCTATTGGCAGCCTCCACTAAGATGAAGGTCAGAATATAAAGTCGTGTATAAGTTAGAAAGGAAATCAGAAAAACATATCTCAATTTCTATTTTCAAACATCAAGGGCAGATACGATATCTTGAAAGGCAACTATTGATATTGAACTTGTTTCTTTAATACAACCAATAAAATATGAGTATTATGACCAAATACTGAATATACACTAAATAATATTGTGACCAAAACAAGGTGTAGTTCTCTGAAGTTTGCTTCTTTTGGAAAGAATGCAAGCTACAGAACAGCTTCAGCCAGAGGATGAGCACCTTGAGAGAAATTGCTGGCTGACAGCTGAAAAGGGAATTAAGTTTTCAGGTAGAAATTAACAACTTTGGTTTTGTTGTAATATTATACAAATACTGAAATAAGATATTTATATATTTTCTTACAATTCTTCTTAAAGCTTCTCTGTATCTTTGTATGGATGGGCAAGTGGTGGGCACTGTTTGTTTAAGAACAGAGCATTTTTAAACTGAATAGGATCCTCAGCTGTTAACTTGAACTGTTAGTTCTAGTAAGAGAGGACTGATATTTCATCCTCATGACAGGACCAGTTTGAGGACTAACAAATTTAGAGAGGAATCTCTTTTGATAAGCAGAAAAGAATGTGTAAAACATACTTTTGAATTCACTAAAAGGCATACACTCATCACAAGTATATTTCTAGAAACTTTCTGAGCCTTAACGTGGAATCCGATTATTTCTGTTGACACAGAGAGAGAGATGGCTTACAAAAGACTTGTCGTTTTATGCTCATGGTTAAATTTAAAAAGCTGATTCTACTCATTGAAGTTAACAGCAAAATTCCTGCTCATTTCAATGACAGCTGGATTGGCCTATAAATGTCCCTTTGTTATGCTTATTCTGCTGTGCATAGTATGTTTTCCTTTAACAACATTCTGTAATTAACAACAATTTGACAGACTGAAAGATCTCACTGTTTCATACTTGTTATTGCTGCACAAAGCTGAATCGCGTGTTTTGTTGATAGAAGGAAATTGTAGTTATGTGAAATGTACTCCTTTTTCCCACAAAAGAGTTCTTTCAGTGTAACCATATGATGCTCGTAGTAAATAACAACTTACCGCTTATAAACCCATGAGATTACCGTACTGAAGACTTTTTTACTATGCAAACACAAGTGTATCCAGGATTTGCTGAAAATGTCAAATTGTTACTTAAATATGCATTAAGAAAACTAAGCCTCCCTCCCTCTGCCCAAGCTTGGTCATTTGTTCTGATGACAAGATTTTTCTAAGTGTTAAGAAAAATACTTCCTTGGGATAAATCTTCTGTTTTGTTCCCTCAGCAGGTGAGATTGCTATTTTCCCAACTAGAATTATTTTGACAATTAGTGATTAAAAAGTTCATTTAGTATCTTCTGACTTAATTTTGTTAAGAGATCAAAATGTTGCTTTCAAGTCTTTGACTTCCTTTGCAGAGTGCACGAGTGGGTTAAAAGGAAACAATAGACAATTATTTGTTAGTATAAGTCTTCTATCATTTAACTTCTACTTTGAAATATATTCTACTGTATTTAATTCAAAAGGCTAACCAATAAAATTTCCTTCCAAAATATATTTGTTTTCAGAAAAAGGACATAAATGACATTCTGCCACTTGTATTTACGCATATCTAAGGATACTTTGATATTAAAATGTTTAAGAAAATTTGACTGCTTCTGTACTTCTAATCTTATATGGACAAAGATTTAAATATCAATATATACCTTTTGAAATATCACGTATTTATTTAGATTAATTCATACAGATTAAAATTAGTTTAGACATCAATGGTTTAGCAAATCTTCTTACATATACCTCTTCCATAGTAGCTCTTGAACCTATTCTCTGTTTTCATAAAAGCTAAAACATAAAGATTATTAAGTTGTACTGTATTTTAAGAATATATTCATGAGAGATTTTTATGAGTGTTCAGACTATGCAAGAAATTGCAGTGTAGGCCTGCACATCCCAGGATTTGGCCTTAATTTATATAAATTGGGCTCCAACAGCAATATAGTCCCTCAATTTTTCAGCCACACTTCTCTGTGCTGTCCTTTCAATCAAGCCTAGTACCTTTTCAGGTTGAAAGGGAAACAATTCACAAAATTATCTGGCTTATTATCTTACTTATTTTTAAAGCATCTTTTTAAGGGCTAGTATGGTCAATATGAAGTCCCTTATAGGCTGTTGATGGAACAAGAGGAGAGGTAATATGTAGGGTCATTTGATACAAGAATTCAAACCCCAATGACAGTGTGGATTTAAATCAGCCTCTGTTGCAGAGCTTCACCATTAAACACCACAGACTCCACCCAGACAACAAACATTGATTATGTGGATATGTCCACCTCAAATACAGAAACTCCAATAGCTAATAAACCAGACACTAAGGAGCTACACTCCTCCTGGAACTTAAGTCAGTTAAAGAGTTTAAACAATGATTTCCTTGCTCTGGGGAGGGCGGGGAATCTCCTAACTCTATCAGAAGACTTATTTTCTATTGTGTACTAAATTGAAACAGTAACAATTGTTGGTTTTGGAAACAAATCTCTAATCTTTCAGTTTAACACTCACACTTAAAGATAAGAATTGGGGAAAATACCAAGAATACTAAGTCAATCTATAATATTGATTCAGGCTGCAGCTCAATAAAGCAACACGGTCAGCTTAAGTAGACGCTTTGGCTTACTTAGTTACATTGTAGTCCATAAAGGAGTCTCACTCAAGCCTCTGTTTGGATCTGCAGAGGTATCATGGTTTGCTTCTTCACCTGACTGTAATTTTATGGCCACAGAGCTCTGTACCATTCTTTCTGTCAAAATGCTAAAGAGACTAAAATTAAGCCTTTTCCTCCTGAATCAACTAACATTTAACAACTCTCAATGAAACGCCTCACACAGTTTTTAGAACAAGGAGAACTCACCAAGTCTAGTTCATGTATTTGTCTTTTTATAGCTTACTTCCCCAATGGTCTTTTCATCAGTCTTCTCTTTATGTCTGTCTTATCTGGCAGAGCATGCAGTGCCTGAATATTTAGGTTCCAACTATAACTATGTAAGACCTCTGAAACATGACTTCTGAAAGAAACAATACACATGCTTTATAATAACAGAGATGCTGATATATATAGTTCATATTTATGACTACAGCGCACAGCTAAGCAGCTTTTCCTACAGAGTTATGTGTAAATGTTTGGATTTGGAAAATTAAAAACTAGTCAGCCTGACCTGGATCAGACTGCTTGAGGGTGAGGGAGTAAAACTTCTGAAGTCGTTTCCAGACACATGAAGGACAAGGAGGTGATGGGGAGTAATCAACATGGATCTGTGAAGGGAAAATCATACAGCCTGGTAGCCTCTTATGATGAAATGAATGGTTTGGTGCACAAGGGGAGGGCAGTGGATCTTGTCTGTCTTGAATTTAGCAAGCTTTTCCACATTGTTTCCCCAAAAGTCTTCACATACAGTCTGATGAGGTTTGGAGTAGATAAATAGACGCTGAGGTGGACTGAAAGCTGACTGAACTGCCAGGTTCAAAGGGTTGTGATCAGTGCATAAACGGATGCTTATGATCTTGCTTTGAGTAAGGGACTTTGACTAGGTGATTGCCAGAGGACCACTCCAACCTTAGTAATTCTGTGATACCGATTCTGATCTACAGGTCACTATTACATATTCTTTCTGATGAAATTCCAGATTTCAAGGGAATTCATCTGATTTTCATTATTTGTTTTGTGCTAAACTGCAAATTACTTATGAATCTAGATTTGACTCTGATATTTGGAAATGTAGTATAGGACCAAAAGACGGCTGTTCTGGGGCAGACCAAAGGTCCATTTCATTTATCGACTGCTACCTAACAGTGAGTAGGATCAGATATTAAGCAGCAAGTACAAGAACAGTCAAACCTACAGTAACACTTCCCTTGGTGTACTTCCTCACACCAATTTGCTATATTTTCTCTTTCTTTTTCTTGATATCCAAAGCCCTTTTATAAATGCCAGATAGGATTTTGAAGCCCACAGATTGAAGCATACAGGTGAAAAAGAGATTGGAAAGAAGTGAGGCATAAGGAAGGAATAACACTCTGCTGAATTCTTCCCTTGCAAAGGAGTTTATAATCAAAAGACTAAGATTACATGCACTTTGAAATGGTGATCATTCAAACTATTCCACGTTATGTTCTTTGATGGTGGTTTTCCATCGGCTGACCTGCACAGCTATGGAATGGGGTCTACTGAGACTCAGATGACTATCCTAGTGAGTTGTCTGTGTATGAGAAAGGCGTTCCTTTTCTTTTGGATGCTGGAGTTTGGTAGTAACACTTCTTCCAAAGGACATTGTCCTTAATTCCCTATCTGCATGATAAGTCTACATTTTTTTAAATGGAAGAATGATCTCATTATATGATACCAGTTTTGGGGAGTTCAGTTACAGGTCTAAAACGCTTATGATATAACACTATTCAGTAGTCACAAATTTGTGTTTCCTGACTTTTCCAATCAATTCCAGAAGTCTTATTCTACAGTGACCATTTTACATGTAGGTTTCCCTCATTGTAGATAAAATTCAGACAAGGCTTATTAATTTTAGCAACAATCAGATTCTATGTAAATCTTTAACAGTGGTGGAAACATTGTTTTCATGCCAACACACATTCTTTTCTCCTTTCCATGTAGAAGACATCTAGAAGGATTATTCATAGGGAGCAAGTATGTATATGAGGAAGTTATGTGAAATGTTTCCTGCCATATGGGAGTAGTTTATTGGGTCTGCTGTGCATCATTAACACCTTCATAAAGTTTTCTGTATGCAATTAATAATGTAAGTGCAAATTGGAATGGAAAAGATTGATAGCATGAAGCAAAGCAGTAGCTTCATTTACTGTCTAATAACATAGCAAAGATGACATACATTTCTGAACATAAGGTTTTTTTTCCTAGCATAAATTCTTTTTAGCACAAATATTTTCCTAAAACTCTTTTAATATTATAATACTAAAATATCTGCAAATGAATTAATATTAACCATGAAAGATTGCATATTTGTATAAAGTTTTTGAAAAGTTTTACATCACTGCTGTTAATAGATTTGTCTACAAGCTGCTTTTCTTCCCATCTTTCTGAAGGGCAGCATAGCTAATGAAAAATAAATGGAATTATTTCTTAGAATAAACACAAAATTCATGGCAATGTGTACTCAATGTTATACATGAATGCCTTGGGCATTACATTTTTGTAGCCCTGAGGCACTGATACTCTATTTTACTATAGCTCAGTTAGGAGGTGAAAGCAATGCGGTATCCTTCCATAGCTTTATCCTTTAAAGTCTGTCTTTAAGAGTCTTCACCATGACAGATTATCACTAAAACAGCTTGGCAGCTCAAAAACATTAGAACAGCTTCAGTTGCAAGAAAAATATAGAGATGTGAAGGAAGATACAATTCCCTTCTCCTTTGTACACATTGTGAGATATCCTTGCAAAACAAAAACATTCCAGAAAAAAAAAATAATAAATTCAAATTATTACTCTGTCAAGGCAGTCCGTTACACACATCTCAATGGAAACTCCAAAAAGAGGATACATAAACAGAGGAAAAAGCATTACTGTCTGTTGTCTTTCTGATCATGACAGCAATAACGTGTTTCATGCATTATAGTTTAAAAACACCCAAGTACTTAAAATACATCCATAGTTTCTTACTTGTGCTAGATTTTATTTGGATGCTATCTGCATAGACTTATCCTGGATTTTATTTGGATGCTATCTGCATAGACTTTAGTAAAGATTTTGACACTGTTTCCCACAGCACTCTTCTGGAGAAACTGACTGCTCATAGCTTTGATGAGCATATACTTTGCTGGAAAAAAACACTGGCTGGATGGCTGGGCCCAAAGAGTTGTGGTGAATGGAGCTAAATCCAATTGGAGGCAGGTTACTAGTGGTATCCCCCAGGGCTCAGTGCTGGGGCCAGTTGTCTTCAATATATTTATCAGTGATCTGTATGAGGTGATTGAGCGCACCCTCAGTAAGTTTGCAGACGACACCAAGTTGGGTGGGAGAGTTGATCTGCTCAAGGGTAGGAAGGCTCTGCAGAGGGATCTGGATAGGCTGGACCAATGGGCCAAGGCCAACTGCATGAAGTTCAACAAGGCCAAGTGCCAGGTCCCGCACTTGGGGCACAACAACCCCATCCAATACTACAGGTTTGAGGAAAAGTGGCTGGAAAGCTGCCTGGCGGAAAGGGATCTGGGGATATTTGTCAATAGTTGGCTGAATATGAGCCAGCAGTGTGCCCAGGTGACCAGAAAGGCCAACAGCATCCCGGCTTGTATCAGAAACAGTGTGGCCTGCAGGAATAGGCAGGGGATCATCCCCCTATACTTGGCTCTGGTGAGGCTGCACCTCAAATACTGTGTTCAGTTTAGGACCCCTCACTACAAGAAGGACATCGAAGTGCTGGAGTATGTCCAAAGAAGGACCATGAGGCTGGTGAATGGTCTAGAGAAAAGTTTGGTGAGGAGTTGTTGAGGGAAGTGGCATTATTTGGCTTAGAGAAAAGGAGGCTCGGGGAGACCTTATCAGTCTCTACAACTACCTCAAAGGAGATTGTAGTGGGTTGGGATTCAGTCTCTTCTCCCAAGCAACAAGTGATAGGACAAGAGAAAATGTCTTCAAGTTGTGCCAGGGGAGGTTTAGGTTGGATATTAGGAAAACTTTCTTCACTGAAAGGGTTGTGAGGTATTCGAACAGGCTGCCCAGAGAGGCAGTTGAGTCACCATTCCTGGAGGCCTACAAAAAATGTGCAGACACGGTGCTTAGGGACATAGTTTAGTCACTTGGCAGTGATAGGCTAACAGCTGGACTTGATGATCTTAGAGGTCTTTTCCAACCTAAATAACTCTATGATTCTGTGATTAACTACCAGTTTCAGATGACCTCAAGAAGAGGTAATATTTCTGCATTAACACAAGAATGTGCAACAATTTTTCCACTGAATTATTTCATTCTCCTAACATGCATCACAGTTCCTTTACTGATTTCTGAGAAGTTGCTATAAATTGAGGAAAAGAAGTATAAATAGGAAAAGAACTGAGGAAAAAAGGAAAGAGGAGTCTGGAGAAGACAAATTCTGGTCTTCTTGATTACATGTCACTGAGCAGGAAAGAGATATAAATCATGGAAATACTCTTCTGGAAAAGTCTCCTCAGTTATCTGCGGTTATATAGTCGTGATCTGATTTGGAGCTGTGGTAACTTCTGTTGAAGTTGTATATATTTATGATCCAAGAAGGCAGGTGGACTCTTGTTCAACCCTCTTGTTCGGGGAGCCAAGAGGCACTCGGCCATGGGCAGCCGAGGCAGTCAGTCTCCCGGACCAGGTCCAGGCCCAGACCCCACAGACTCTGCAACCCCAAGGCACCACAGGGCCCTGGGGCTTCTGCTAGTGATGGCAAAAGTCACATTCAGTGTCTTGTCAGTAACCTTGGTGAATGGATAGGCCCTGCCCAGCCCAGCCTGGCTGGGTGCTGTGACAGGACCCAGGCTGTGTCTGCTGGGAGGGAGCCAGGAGAGGCTAGGGTGAGGGCCCCCCGCTGCAGTTGGGAGCCCCCTCAGAACCCCATCCCTCCGCCTGGCCTTTCTCAACTGGTTGGGGCACAGTGGCTGGCATAGTGCCCACCGTAGAGGGGAGGGATTCAAGTAAACCAGAGGAGATACTGTCTTGTCTGTCTGATTAAGACAATGCCTGCTTAACAGCTGTTCTTTCTGAATGGGACAGCATTTTAAATCACAGAAGATTAAAAAAAAAATAACAAAAGGATATGGTAAGAATGTTTAAAATGAATGTCATATGCCTCTGCTGTTTTATTAAATAATCAGTGTTCCCTTAATTGCAATTTCACATTTTATTTTCCAAATTTTAATTTTAATTCTTTCATATTGGTCAGTCAGATGTTCATGGTACTTAATTCTAAGGACCCATGAAACAGAAAAGCCCATGCATATTCAGTCAGCTTCTTCAAGATATTGTATTTATAACAAAACAAAACAAAAAATCCTTTAATTCAATTAATATATATTTATCAATTGCTATACATTTTAAGCCATAAAGATGTATGAATTTATTCTTAGATAATTAAAAGTAAACGTTTATCTCTAAGTAAACATTAAAGTCACTTATTTTAATAATGTTATTTGAAGGTTCAGTTGGTTATTTGGATCTTAGTGTTCCTCAGGTCCTCAGCACATTAATTTATTTATTTCAGTCTAATCTTTTTTCTTTTTCTGCTTTGATTTAAAGTTTCATCTTACATACAGAGAAAAGAGTAACTTTATTTACATTAGTAGTCTGATTTAATTTATTTGGAGTACTTGCAATTGCAATTATGCAGCGATCTGATTTTAAAAATAGCAAGGTTTTACAGTATTATGCAAAGTGGCACATATTTTTAGACATAAATATATACGAATATTTAGAATTTGGTAAATGGTTTGTGAATAGTTATCAACATATCGAATTCTACATTTAAGTTCATTTTCAAATAATTGATTCAGTTATGCAAAGAGTTTCACTTGAAAGAAAAGCAAGCAAAAAGGTTGAAATATCATAGAAGGATGGGTAGAGTTATTTCTTTTTCCACAAATATGCCTTGAACTGTTCAGATGTTATACAGAATAGCAAACCCCAAAAAAACATAGACATTAAAAATATATTTCCTTCTTTTTCACAGACTAAGGAGACAGAAACCATACTAGAGTAAATGATACTAAATCCTTTTCGTATTCACACAGCTGTTTTCACAAAAGGCAATAAGGTTAGTCAAACATGGTTTGTCCCTAGTAAAACCACAAAGAATCTTCTTGATTACCTTCTTTTACTTCACATGCTTGGAAGTAAACTCCAAGAGAATGTACTCTGTGATTTCTCCAAGGACTACACTGAAGGTGACTTGCTGGCATGGCCTTGGATCTTCCCTTTTGTATTCCTTAAAAATAAGTGAGTACAATATCATCCTCTGTCTGGTTATGTGGGACCCCTTCCACTTGGTAAATTTTTTTCGTAGATGCTAAACAGAAGCCTCACTATCACATCAGAAAACTTTTTCAGCACTTTAAGGTGAACCCCATGTGATGCCATGGATTTGAATGCATGCATAAACTGTTGCTTTCCCATATGTGCCCAGGTATCATTTGTGAAGTTGGAAGTAGGTAAGTCATGGACTTTGTTAGCCTTTTACAAATTGTCCACCACTAGCTTTTCTCCCATATTTACAAACAGATCTCTTCCTTGATTTTTCTTTTTCTATGCCCATCTTGAAGATTTCCTACTTGTTACACGTTATGATTAGCACATTTTAACTTCGTCTAGTCTCTGGCTTTTCTGATTTCATGCACAAGTGTACAAGCAATACTTTAAGGTTCCCTCATCCTTGCCCATCACTGTCTCCACTTCCTTTATGCTTTTTTCTCTTTGCAATTTAGTTCTTTGTGAAGGCCTTTATCTAGTGAAATCCCTGGCCTCCCTGACCGTTACAATAGCTTGTTTATAAATTCTTTCTGCCTCTTAGATAAACCATGTCTCATAGGCACCTTTCTACTTCATGGCAATTACTCAGGGTATTCTGCTCAGCAATTCCTTAAATAAACCAAACTAAGTCCAGGCTGTTAATTGTACTGCTTACCTTCCCAGATCCTTCCTTTAGATCCTAAACTCAATCAGTTCATGGTTATATTGTCCCTATTTGCAAGCACCAGCACAAGGGGAGCATTAGAGTGTTTGATTTCTTCCACTCTTTGTGAAATTATCACCAGCTTAATCTAGGAACCCCTTAAATTGCTTGGACAGTGCTGTGTCTTCTTACCATCAGATAATTGCATGGTTGAAATTCCCCATGAGACTCAGGTCTTGAGATCAAGAGACTTCTACTAGTCATGAACAAAAATCCTCATCCAATCCCTCCTCTTGGTCAGGTGGTTTGCAATGGATCTGCACCAGAACACTGCACTGTTGCTTTACCTCTGATCACAGTTTGTAAACCCTCAGCAGACCAGGTCACAGTGGAGGACCTCATTTACTCACCCTCTTATATTTCCCTACCTATCCTTCCTAAAAATCTTGGTAAGTTTATTTTGTTCACGATAAAAGATTTTTTTCTTCTTCTTCCATGTCCTGTAAAACTAATTATGTTTTAAAGCGCAGATTCTGACAGAAACTTAATGAAAGAGAACATAAAAAAGTAAGTTAATTATCTTGTTAGTCTTGATGAATTACTGTCCTGTTATTCATGCAAATAATATACCTATAGTTACTAAATCTTGTAAATTTTCTCATCTCATTATCTGATATCTGTTGACAATTCTGAGGCAATAATCAGTTATTAGGACCGACCTTTATACAGGCGAAATGGTAGAGTTTAGCAAAATCATCTCAAACACAAGTATTACTTTGGATTATTCAGATTTCTCAGAACTTCCTTTTCCTTTCCTCTCCTTTGTGTTTTCTCTCCTTGTAGACCACAGTACCACAATACGTAATTCTAATAGTTTGTGCTCATATTCTATTAACACAATTGTAACTCATTTACTGAATCTCCCTAAGAAATGGAAGAGCAGAATATAACCATGGAAACACTGTAGACCTCCCTCAGATATGCTTAAAAGCAGTATATATTTCCATGATCATTTAGCTTTTCTCAGTATTCCCTTGTGTCATTTCAGTTCTTTGCAGCTTTATTTATATTACAGTACAAGTAGAGAGAATTGCTAATGGGTAAAAAGATTTCAGATAGAATATTTGTCATTTGTGATGGAAGACTGAGGAATTAGATTATGAAAAATGCTATTTATACATTACTTTTTCATTATATAATTTAAAAATTAGCTATCTGATTTCATTATCATAAAATAATCTTGAAGTTTTGAGTCTGTGTGACAAAGCTTTAAACTTCAGAAAGAATTAAAACACTGGATTTTGCTGCTGTCTTTAAATCTGATATTCTTCAGTCTATCACTGATAAGGCTGATAGATTTGAATCTCACTGATATTTGATTCTCATAAGTTTTCTATAATATTATACTTGCTTCCTGGTAAGTTACTGCTATGGTGTTTTTTTGTTTGTTTGTTTGTTTGTTTCCTACTGATGAAAGACTTGGTGTTTCACTTTTACTTCTATTCAACATTATTGAATTTTACTGAAGATAATTCTTGCTATTATATTGAAGATAATTCTCTGGAATTTCTAAGGCAATGTACAAATACTAACTAGTATATCCTCATGTCAAATAGTTCAATAGTATTATCCCTATAGTTCAAGAAAACAAATTAAGAAAGAAGTGTTTCAGTTCAGGTTTGGACTCATCTTTCAAATCCTAATAAATACAAGCTATCTTTGTCCCCGCTCAACTTTAAAAGTAGCTGAATATGGATCTTGAATGTTAGTGTTCAAGCCAGTAAATCCCAGGAAATGGGCAACATTTATTCCTGCATAGGCTATCACCATAATCAGTTTAACAGGCAGATTCCATATGCCTTTTTAACTTAAATTTATTGATCTTCTTACTATTGGTTTTGCAGACTAGCTTAATCTAGTTTAATGTTCTCCTTTGCCACCTTTGTGATTTAATCAGAAAATTCAGTCATTTTGAAGCTCTTCCTTATCTTACTGTAGATTAGTTTTCTACAATAGAGGTACAGTTCTTTCTGTTTTCTTACTGTGCTGAGCCTTTCTTTTTGCACGCTTAGCATTTTTATCAGTTTGGTCTGCCTTGCCACTTGCATTATTCTCCTAGAAAAAGTTCGAATATTAAGTGCAAATCTCCGGGCAGATTTTTACATAAAAACTCAGTAAGTGCACAACATCTTGACATTTTTTGTTTATAATTTTTTTTTTTTTTTACCCTTCTACAAGCCCTGAACCTCTAAGGTCATCTATTAAGCCCTTCTGTGTTGTTTTTTTTTTTTAAATTACTATTTTTTTTTCAGGCCTCCATCACTTCAACAAATAGATGTTATGCATCACATTTAATTTCTACAAATTTTGTTACGTTTTTTCCTAGTGAGGAAATCAACATAAATTTGAGACATATTTTACCAATCGTTTTCTTTTATTGCAGAAGACATTATGATTTTGTTTATATATGAAAGGCCTTGTATCAACTGGAAGACTCATGATGGTATCTTAGACCCAGATGTAAAAAGCATTGCAACCATTTTAAGTACATATGTATAAATATTTTTTCCACTGTCTGCAAGGGAGAAGTGAGAAATGAAAAATATTTTTTTTTTTTCAGCTGAAGATCAAGGTCTTGACCAGAAGAGGGGGTAAGGAAGAAGGAAAAAATGACACATATAACTTCAGATCTAAATACACTGTTTCTGAGAACAGTGAATGAAGTGAGGGGACAAAAAAAAGAAAAAGTAATATGGACTGTACTGAAAAGCCTCTTAAGAAGCAGAAGGAATTAATATTTTGGGAGACAGGCTGACAGGCACTACTAAAATAGATTTATTAAGAGAAATTTCAAACTTGACTTCAGATTCCGTTTGATTTGTGTAGAAAAGATGAGGTTTAGGATGGTACTATTTATATAGTACTTAAAAGAGATAGTTGCAATACTTTTAAGGTAAAATTCCATGAAGATATTTCTTTTTTATAATGTTATCTTTTATCACAGATCTGAATAGTGTTCAACACTGTTCACTCACCCAGCCATTAGAATGAATACTTTACTTTCTGGCAAGCTGGAAGAAAACCAGTCTTGCCAGAGTGCAGGAAAATGAGCTGTTCCTAGGACTTCTAAAAGGTCATCCTGCTTTTACTTTTGGAACAAATTTAATAAGTGAGGTACTAACTGTAGTTAGTTACAAACGTGTGGGACTCTTGAACAGTTCAAAGCTTTAGAATAAATATTTGAAAAGAATTTCTCAGATAATTATAAGTAGCTGCTTTCTTTTTAAAATGTAACAACTGTGTATTGAAGCGTACTATAATTCTTAAAAGTTTGATGGCAAATCTTTGGGAATTTACAGCTTTGGTGAAAGGATGTTTATGGTCTTCTTGTTTTCAAGATGAAAATTACAAGATCCATTATATAAGGGATTTAAGATGATGCCATACGCCATCAATGTATTTTAGCGCATTTTGTTTTGATAGTTTCTCTCACAAATCTGATGTAACATTGAAGATCTTACTACAAAAAAAGGATTTGTGTTCTGTCAAAAATCAGCAACATGGTGAAAGAGATATATGATAAAAGCAATATATAACTGTTAGTTTTTTAAAAGATGTCAAAAGAAAAAAAAAGAGTTTCAAAACTGTTTTTTTGACAGAAAACCAGGTAGTTTGCAAATATTGTGTAGACAAGAATCATTTATCTATAAAAGAGTGCTATAACACAATCACATATACCATAACTTCTGCACGTGCCTCTGTACAACACTGAAGAAATGTAGAATACATTGATTAAAAAAATTGTGGACTTGATATTGTCTATAAGATATGGTGTTCTTTTCTGGAAATAAATTCAGCTTCCAAGTTACTGGTAACTGGCATGCAGCTCTTTGCTGACTCTTTTTCACAAATCCTGGGAAACAGATGAAAAGAAGAAAATTAAACAAAACAAAACAAAGCCAAGGAAAAAAAAAAAAGGTACAAGTAGCCATGCAAACTTCAGAGGTGGAAGTTTTTTTGTTAGTTCAGGGCAATATAATAGACTCCTTGTCCACACTGAAAAGGAAATACTTATCCAGAGAATTCTGATGTTTTTTCATACAACTTTCCTGAGGATCAAGAACTTTAAGGAACATATTTTCTAATACTTCTTTATGCTTTACATTCAAAGGTTTATGGTTCATGTAATTCACTACATGGTCAATATTACTGCTCATCAGGCCTATGCAAAGTAATGTTTCTGCTGTTTCTTTTAGTCTGAAACCATTTTCAATCCTATCCTGTTCAATGTCAACTTAGGTGAAGTATTTCATACCCTAGCGTAGAAGGGAAAAAAAACAGAATGAGTATCATTAGCAATACTGTCAGGTGCTGTATGACTTGGCTTTAACAGAAAGAAAAAAAAATGGAAAACAAACAAACAAACAAAAAAAACAAAACCCCTTCCTCTCGCTACTGTTTATTTATTTATTTTGAGAAACCAGATTGTAAAATTCTATTTTTAAATAGACAACTCACAAAAAGTAACAGAAACCTTCCACAAAAAAAAAAGAAAAAAAAGAAAAAAATAGCTTTTTAAAAGGTTAATTATTTTATTATCCTTTCCTATTTAAATAAATAATAATAACCCCAAATCTCTCTAAAGGAAAAAGCCAAAAAAGAAAGCCAGAAGAACTCTAACAGTATAAAGTATTCTTCTATTGCAAAGTACCTGGATTTGGGATAGATAACAGCAGTCTTGAACTCTCTTAAGTTCCAGAAGTAAAATACTTCAGGAAATTGCTTTTGAATTGCTATGATAGGTGATATAAATAAAACAATTTCTTCACCAATGGCACTTTGAGTATGTGAAATGACATGTGTTAAGAGGTACTTGCCTGATGGCATTGTGCTAAATTAACTGGTCCAATTAACAGCATGGGGCACTTCTAAGATTAATTGAAAATCATTAGTTTATTTATTGTGTTGGTTTTAAGTATTTGAAAGTTTGTGCTGTATTAATGTTAGATTTCTGTAAGTGATCCTGTTACTAAGTGGTAATAGGCTTTTTTTTTTTTTTTTGGTGAAGGTAAGATGTGGTATGGGGACTGTGCTTTTAATTGCTAAACTTCCTAAAGAGTCTATACAGCTCTTACGTTTTGCACAGCAGGTTACACAGTCAAACAGGTCTCTCTTAAAGCTTTTGCATGGAATGATCAATGAATACCACAAAAGTATAGTCAGGAAAGGTACAAAATTTATATTTACATATATATGGGAACAAGCACAAAGAGACACGTGACAATACAGTCATTTAGGTTCCAAATATCCCAGAAAAGGCATATACATAAATGTGACATTCCTTCATTCAATGTGGTAATCATATACACATAGTACACAGAAAAAAATCTAAAATATCAACAGGCACTTGAAATTTCAAGATTTTATAAGATATGCAGATACAAATATGCAGAGTAATTTGAGTAGGAATGTGTCCCACTACTTAATTGTAGGAGGGATTACAGTAAGAGCATCTATTTAATTTCAACATAAATTTGAATTTTATCAAAAAGCACAGTCCCACCTTTCTTCTTCTTCCTCTAGCCTGGCATTTCTGGCATTTCTGTGTCTGATCAGCAGCAATTTATACAGCTACTCAGGTCAGGAAACTGACCTCTCAGAATTAATAATTTAGTTTATTCATCTGGCTTGTTACATGCATAACTGCTAATACAGACACAACAACAATCTTGGTACAAGACCAATCCTCTCAACAGCAGCCCATATTTATATTGGAGTAAACCAAGTAAGGCATTTCAGCATGAAATGTAATGCAGCCTAACCAGAATGCTAAATGTAATTACATGATAAAAACAATCCCTGTAATTTCAAACAGATTAAAAATCATGAAAGTATGCATCTATTTGTGTCTGAGCTGATGGTGGAACATATTTGTTGTGCTTATGCATTGAATAAGTATGACAAGCCAGCTACAGACATATACAGACATATAATGCAAGTGTAATAACTAGAAATATAAGAAGCTTTAGGCAGCAATAACTCAAACTTACAGCATCATGTGCCTTCAAAGTATAGTTATAAGCATTAGTAGTGTCCATAACGTTCCTGTGAAAATAATGTGCCCTGTTTTAAACATTGTAATTCAACAAGCCTACTCAAAGGTATTCAGTCTGCAAGAACCAAATTTAGGATTCAGGGCATCTTGGATATCAGCTCTGTTTTCAGGCCTGTAGAACAGCCAATTCATTGAAGAAAACCCATGCAGAAATGAACATTTCTACAGGTTTATAGAATTCAGGAAAACAAAACAATTAAACACACAGGGTGGTCTTTTGCACTGACAAGTCTTCTTGGTCAGTTGTTTAGTTTTTCTGGCAATGTAAAGATGTACAAGGAGTATGGAAGTTGTTTTGCATAAACAAATGTGGGCTTTCAGCCTTACTGTTCTTGAAGATATGATGTACTTGAACCTAGTTATCCTGAAGTCACATTGGCAAAACATCGAGTGGTTGTCTATCAGGAAGGCCTTTATTAAGGGAGAAATGTGTACTTTTGAAAAATGCTAGCCTTAATACATTTTTTATTCAGCCCCATTCTGTGCTTCTCCTATGCACCAGTGACTATATTCCAAATATCTAAATATACACCAGCCTACACAGAAGTTAAGTAGCTATACTGTCTTAAAAAAAGGAAAAAATGAAAAAAAAAATCTGAATCTTTGCATAATGATATACAATTCAAATTATTTGTCCATATTTTAGTCTTGTCTTCCACTTTTAAATCTCTTTCTTCCTTTAATATTCCTGTGTATTGCTAAAAGTGCTCTCTTCACTGAAAATATTTCAACTATTTACTAAGAAAATATTGTAATAATAACATAAAAAAATAAATAATGCTTAAAAAGCTTTCCTATTTGTGTTTGCAAACACCTAAAAGAGAACTGATCTTTTTTCTACAGGTAAAAAATATTGAGGAATCTAAAATAGTTTTAAAAAATATATCTAATATGCACCTGGTATTTGAAAGCCCAGAAATAAGGCAAAGAAAAAGGACTACTGCAGTAGCTCATGACAACTGTAATAATCAGAAAGGAAAAAAAAAAAAAACTCAGAACAAATGTTAGTACATCAAAACTGTAGTAAACTGTTGGGAAGGGATTTAAGTTAGTCTACATGGTTCCTTGCTCAATTGAACTATGAAAGAATGAAGTACTTTTTAATATGACATTTGATGTCCCAAGTTAGCATTGCCATGGATTTCTGAACTCAACGTTAGAGAATATGAACTGTAAAATTAAAATAGCTGATAGTTGTTTAATTCACATGGTGAACATTTCACATTTTATTATCTTGAAAAATACACTGCAGGGTCTCTGTTTAGCTGAGGGATTGACAAGCACCCTCTAGGTCACTGAATCCAACCCTGATAGTTACCAGCATGAGGAATCTTTTTTTCCAAATGGCTTTGCAAAGTGTCTGCTTTACCTGGCCTTTCACTTGGACACCCAAGGACCACTGCTATCACTTAAGTTTAAGCACCAAAGTTTCAGGATTACATTAGGACACAGGAAAAATCCAGGACATCTTAAGGCATTCCTTGGATCACAGTTTCCCGAAATATCAAGGAATGAAGTTAGAAGCATGCAAAACTGATAGATAACAAATTTGCATACACTCTATACTACTTGTGGTTTCCTTTCAGCAACTTATTAACCCCCAAACAAAGATAAATGAAACATTTAGGGTGGTCACTAATGGGGAGACAGAATATTGGTGTTTAAATTAAATTAAATTAAAGCTGACATTAAATACAATGAAAATTTAACGTGAGTTTGGGAAGCATGAGCTTCCTAGAATAAAGATATTGGAGCTTTTGTCACATGCATACACGAAAATATATTTGACACCTTTTTATGAAATTCTTATGAAATCAATAAATTGATGTTATGTAAATATGTGAGCTGGGGGTGTTTCAATAAATACTTTTAGATTTCCATGCTCAGTTCCTTTAGCAGCAAAAACAGTTCTAGGAGTAAGCAAAATACTTATAGTTCCCACCACCCACAGTATGTCACTCTGCTTTCATGCAAGTTCTGTGAACAATTCTGTTAGATTTCATGTATTGCACTTAAAATATCATACTGTTGATTTTTACTATTTGAAAAAGTACATATGGTACCATGGTACCAGAGAAGATCAGTATAAATCTTTCATATTTTTAAACTGGAATTTTAAATTCATCAATCTAGATATACTTTGGGGGAATCTGCAGTCGTGACCAAATACAGATTCATTTTTATTTTTTATTTTTTTATTTTTTGTGCAAAGATAGAGGAGTTTTATTTTATTGTTTGTAATTGATGAGAAGATCCATTGGCATAATTTTGTCTGGAAAGTAATTTCATCTTAACTTTTTTTTTCTTTCTGATTCTTCAAGATGAAATAAAATTGTCTTGTATAAATTCTAGTCAATGAAGATAACACTTTTCATAGTTTTACAGCATTAGTTTAAAGAACACTGGTGAAGGATTCACGTTAGCTCACTTGAGCTGAAAAAACATTTTTAAAGAAATACACAGTGATGATAACCAATATTTACAAACATTGAAATGCTTAACAAAAATTCTGTTAATTAAAACCACAAAAAATGCAGCTGAAACTCTTTTGGTTTCTTTTTTTTCTTTTCCTGTACAATTGCCACATGGCCAAGAATTTTGTGAACAGTCTAAGACTACAAATGAGCAGCCAAAAGTTACCAAATCTGTGCAGGCAATAGTAGCCACTATTTTACAGAACTTCAAGTAATTACAGGATAGCCTCTTGGCAGCTGGATTTCACTTCACAAAAGTGATGATGCTGTACATCAGACCTGGCATGCAGTGAGGGAAAGTTCACTTGCCTCAGGTGTCCTAGAGGTTGTTCATCATTTAAATCACTCTGGGAGTTGGTTAAATTCACTGCTCACTCTCCAAAGACCTTAAAGGAGCTATTAGTTCAAGGAAAATTCAAACCCTCTAAGTCCTTTATGAAAACAAAATCAGTGTGGATTGACAGCTTGGAAGATTTAAAAATTATTATTCATCAAGTACATTTTATAAAGAAATTAGATTTCGGAAGAGTCTCCCTCTGCATCCCACTAAGCAAATGTAATAAACTTCCTTTTATGATGCCCTTGGGAGGAAATACTTCGCTAATGAAAAAGTCATGATTTGTATATTTTATGTTGCCTTAAGGATTGTCCAATGCTATTAAGATTGCTAGTCCCCTTCTGAAGAGTTTGGATATCGTTATTTTTGATTTATATGTACCGCATATTAATGCTGGCTTGGTCTTCAGAGACATTCTTTCATATAGCTGGAACAGCATTATGTACCACTTCACTTCTTCAGGCATTTCCATCATTAAAAACTTCATTCAACTCGTGTGTGAAACAGAGGGAAGAAGTAAGGTAAATGAAGACTGGGCAGCAAAGAGCTTCTTGTGTTAGGATGTTAACACATTTGATGTGTTTATTAGATTTTGTGTTTCTGCATAACCTTTCTCTTTAACATTCACTGAGGAGTTACAATTTGTGTTTTTGTTCTTTCCTATAATATTCTGCTTTATTGTTCCAGTGGGAAAAATCTTTGACTGAATTATTTATTATAGTAACGGAGAGCCATTAATGAAACTGAATGTCTGTTGACTGATGAGGATTTACTACCTCTAGTTAATGGGGGGGAAGAGATCCACTACTCCAAAATTGTGGGTCTCTCCCCATCCTTTAGAATTGCAACTCTTGTTCCATGAATCACTAAGCTAGTAAGAGGTTTTTGTCTGGATGTCAACAATATTGCCTTCATCCAACACTAATGATCTGTTTCCACATGTAACCTCTTATCTGAACAGAACCTAACAGGTTATACAGAATCCACCTTCTGTTTCCAGCTTCCAGATAACCCAACATCTAGGAACTAACCTTGTCATATTCTGTTCCTGTTTCTGAAAGCAAATACATAGATTCTGACAAGTTAGGTGTCATGAGACACCAGAGTCTCTTCATCACATCCCAAGAAAGTGATTAATGTTATACTGCTCTAGTTTTACCAGATAATAGATGCACAGGCTGATTTCAAGACCCTTGTTATACCCAGATGTGAAGTAGCTTTTCAGCTTATGATATTTGCTCTCCTATCTGCTTATATTCCTTTGAAGAAAAACTGTATTGTTTTGCAGCAACTCATCCCTCACATAGCAAAAAAGGAAGTAACCTGTGTTGCTGCTATTTATAAGGCTACCACTAGACTATGAACTAGTTAATTTTCTGCAATACCAAATTCCTTCAGCCCTTAGTTGTAACCCTGAGTCATGAAAATACTATAATTTGTTGATGAAGTTTCATCATTTCTGAGAATCTGAATTAAAGATAGCTAGAAGGTTTTCTTCTATTTAATATTCTTTCCACCTTTATAGCATGTCCATCCTTTGTTTTTCCCATTGCAAGTCCCTATTGTTAGGCTCCAAAACATTTGTTCAGTTAAAACATATTTTTCCCATCATTAGCTTACGATTCATCACTTTTTTTTTCTTTTTTCTGCAGTGTTGCAAAAACACAGAGAATTTTCACATAATTTTTAACTTAATAATGCTTAAGCTCAAAACATTTTCTTTCAGACAGAACACCGTTAAGAGTGTAGTGTACAATCCGAGGCTGCAAATTTGAGAGAACCTTTGAGAGTTTTACACAGAGCAAGATCACATCATCATCCAAGGTTGACATAAACAGTTTTATAACTGTTTTGTAACTCTTAGGTTGCATATCAAGAAATTCCTCCTCAGAACAAAGTCCTGCACATACTATAAAAGACATTTCTTAATTTAATTATTCTTTGTGATCTCCTATTTTATAAATCAGGGCAATGCTTGTTTTAAAATGCAAGAACAGTGTAACATATTCTTGGATATAAGATCCAAGCTACTCTGGCATTGAACATGAAACATAAAAATAGAAATAACTCCAAAGGCATTCAGTGATCTCTCTCTCATATTCGTACTTAGATTTTCTCTCTCTTTGTAAATGTCTTTTTTTTTTTTTTTTACCTTTTTCTTTTTTTCTTCAGTAGGGAAGGAGTATTTCAGAAGAATTTAACCTGTGGATCTTATAAAACTATATATTGTTCTAAAAATACTAAAATTATAGATATTGACCTTCTGTTAGATAAAATATGAAAGAGAATCAGATTCTCTGCTATAGCAACAAATGCTCTGCTGTTAATATTAGTCATCTTTTTAGAGGAAAAATCAAACACCTCTGTTATTAGCATTAGTTTCTCCTGCAATACAAATCTTTAGTTTGTGCCATTGGTTATCACTGTAGCTTTATAGTAAACTCAACAAAGCTTCTGCAACACAGAATTTTTGCATGTAATTAGCAGCCAGAATTTAGAGCTAAGGTAATACGCGGGTGTGGTTAAACTTACATATTTCCATACTCATGTGACACCAAATTTTATTCTCTACAAATGACTATGGACTTATTTTAACACCCTCAGCTGAAGAAACAAAACAAAAGAAAATCTCATCTCTCAAGAATGTGAAGGAGCTTAACAGCCTCATTCCTTCCACCAGCACAATTATTGTTCCTGGAAGTGTGAGATACATTTCTAGATAAACAGATTTCAAATTAAGTACTGTAAGCCCAATGGAAAGTCATTATCACCTGACATTTTTGATAGAATTTGGCTCTTATTCAACTGTTAACCCATTATTTGGTTCATAACCAGAACATGTGTAAGAATTATTTATTCACATAACCACAACATAAAGAGTATATTTTTCTTTGTCTTTCTGATAAATCATCATTTCAACGTCTTTAGTTTTATTTCTTCTTACTGTGTTCTCTTTATTTCCATGTCTTCTTTTTATTCAGAGAAAGAACTTCTAAGATCTAAGGTGCAGGATTTAAGGAGCAGTTTCCTGTTATATTTACTAGGTTTGAGCAAATATTCCTAGTGAATAATTCATTTGATACACTTAACCACTAATAAAGGTGTGCCCATGATATCTGGTCTTATCCAAATACATACTAGTTTGGATCATAATAATGAAAAGAATCAAATAAAAGGACTCCATGGGATTTTCTTTAGAAACCTTACCAATGAAATTCTAATATGATGAGTGGTGTTTCTGTAGGATAATTTTAGAACAATCGTACCATTAATCTCTGCAAATCATATGACATCACTTTGCTTCTTGTTACTTTGTCATCTTTGTATGGAGCAAGAGGAAATGTTCCAATCTGAGACAAGAAAATGACTTGGTAAAGACATCTTTTACACTGCATTGCTAATGTGTTGTGCTTATTCATGGGTACACTGTGTAGGAGTAGGAGAAATGGTCCTGCATATATCCAGGAAAAAATATCTAAGTTCCTTATATGTGTCATTTCTTTAAGATCGATGGGAAAAATGTGGGCAAAGAGACTACATGAGTGGACCCTTAAAGCAGGCTGAGGAAGAGGCTGTGAAGTCATTCGAAATTCAAGCACAGCTTCATCTTGGCCATTAGTCAAGATCAGGCATCTTGGGAAGCTTTCAGTTTCACAAAGTAACCTCTGTGAAAGTCCTTTAAAGATATTCTGTCTTAGAAGAGATCCAAACAAGTGATGCTTTTATCCATGAATCATCAGAGAATGTGAAGAATGGCAAGCCTAACTTTGTGTTTAACAATAGCCTCTGATCTGAAAAATCATGTTGGGGTGAATTCAGTAAAACATCTGTTCTGTCTCAGGATGTGGCCCTTTGAAATATCTATTTCAGCATCTGAACAAAAAATGATTATTAAAAAAAAAATCATAAATATTAAACTATTATAAATAATGAAAAATAACTTTCATTTTTGTCTCAGTATTCTCTTTAAATTGTTGAAAAATTCTAGTATGCTTTAAATTGTGAACAATGTGCAGTCCAAATGTAAATGACTGTTAAGACTGTAGTATGCAACATGGTTGTTAGTTTTGTGAAAGACTGGTTAATCCTATGCATTAGTGCTGTGGAGTAAATGGGATGAAAGGAATTGCTCCTATGTCTCATACCTGTCTACTTTACTTAGAGGTCTTCTCTTCAGACAGAGAGAAGGCCTGTCTAGGAACTGCTCTATTTTTTCTTCTGCTTTTGTGAATACTGCGGAGAAATGAACAAAGCTTTGACATTTCTCCTTCTCCTCATTGTGGTCATGCCAGTCTGCTGAGGTTTTTCACAGTGTTACAGAGAAGGACCTGCTGCAATGTAGTTTTTTTCCCAGAGTACAGCAGAATTGCCTTTGTCTTGCCTGTGGGCTTCACTATGAACTGATATCTAACTGTGAATCCTAATTACCATCTCTTCATTAAAAATAATAAACCAGAATTTTAATTGTGGTATTATCTAAGATGGTAGCACAGAAGAAATGCTTTTAGGTGTATAAGCAGAGCCTGAAAATTCAAAGATCTGCCTGAAGAGTGCACATATCATGCCTGACATGCAGTTCTTCCTGCCATGTGGCTCAGCACACCTATTTTCTATCCATCAAAAGGTTCTTTCATTAACATATAACACATGGAAGGGTGCTGTAAAACTGCCATAGGAATGCAAAAATATTATTTTATTTATTCCACATGGTGTGTTATATTACAGGGTGGTAGTGACTGGCGTAAACCAGAACTACCTACCCTGAAGCTGCTCTCTCCTCTTTCCCAGGGGCAATGTCCTGAGAATTGTCAAGCATTATATAAGCTCAAAAAACACATGAGAATTTAGTTCATAAAGGAGTAGGCACCTGAACACCTGTACACTCTTCTAATACAGAAAGTCCATTGAACCGTGTATGAAGTAGTCTTGCTGAGAACCCAGGTTGCATTTAGTGACTTCTATTAATAATTTTATTTATTTATTTATTTATTTATTTATTTATTTATTTATTTATTTCACACTGGGTGGCTGAGGAAGCTATAGGCATTTCTCAGTTGAATAAGTTTGAGATATTATATTTTTTCCAGGATCTAGTATATTTGGATAAATTAACTTTTAAAATTGTTTAATATAGGAAATAAAAAGGCTGAAGCACAGTCTCAAATCTCTCATACATTTAAGCATATGTCCTAATGAATCTTTTGGAAAGATTTAAAGAACACAAAACTGCCCATTCCCTGCTGTGAAAAATCATTTCCTGGACTTTACTACGGAGAAATTCTTTATAACATTGCTCTTGCCTTTTTCTCAGTGACATCTGTGGAAGCAAAGGTTAGATAAACTGATGTATAAATAGAACCTGTATCTTCTACTGGAATCATATACCAGGAAACAACAGATTATAAGCTGTGCAACAGACATTGAGATATAAGGAACCTGCTCATGTACAGTTTTACAACTGGGCTGACAGTCAGTATCCATCTGAAGGAAATTTAGCAGCAGAGTGAAAGTCCAAAGCAGAGATGGTCATGCCTATGTCCTGACTTATTTGCGATTTAAAGGGATCTTCTGAGTGGTCCCACGACCTTCTAAAATTCTCAAACATAATTTTAGCCCCACTTCCAGAAAATCATCCAGAAGGGGATTTTAGTGCTTGACACTTCTGTACAGCAGAGAAAGAACTCAAGAACAACAGAGAGAGATTGGGAAAGACTCAATTATGTGCACTGCCTAATTTGCTGTAGCTACTTCCTTCCACTTGTTGTAATTCTGTCACTGTGACATCAGTGTCTACCCTATAAGACTGGGCCCATGTTCACATAAAAAAAATAAATAAATTACCAGTTTACCAAAATATTATTCCATTTCATACTGTCTTCCCAGAAAACTTCATTTCAGCCCTGCACAGGTAACAGTTCCCTCTCTTATCCTGGGTGGGACCTGAAAATGCAATATGAATGCTGACCTTACTGCTGTTTTGTGCGCCCGTGTAAGGATCTCTTTGCAAGTTGTTTCCAAACACATTCAAATTGTGCAAGTGGCAAACAGCTGTAAATACAATGGGATCCAATTTCATCCCATTCACTTCTAGTCCTCCATCAAAGCAGGTGAAAAATCCTGAAGTCTCCATAAGTCTCCATACATCTAGGTCATGCAGGTGTGGCCAGCAACATATTAAATTTCTATGCATGTATGGACTTAAAGTTCTGTTGCATCTGTTCCTAAACTGCTATTGTCAAATTTGCTGTCTGAACAGCATACAAGTCTGGTTTGCATATGACGAGAGGATTGCTTTCCTGTGTGTTGTAGTTGTACAGTGTAGTTTATCAATCTGATAATCATTCTTTTACTTTTTTTTTTTTTTTCCTCTAAAAAGTGTCACAAATGTCATTCTCGGTGTAATGGGAAGTAAGTGGATGGCACAAACCTTGTTTGTAGTATTCTTTGCACATATATTGAACCCACCCACGTGCCTGTGGTGGGAAAAAAAGTCCAGTGAGCTGTGGACACAACAGTGATTTTTTCTTCATGTAAAATACAGATTGCATGTCACATGGAAGGGTGCTGTAAAACTGCCATAGGAATGCAAAAATATTATTTTATTTTTTTGTTTGTTTGTTTTTGTTTTTGTTTTTTCCTCTAAACATTGAGCCTGCTATGAATGATAAAGAACGGATAAATTCAGGAACAAGTTAGAAGTATCATTTAGAAGAAATGGCGACAACTGACTAATAATGAAATAGCTGAAGGTAGATTTCAATTGTTGCTCAACACCTTGCATCCTTTACTGTTCTCAGCTGAAAATAAAGGCAATGGGGAAATAGAAAAAACACACACCAGAACTCAAAGATTGTATCTCTAGAAAGTTAAAACAAAATCATTCAGCTGCCTTCTCATAGTATGAAATTTAGTGATTTCTTATTTGACTATATATCTTTGTCCAGTAGCTGCCCAAATATATAAAAACCTTAAATACAATCTTAATTCTTTCAAAGGCTACTACGCCAATATCTAATTTCTGAATCATTCCTACATTTTCAGCTTTAGGAAGAGAAATACCTGTCACAAAGAAAAACCAACTGCGGACATTGCATTTTCCCTCTTCTCTATCCTTTAAGCAATGAATTTAAACATTGTCTAATATCCTACACAGACTGGTGGTTCCATATCACATTGGGTTTAACAAGTTTAGGGCATAGCCCTGGGTGTAAGAATCAAGCAGAGTCAAAACTTCAAAGCAAAACTTCTTTGAAAGCATTATGTTTCATATAGTTCTTAGTCAAGCAATACATATTTTTAAAGAAGTTTTTTTCTTGCTTGTATACTTTCAGGTCACTCCCAAATTTGTGTGATTTTCAGGTTCACCCAACAATGATGAATATGCAAAATTGCACTCCAATTTTAATAGCCATTGAAATCAACAATGTGATAAGTCATGCAATAGCAAAATACATTTGAATAAAGTTTGGATTAAAAGAATAGAGGGGATCTTATTGCCTATGCTTATATTCTGTGGGTGAACTATACTGGCTGACTGATGAATGGCTAACACTTTTTAAAAGTATTTTTGATGAGAAAGCCTCCACTTTTCCCAAACTATCTGTTCCAATGCCTTGTCTCTAACCTGAATCCTTCTTGTTGAAAGTTTGAGACTATTTCTTCTCTTCTCCATATCTGCAATGGAGAACAGATTATTTCTGATGAGTGCTTACAAGAACAGGACAGATGGTATCTTTGTGTCTTCTTATTTTGCATGTTATGTGCCTTGCAGGAGAAGGATTAACTCAGATACATATCTGGTGACAGAAGAGGCCTACTTCCCAGGGAGCAGCTGAGTCTGGCATGCTCATGGAAACTGTATGCTGTGGCAAGCAGAAGAAGGGTGTGAGAAAGTCTCTTGAAGTCTGTATGAGTCTGAGAGTGGAAGAGAACCTGAGCTGCTGAGAACAGGGAGCAGACAGGAAAGTTTCAGAGGTGTTGGAGAGGGAGCATAGGTGGTTAGGCATGATTTGTTGTGATTTACTCACTGACTGGGCTGGAAGCAAGGATGCAGCAGGCTGTGAGAGACAGCACTGCATATAAATCATATAAATTTTCATTCTGTCTGTATTTTAAAAGCCAGGAATAGGAGCTAATAGCTGATTAATCCCTTTTTTTTTTTTTTTTTTTTTTTTGTGTGTGTGTGTGTGTGTGTGTTTTAATTTTGTTTGTTTGTTTGTTTAAGAACCGTGTATTCTTCATGTGTTCTGTTCATCAGTACAGCTGGTTATACCTGTATTTTGTACTTCCACTATCTAATCTACTCTTATTTCTGTATTCCTGTTTGTTCCAGGATCCGGGTATATAATAATAACCCAGAAATGAATCAGAGTCAAGGCAGACACCTTTTTATCAGTGGACCAGCTCTTCTCCAGCAAAATTATCCAGTCAGGTTTGAATATTAGAGTAGTTCTCTCTTTACTCTTTTTCTGTGGTTTCCTTATGGGGATGTCATATAAGATAGCATCTAAAGTCACCATGATGTCTTAAGTTTTCTGTTCTTTTCTGAATTTGAGGTTAATGAATATCACTGACTATTCAGTGCCAGTGACATCTGGGCCACCCAGGTACTTTGGAAGCTCATGCACTCCACCTATAGGCTCTTGGACATTTTTAGCTATCAATGATGTTATTGTTTAGATGCTGGCCTCAGCTGTCTGTTTCAAAATCTATTTCCAATATACTCCTTTCAGGAAACAGTTTTCCTGGCCAAATTTAATTTTCCTTCTGAAATATTTGGTTATTCCTATTATATTATCATGTGTTCCCCTCCTGGTTATTGTCATTTCACTCGTGTCTAACATGAATTTCTTAGTTCGTTCAATCTTTTATCCATCCACCAACACAAAGTGAATTTTTATTAATGTCAGGCAATACAATCTTCCTTTAACTCTGACCGTCATATATCACATGGACAAATTTTTGTTTCTTCATTGTGTGATATATTTTCTTTGACTGATGTAAGTCAGACTAAGTGTATCTTAGTTTGATTCTTGTCCATACTCAGCTGCTTGATTTGGTTACTCACGTTGTCACAGATACGAGGATTCTACTGGATATGTAAAGTAGCTCTTAAGTAATACATGTACCTCACATTTAGCTTTCTTTTGCATAGCAGCTAAATCATATATGCATGAATTCCTGTTTTTCAAGCTTTTATGAGTAATATAACACTGTAAACGCCAGAATTGGCCTGTGTAGCACTGCTTTCTCCTTGCTTTGTAGCTTACATGTGACATCTATTAATACTCGCCTATTCAAAAGCCTATTTCCTGGTCAGAAAAGGAAAGCAATGCTTTGATATAATTTGTTCCTGACAAATGTATATTGACTCTCATTCTTATTTTCTTCACCCTTTTTACAAGTAGCTTGCTTTAAACATATATATATATATTCTGAGGAATAAAATAAAACTTCTCCAGATTCTCTTTTCTGTTATGTACAGTTTCTTTCAAACTGTTTAATACAGTGGTTATTTTTCCAAGAGTTCTCAAAGATAACCACTAAGATTTCTTTAATTGCATCAACCTGTATCGTAGGTTGAAGTTCATCAGATCACATAGATTTAACTTACCTAAGTACTCTGCAACTTATGTCTTTCCTGTTCCATGATGAGATCTTCCCTCTTTGTTGCTGGTATTAATTATGCTAGGCACTTCTCCTTAACGGATGTTTTTACTGCAGACTGATGCAAAAAAAGTCATTAAAAGCTGCAGACTTCTTTGTGTTATCTGTGCATAACTTCTTCTTGATTAAGAGCAGAACAATGCTTTCTTTGGTCTTCCTCTTTGCTTAGAAAGTGATTTCTTTCATTCTTATGCCTTTTGCTAATTGCATCTCATTTGTGTCTTGACCTTTTAGTGGCTGTTTTTTTGTTTGTTTGTTTTTTGTTTTTCTTCCATGCATAGGCTTTATTTTTGTCATCAGTAATCTGTCCTAAAATTCAGTTTCTGAATATTTTCTTCTTTCATTTAAGGCCAATGGAGAACTCATAGTTTAGCCAAGCTGATTTCTTACTAACTTTTCTATATTTTTTTTTCTGACTTTCTGCTCAATATTATTTCTGAGGAATTGACAGCTTTTCACAAATTTCCTTTTTCCTTAGTCTTACCTACTAAAAGAACTACTTAGTACTGAATTTCCAAGCTTATTCAAGTTCACTTTTATGAGTATATCCATCTTTGCAGTCTGAGGCAACTCAGGAGGAGTAATGGGTAACTCTTTGTGACCTAATAATATTTACATTATGTTGTATTTCTTGAGAATGAAAATATTAGAAATAAAGTTCTTTAAATGTCTTGTATCAGTGAAAACTTGACATTTTTGCAATCCTTTTCTTTTTTATTTCAGTCACTTTTACTGCCACAGTTTGATTTTAGTTCTATGAAGCACATAAACTATTAAATAAACTTCTTTTTATTTATTTATTTATTTTTTTTTAACAGAGAATTTCACCAACTAGGCCAATTCATACTTTTTTTTCCAATCTCTTTTTTAGAAGGCATGTGAACAAATATTCTGGCCTCAGGGCACCTGCTCTGATATTAGTTGTGAGGACAGAAATATTACCAAAAAAAATCTTGCCTTTGGTTCTTTTTAGAATTTATTTTTGAATTATGTGTGCTCTACAAAATTCTAGGTACATTTGCAGGCATGGATATCTGAGACAATAATTGCCCAACTGACTGTTTCTGAACAGCATAGCTATAGGGCTGACTTATATATGTAATAGAAATAAATTGCACATAAATGTTTACATTTGTGATAGTAATTTCTTGAGTCTGCGATGTGTGTTTATATATATCCAACCTTGCTTTTCAAGGGGCTCTTCTCAGTTGAGAAAGGAATTTAAGCTTATTCTTGCCCAGGTGGCAAGATAATAATTTCTTTTCCTTGATGTTTGGATATCTTCTATGATATGAGATCCCCAAAACAACTAAACAAAACAAAACAAAAAAATCTGCTGGAATTTATATAACAAAGATCAGAGAGCATCTTTATTTCATGTTAGGTATTCACTTTACTGTGCTGGATGCAGCAGTGAATCCGTTGAGAACTTTTCATTACAGATACATACCAAAGGAAGGCATGAAATATATTACCTATATTAAAAAGTTCAGGCTGAATTAAAATGAAAACTACCATACTTAACATTTTAAACAAATAAGTCAGAACGGTCTTTGGTTCCAGGCAAGGGTTCTTACTGCCTTTTTGAGTTGCAAGAAAGTTTGGCCAGTTGCTTCTGGTCCCTATGAATACCCTTGTCCATCCTCTCTGGAAGCTGGCTGTGGCTGTTCCCTGCTCCCCACCATACTCTCTACTTGTGTTTGACTCTCTCACTGCTCCTATTGCACAGGTTGCTCCTGTAGATCCTTTGGGTCCTTCTCTCCCACACTCAGCTGTTTACCAGGAAAGCAGTCTCTCTTCTAAGGGTCAGTATAACCCATTCACTTTTCTAACAAGATACAACAGGCAAACTGAGATCAAAACCGTCTAACAATCTGTCACATTGCTCAAAGTCTTTCTATCTCATTAGAAAATATAAAGTCCTTACCAGTACCATATTTCCTGGTTTCTGCCTTATTATAAAGTTGAAATGTCTACATGGTATTGCTTGTGGGAGAAGAAAAAATCTAGAATGAAAATATTCTTTTTAGTGGACTCCTTGTATCACAATGCATACAAAGAGATCAGGGCCACTTGGAAAATCCTAGAAACAAGTCAAGTTATTGTATTTGTTTGGTATGCTTATCACCTGTACCTGGAAACAGACAACTGGGACAGAACAAGAACAGAGAGGTGTTCAGTAGCACAGGAGCTGCATTTGTGTTTTAAGTTCTGAGTCAACCAAGGAAAAAAGCAGAAGGAAAAGAAATGTGTAAGTATGGGGAATGGATAGTATAGCATACATAGTATATACATAGTATAGGGCTATGTAACTAGTGGTTTATGCATAAAGCATATAGTGCAGCTATCCATAACTCATGAGAAAATAAGGTATACTTAGCTACTGTTTAGTTTATTGAGTGGTTTAAGTTATTTTTTGTTGTTGTTGTTGTTTGTGAAGACTTCTGTGTGCAAAAAAGGATTATAGGGTGCTGGAACACTTAAATACCGTCATTTCATCAAGTCATAGAAACTCCAGTTGAAACATAAATGAAGGTACAAAGTAACCTTTCTCTGGACATCAAGGAAAGCATCCCTGTGAGGGATGGGCAGCTATCACCACTGTGTCACCTAGAAAATAGCACAAACAAGAACAGAAGCATGTTGTATGTGAGATTTATACAATGATGGCAGAGGCTCTAATTGATACCTTCGTGAGGGAAAACAAATGAAAGGACAGTGTGATGCTCACAGTGGGCCCTTCAGTTGGGGAAGAAAATACACTCTTCCAGCAGGACTGGCTATTTTAGATAGCATTAAACATGGGAAAAATGAAGATGAATTGTCAGGGAATTAGACCTAATATTTCCTAAGGCTCTTTTCATATGAGGATCCTCACTATCTATAGCTTTGATCCACCAATCTGTTCCCTTTGTAATGAAATTACTTGTTAATGCAGGTGTAGTCTTAAAGAGGCAACAATATCTGAGTGGGAGTGAAGAAGCTGAAAGGGTACAGGTGCTGTAGACTGGGAGAACTTGCGTTGTCAGCTGCTATGATTGCACTCAGAAAACCTCATTTATCCATTCTTAATTATATCCAAAATTAGTTTGGTATTTCTGACATACATTTTGCTGTTCTGAAAGTGCAAGTACCTGCATGATATATTCACATTCACAGGGCTGCAGCAGCTGACTGAAGGAAGCTCTTCCTCATCTATGTGGCCTCAGGGACTATCTAAAGAAGCACATCTGAATCACTTTACCTTTTGTGTCAGTCAGAATCAATTAACACCTCTTCCACCTCATCACAGAGCACAACTCCACACCATGTGTTGCAAATCTTGTTTTTCAGTCGTGTATGGATAATAAATTAAGAACTGATTGGCTAAAGTAATACACTGCTCTGCCTTGAAACATAAAAGGAATACTGAATATATTCATATTAATTAGGGGAATATTTTAAGAGACTCTTATAAACAAGCTGGCTCTCATTTGAAGCCTTTTTACTTCAGTAGGTTTGATTATTTTATGCTTAATTAACATGAGATAAGTGACAGTAGAAAAATAAAACTGCTTATGTATAGCAACACTAGAATAAAGAAATAACATTTCTAAATTGAAATTTAAACCTGATATTAGTGCTGAAAAAAGATTATTTCAAGTAGCTGAGAACTAGCATGTATCACTGTCAAAAGGGAAATGAATGCTATAGTATATTCCCATGGATTCACTGACAATTTATAAACATAGTTTCAAACTGGAAAAAAAAAATCTTTCTTATTATTTGCCACTGTAAACTGTTTCTTACCCTTGTTCTACTGGCTAATTGAGGAATGGTTCAAAAAAGCAGATAGGATGAATATTATCTTTATATAAATATTTTAATATATCTTAATGCTTAAAATTTCATAGGTCTGTGGAAAATAAAAAAAACCATAGGCAAAATAAACAAAACACTGTTCTAATTTAATTGCAGTGAGGCACTTCAATACAATGAACATTGAGTCTTTCAGTTTTGATATCTTCTTGTGATCAATGAACAAGCATAATCTTTGCTTTCTTTCATTGTTAGTTTAGCTCTATAGGAGTAAAGTGTAACATTTAATGCGGCCCAGTGAGTGGTGTTGTTTTGTATTGTTTTACACTGTTTAGCTATTATGCTTTTTTTATTTTTTGTTTTTTAAATTTTGTGGATGATTTCGTCATATGTCCTTGGATAAAGACTTTTTCCCCCTAAAAATGTAGACTGTATTTCACTTCTCTATCTGAGTTGGCAATTCTAGAAGTGTTATATGGTACAAAACATGTATATGTGATATAGTGAAAACAGCTTTGCACTAAAAAGTAGTGCAAAATCAAAACATTTATTTTTTAAATAAAAATAGCATATACTAAATAACTTTATCTAATAGCTGTCTTATAAAGCCTGTTACACTCTGTAAACACTTTATGATCACTTTGAGCTTGTTTTTCAAATAGGTTTTATCTTGTTTCTCACAAATAATTCCTCAAAAGAAGAAGACGGAGTCAAAAAATTTAATGGGGGGGGGGGGGGGGGGTTAGTTGTGTTTGAATTCAAGCCTCTTTTTAGGGATGAAGAACAATAAAAATTTATTTTAGTCATGTTAAAACACCACTATGTTTGAAGAATAATCAAGTTACATCCTCTGTTTTCTATTTATGTATTTATTTATTTATAGCACAATGACATATTGTTTTTTTCCTCATTGCTGACACAGTCAGTACACAGCAAGACCGCACTTTGGGTGAGGATAACATAATTTGTCACCCTCTCATAATCAAGGTACCTATAAAGATTTCGTTCATGTCAATACCTTTGATAGGTCTTTTGGGTCTACCACCCTTGCAAAATGGGACAAACCTAGCTTTACTCTTGGATGTAAAGCAGGGATTATTAAATGGGAAAAAGCTGAGAAAATAAGAGTTTTTAGATGCTATTTAAGATTTTTCCCTCAAAAAAAATGTTTCTGTTCAAAAATAAATATTGACATTAGAAATATTTTTGTAGTGACTTGAAGCATTCGTCTTAGGCCCCACTTCTTTTCTAGCAGCTGGATTCATGGAGTTAAAGCTGTGATAAACTGTTTTTCCTCTTGCTGAGTGTTAGTGTATTGTAAGTCCCACTATCTTCACATAAACTGGAAAATACAATCCAGATGCCATAACCTCATAAAAAAAAAAGGGGGGGGGGGGAACAACACTGAAGAAGCTGCATATGATATCAAGTGTTTTATTTCATGCTTTTCCTTTGTGCCTTTCATGCTTTTTCTTCATGTTCATGTTTCTGATGAAATAGACACTTTCCATGAAGCCAGCTTGCCATGAATGAGGTTGGAGAGGCTATGAAGAGAAACAACTGCAAAAAAAATCCTGGATTTTCAGCAAAAACAGTTGATAAAGCCTTGAAAATACCCCTAACTTTTTCTAGGAAAGCAATTGCTTGGCATGGAAATAAGAGAAAATCAGTCTGAAATGCTGCTATAACTAAATAAGGTCTTATAGAAGAATTCACATTTAATGTGATGAGTTATAAACAGCTAAGGATGAGATCAGAGAATTCTATTTTCCCTAATTTTCTCAGTTTTTGAGTCTGTGAGATTTGTCTGTATCGAAAACAAAGCTCACAAAAGTATGTTTGTTTTTAAATGTTTTATCTTTGTCTCTTTATTTTTTTTCTGGTGAATAATATTTGCATCAATTTTCAGTCTTATTTGTCACCAGAGTATGCTTACATTATCATAAGTATCATTTAAGTATGTAAAAGAAAGGTTTTGTTCTTTCTGAGCTTGAGGGTTCGCTGATCTAGATACCTAGTCCAGCTGGTCTGCAATTACCTTGGAAAATATTCTTCAGTTGATGCCTCTTTTCCAGGTTGCTAACATAGCTTTTAAACTGTGTCAGGCATTAAAATCATAGCATAAAGGATAGGACTAACACTTTTTCTAAGAAGTAAGACAATTTACTTTATGTGCTCTTGGTATTTCATGAACTAATAAGCTATCACAAATTATCTGGTATATTTTGGTATGAATTGTATATTTAGAACTTGCAGATAACTCTGAATGATTAGGAAGAAACTTACCTTTTCACATTCTTGACAGGACTTATTTTAGACACTGAGAACTTCAGAGTTTCATAGCAAATAAGATATTTGAGGTATTTACAATAGAGGAATAATGGGTAATGTTCCATTTGAATTGAAATAGAAATGATTCCTGATTATTTGTATCTCCCAGAAATTTCAAAAAATGAAGGAAAACTGATTTGAGGGCCAAAAAATTGTTGAAGTTGTCAGTAATAAAAAATGATTTAATGCAGTAAAGAATGCAATAAATCATGGAAAATAAAAAGGGTGAATATAAACTTTTAATCCTAAAATTATTTCATTTTTAGCTATGTATTTTTTGTATTTCTCTTCTCTTCTCTTCTCTTCTCTTCTCTTCTCTTCTCTTCTCTTCTCTTCTCTTCTCTTCTCTTCTCTTCTCTTCTCTTCTCTTCTCTTCTCTTCTCTTTTTTTTCTGTATACTATTATGAAGCTCTAAAGGAAAAATTGATTGTATAGAATGAAGAAATAAGAAGGGGATATTGATGAAATTTTCTTCCTTACCATATCAAGTAAATACCAGCCATTAGTATAATATTATGATAACTAGTTATATTAGCTTGAGGGCCCCATAATATCTGAAGTACAAAGTAGGAGGAAGAGATGAAGAATAATGCAAAACTGAAACGAAAAAGGTGTCAATGCTCTCTTTCATCCATGAATTCTGAGTAATTCAACAATGAAGCTGATCTTACAGAAAACTTTTAATTAAAAAAAAAAAAGGTGAGAACAAGTACTCTAGAAAACCATATGTATTTACAATCTCAATTAGCACAAGTTTTTATAATATTGTGTTCTAGATAAATTATATAAATTAATACTTTCTTTCCCAATAGTCAAGATCTTCCATATATATTTTCTTATAGCAGAAATATGATCATTATACAGTTTGTCACAACATATTGTGAATTTTCTACCTATGAAATCATCATAGCAAATTATCAGGGAGAAGGAAATCCACTTTCAAATGTAAATATCCACATGAAGTGAAATGTATTTTTGAATCTGAGTTGTTGCATTTAAAAATGTTGAAGTTCCAGACTTTAAGTTTTGCAGCTACTGTAGACATTTGGGTCTCTTTTTGTTTTCTCACTCATGTCCAAACAAACTTACAAATATCATTTAATGCTGATTGCTCTATTCCCCCAAATAAAGAACCTGGTAACTGTCATCTATTATATACCACAATGTATAAAATATACGTGTCCCATGAGGAAAACCTATTTTCCAGGTGTATTTATAACTATAATATTCCTGTAGTACTTCTGTTTTTATACGTCTTCTCAAGTAAACTTTATTGACAATGTAATAAAACCACTCTATCTGTGATCCATCTTGCTTAGACTGTCATTCTCATCCATTACTAGTAACTTACAGGTATAGTGAGTTAAAACATATTGCTACAGGAAAATGTCAGCAGTGCTATCTGACATAACATTGTCTTTGTTTTTCTGAGATTTTTTTTTCACCCTATGCAAGATGTGTTTCAGGTTGATGAGCACATTGTGCATACACATTGTAGATTCAGTCTTACTGTCAGTTGCTCGGGTATAATTGACAGATGAAAAGTACTATAAACAGAATAAGTACTTTGTTTTTTAAGTTATGTTTTTAAGATGCAGACATTTAAGTGGGAGCTGTGATAACTCTGGGACAGATGAGTTTATCCCTTTTTTATTTATTTTTTTTCTGCTTCATAATTTCTATTTTCCTAGATGTAGGTGTTATAACTTATTATTTGAGCAACTAGTTCAGGGCTATTTCTCTATACTGTGAGCTGGCATAACACTCAGTCAATATAGTTTCTCTCTGTCATGGTGGCTGTGAAGTCTTCATCAGCTGTTTTTTTTTTCAAATGTTTATAACTTTAACATTTTATGCATTTCGTGTTAGGTCCTAGATAAAGTTGTTCAGAAATCTAATAAGTTAACGTACATTTTGGTTGGCCGAGTCCCTTGGGAGGCGGTTCTGAAGGGCAGAGGAGTCCAGGAAGGCTGGGCGCTCCTCAAGAAGGAAATCGTGATGGCACAGGAGCGGTCCGTCCCCACGTGCCCAAAGATGAGCCGGCGTGGAAGAAGACCGGCCTGGCTCAACAGAGAGTTGCGGCTGGAGCTTAGCAGAAAAAAGAGGGTTTATAATCTTTGGAAAAAAGGGCGGGCCACTGAGGAGGACTACAAGGATGTAGCGAGGCTGTGCAGGGAGAAAATTAGAAAGGCCAAAGCTCATCTGGAGCTCAATCTGGCTACTGCCGTTAAAGACAACAAAAAATCCTTTTACAAATACATCAACGCGAAACGGAGGACTAGGGAGAATCTCCATCCTTTACTGGATGCGAGGGGAAACCTAGTTACTAAGGATGAGGAAAAGGCTGAGGTGCTTAATGCCGCCTTTGCCTCAGTCTTTAGCGGCAATACCGATTGTTCTCCGGACACCCAGTGCCCTGAGCTGGTGGAAGGGGATGGGGAGCAGGATGTGGCCTTCGCTATCCATGAGGAAATGGTTGGCGACCTACTACGGAGCTTGGATGTGCGCAAGTCGATGGGGCCGGATGGGATCCACCCAAGGGTACTGAGAGAACTGGCGGAGGAGCTGGCCGAGCCGCTTTCCATCATTTATCGGCAGTCCTGGCTATCGGGGGAGGTCCCGGTTGACTGGCGGCTAGCCAATGTGACGCCCATCTATAAGAAGGGCTGGAGGGCAGACCCGGGGAACTATAGGCCTGTCAGTTTGACCTCAGTGCCGGGGAAGCTCATGGAGCAGATTATCTTGAGGGTCATCACGCGGCACTTGCAGGGCAAGCAGGCGATCAGGCCCAGTCAGCATGGGTTTATGAAAGGCAGGTCCTGCTTGACGAACCCGATCTCCTTCTATGACCAAGTGACGCGCTTGGTGGATGAGGGAAAGGCTGTGGACGTGGTCTACCTTGACCTCAGTAAGGCTTTTGACACCGTTCCCCACAACATTCTCCTCAAGAAACTGGCTGCTCGGGGCTTGGACTGGCGTACGCTTCGCTGGGTTAGAAACTGGCTGGATGGCCGGGCCCAGAGAGTTGTGGTGAATGGAGTCAAATCTGGTTGGAGGCCGGTCACTAGTGGAGTCCCCCAGGGCTCGGTACTGGGGCCGGTCCTCTTTAATATCTTTATTGATGATCTGGATGAGGGCGTCCAGTGCACCCTCAGTAAGTTTGCAGATGACACCAAGCTAAGTGCGTGTGTCGATCTGCTTGAGGGCAGGAAGGCTCTGCAGGAGGATCTGGATAGGCTGGAGCGATGGGCTGAGGTCAACTGCATGAAGTTCAACAACGCCAAGTGCCGGGTCCTGCACCTGGGCTGCAACAACCCCAAGCAGAGCTACAGGCTGGGAGATGAGTGGCTGGAAAGCTGCCTGGCCGAGAAGGACCTGGGAGTATTGGTGGATAGTCGGCTGAATATGAGCCAGCAGTGTGCTCAGGTGGCCAAGAAGGCCAACGGCATCCTGGCCTGTATAAGAAGCAGTGTGGCCAGCAGGTCGAGGGAAGTGATTGTGCCCCTGTACTCGGCTCTGGTGAGGCCGCACCTCGAGTACTGTGTTCAGTTTTGGGCCCCTCGCTACAGGAAGGACATGGACGTGCTCGAGCGAGTCCAGAGAAGGGCGACCAAGCTGGTGAGGGGTCTGGAGAACAAGTCTTACGAGGAGCGGCTGAGGGAGCTGGGCTTGTTCAGCCTGGAGAAGAGGAGGCTCAGGGGCGACCTCATCGCTCTCTACAGTTACCTGAAAGGAGGCTGTAGAGAGGTGGGGGTTGGTCTATTCTCCCACGTGCCTAGTGACAGGACGAGGGGGAATGGGCTAAAGTTGCGACAGGGGAGTTTTAGGTTGGATGTTAGGAAGTACTTCTTTACCGAAAGGGTTATTAAGCATTGGAACGGGCTGCCCAGGGAGGTGGTGGAGTCACCATCCCTGGAGGTCTTTAAAAGACGTTTAGATGTAGAGCTTAGGGATATGGTTTAGTGGAGTACTTAGTGTTAGGTCGGAGGTTGGACTCGATGATCTTGAGGTCTCTTCCAACCTAGAGAAATCTGTGAATCTGTGAATTTTTTTTTGCTTAGATTTTCATTAGTGTACATATTTTAAAGCCTTTTCCCCCTTTAAATTCATACAGACTTGCACATAAAATATATCATAAAAGATAATAAACTTGAAATAGTTTTAGCCTCTGATAGACAAGATATCTCCTACATATAGAAATATTAGATGTAAAGGAGAGAGGATGGTTGTACTGCACTTTATTGGATGAATGATTACCACTGAACGGGAAAAGAGAAAACCATTTAAATTAAATTGCAGGAAAGAGGGAAGAAACCACTATTTATTTGTGTGGGAATGTCAATTAAAAAAAAAAAAAGAAAAGATATACAGACTGAATGAATCAATCCAATTTGTGAGGCAGGGAAGAAGTGTGAAGGCAAGAAAATTGATGGGAGACTTGCTTCCCTATCTGAGTTAAATCATACAACTCACATTGCCTTGCATTCATGCTCCTCTTCATGATATTTAATGCATACACTTTGGCAAAAGTAATATGATGTAGACATTAGGTAGTAGTGACATCTCCATTTTATATTTGGGGACATAAGTCGGATAAAGATAAGAAACCTTAGATTTCAAAATTTTGCTCAAATCTGAGAAATTTCTTCAAAGTCATTTTCTCATCCCGTAAGAATTTAAATTCCTGAGCTTTTACCAGGCGTTTTCTGAATGCCTAAATAGGCACCTTCACCACTGAAAAGTGCAAGTTCTTGCCAGAGTGAATCAGTGAACTTTCTTTTGTATTAAACATGCTAGTGCAATTAGCAACCAAAGAATATCAGAGAAAGAATGAAGAGTAGTTTACAGCTAGATGTTAACCAAGATGCTGTTCAGTGAGAGGGAAGATGCAGCTATGAATCCTCACAGTTTGAGAGGGGGGATGTGCATAGGTGTTTTGTGTATTTGGGGAATGTATTAACAAGCTTTTTCTAAATTTAAAGAAAGTAAAGAGGATGTTAGTACCTAACTCTGGGGCCAGAGTTTGAAATACGAATCTCAAGTGGAGTTAATGAGGTGATTCTAGAGATGTTTTTTCCTTCTATGCTGTTTCTTATTTTAATGGCACTGTATTCTGGAATTGTTGAATACCTTTGAGTTATCTAATTCTTTCCAGGCACTACATAGACTTTTTGATACTGTTCAGAGCATCGACTAGTCTTTGAGTGGAAAACCTTACAGTTGGTTCCTGGTACATTTGGAGTTTCAACACATGTATGTGTTTTGGCCCTATTTCTACATCTCCTATTAGGAAAAGCAATCAAACAAACAAACAAAAAACACTAGTTTGTGCTTTTGAATTTCTAGAAATGGATTTTATGGATTTTTTCTAGCTGTTATGTCACTTGTACATAAGGCAATGTCATTATGAACTGGTCCAAGAAAGTCTGACTCCCAGATGTATATTTCTCTTTAGTCTGACCTTGAATTTAAATAGTTTTTTTTTTGTTTATTTGTTTGTTTGTTTTACTGCAGTTGTATCTACAAGCAATTTATATTTTGTGAAGTTTAAGCTAGAAATCAAGACTTTGTTCCGAAGGTACTACTAACAGATGCAGCTGATTCTGTCTTAACTTAGCTAGACTCCAGCTGACTCCTTCTGTCATTTCTAATGTTTCACTGAAATCCCCTGCAAGATGAAGGAAACAGCCAAATGACAGCAATATCTGTGGCAGTCAGTAACCAGAAAACAGATGTCAGGTGAAACCTCTTCACTGTGTTCTCAGAAATTTCTAGCTGTGAAATGCATCTTCTGACTAGGTTCTTCCAATTCAGGGTTACAGAACCCATTCAAGGTTAAAAGGTACATATCTATAAGCCACAGTTTGTTCTTGGCTTTGGCTCTGTGCAAGAGAAAATACCAGATGCTACAGCCTTATGATGCTACACGAAAAGCTAGCGTGGCAAGATAAGCAATAGTAAACAGTGATTCAAATAGTTCCATCCAGAAGAGAAGCACCTTCATATCACTGAGATCTACAGCATCTGTTCCTTAGGTCAGCATTCAATCTCATGTTTATTCTTTGACAGTGAACAAACACTTTCTTACGTGTAAGAGAATGTTTGTTTTTTGGAAAAAGCTTTTGTAAAACTCTTCTAAACTCACCAGGAAACTTCGTATTTACCAAATGTAGGTTTCACACTTGAGGCGCTATTGTTTTTAATTCCTGCTTGCTACAAAATTAAAGGTGTCTCATAGCTAGTATTGCATAGCAAATCAAGAAAGTAGAGTTCCCAGTTCTCATTTTCTTTTAATATGCCCTTGTATGTTAAGGTGTATCCTATTTTTTGTTGTTGTTATTGTTAGTGTAAAAAATCTTTCTTTAGTAATGGTAAATGAACAAAGAATGTTTAATAACCCCTCACTGTACTGATAAATGCTTTCCTTTATGTTGGTATCTGTCAGATTCATTTAAGGATTTCATATTTCAACACCAGACAGGCTAGGAATGGTGGCCTGCTTGCATCCTAACATGAATATTGTATCATCAGCCATAATATTTGGCAACATGTTTGAATGTTTTGAAGCACTGTAAATCTATCTCCTTTTGTTATATGTTAAAATCTCACTTATTACTAATTTTTATTACTTTCATTTTCTTATATTTGAATATCGTATCAAAATTAATCATTCAGTGAAAAGGGGGGAAGAGATTTGCAGTGATGAAAATGCTTCTTGTTTGTAGTTTTTAGTTCACTTGTATTTTATTAGTTTTTTAAATATAGCTGGATGTTATTCTGCTACATATATCTACAGTCAGGAGCTGCATCACTGATTCTTTTATCAAATGAATTTTTCTGTGTAATGCACAGATTTGTAATAAAAATGTAAAATTTGCTCTGAATGGAAACAGAAAGGAAATTTCTGGGTGTAGGAGCAGGAGAAGGAAGGGAAGAAGGGTTAATAATGGCAGGTGGAGACAACATCTGGAGAAGCAGGTCGTCAGGATCACAGTGGGTTGGCACATAGCATTGGACACTCATGGGAAAAGCACAGGACAGCCTCCAGCTGGTGAAAGTCAATGACAGACTTCAGAGACAAGCTAACCTAAGCTAATGGTGGAAAAGGAAAGGATGCACTTGGAGCACTGACAATCCCCTCTGTCCTTAAGAAGGAAAAAAGAGAAATTCAAATACTCTGTAAGGTAGGACAAGATGGAAAGAAGATCGTGATCACTGTCAGTACTTCAAGGGTTCAGAAGGCATATCCAAATGCAGCATGATAAACAACCTAAGAAGAAACTGGAAAATACAAGCTGGACTAGGGCGGCCACCATCTGTGCCATCACAGGGAATCCCAGCAGGAGCTTTTGGAGATGGAGGTCCTTGTGCTTGTGAGCCTGGGCAGATGCATGTGAGCAGAATGAAAGAGTTTTAAGATCCAGTTTAAGATCCAGTTCCCTTTTCCTATGGGGTCATTTTCCTCAATTTGTTGGTGGCAAATGTGAGGTGGCGAGAAGTGTGTAGCAGAGCTTTATGGACATTTTCAGGAGGCAAAACCCATTCAAATTCTTCCAGCTTCCAAGGTGTTATTAGGAACAGCAGTGGAGCCCACAAACTGAGCGCTGCTCCCAGCTGGGAGACCACAATTCATGACACAGATAGAAAAAGGTAATTTGGATGATCTCTTTTTCACCTTAATAGTACTTCTACATAATAGTACTTCTACTTAATAGTACTTTACTTAGTAAAGACAGACCCCGTGAAATATGGCAAAGGCATTATACTAATTTATCTTAGCAACTTTTGACTCTTTTTAGAGGTCAACCTTTTGAAAAGAAAGCAGCTTGACTGTCCTTTTTGAATTGTTATCCTATGAAAAACTGTGTAGGAGTTGGCAATCTATTCAGAAAAATCTGTGGCTGATATCCTCAGCACTTCAGTGTCTAGTTGTCATCTTTGCACTTTTCCTACAGTTACCATTTTATTCACAATAACTATACTTTTTAACTATACTTTTTTTTTTTTTTTTCTGGCCTCTTGTATTTTATCTGCTGTAAATTTCTTTATTCATTTTTATCTTTCATCTTCAGAACTTCATGCTTTCTTTCTCTAATTCTCAGTAATATTTTGCCACTGCCACACCATGTAGTCATTTATTCTTCACTATAAATAACCTTCCAATTTCATCATGGCATGCCTGTTGAGATGCATCCCTTTCAATTACACATTTCTTACAGAGAGATAGCTGTCCCTCTCAGGCAAAATGTACAAAAGATTCTAATACAAATATAATGTGATACACATTTTAATTTATCTTTGAGCTCAACAGGGGCCTTTATCCCACACCCTTTATATAAAAAGCAATAGTACCAGACAGTTTAATCACTTATAAAAGATGATAACCTGGGATGCATACTTATTTCAGGTTTGGCAGCTGAATGCTTATAAGCAGCAAAAGAGTAGTATGGGCATGGTTAAAGAGTGCTATTTAGTGTTTTACTTTATGCATTTTCTGAGCATAAGATCCCATTTTCTTAGTGCTTGTAGCCTCCTGAACTTCAGTGAAATCGTACCTCTTTGTCTTGCGCTGACTCCAGGTTAGGGGTCAGGGAGCATCAAGTACCTCTTCAAACCTTGCTAGGAAAACAGCTATATAACTGACAGGTCTGGGGCACATCTCTGAGTGCAAATAACTGAATTCATGCAGAGGAAAGGCAGAAACTCTGCTGAAGGTAGTGGAATTGCTCAGCAATGGTGGTGCCACGCCACAGGATACTGGAGCAACTGTCCTGGTGAAACAGAGATCTGGACCCAGAGCAGGTCCAGAGGGAGGATGCAGCTCCACTGTGCCTGGGGCCCCTCTGCATGGATGGAGAAGAAAGAGGGGCTGTCCTCGCCTGTGAAAGGTGTGTGCTGGTTAAGGGGCTGCTGCCAGGTTAAAGTGGAGGTGAGCAGATGCTGAAGCATGACAGAAGGTGAATGATTTGACAGGAGGCCCTGCAGAGCTGAGACTGAACCCCCAACTGCACCTTCTGGTGGCAGCCAAAGACCCTGCTCAGCTAAGTGGCAAGAGGCAAGGCTGGGGCTCGTGGCCTGTGGGGTGTCCCAGCTCACATGGACACCAAGTATGCTGTTACAAGGAGATCTTGGGTGTATCAGGAGTGCCTGTGCTGCTCTGAGAGTCAGAGACAAGGGGGGACTCCTGGTGCATCCTCAATCCTGTCAGTTTAGGGAAAGGTTTGGGGAGCAGCAGATGGATCCTGTAAGTCTATTTTTAAAGTTGTTGTCAAGAGGGTTCTGGCTCTTTGAGGATCCGGGATTGCTGGGTAGAGACAGGATCCACCAAAGTGGGGCAAGAGTGGCTTTGTCAGTAAATTGACCAACATGGTGAGGACAGCTTTAAACAATGAATGATGGCAGAGGGAGAACACAACCCACAATTAGGTGTGGTAGTGATGGGTGGAGTAATATGCAACAAAAGACACCTAAGGAAATATATGGTGATATGTCACCAGCCTTAAGTGTATGTACAAAACTTCATGCAGCCTAGGAAACAAGCAGTAGGAACAAAAGGTCAGTAAACTACAATGTTGGTGACATAACAGATCTGGTAGGACAGCTTCCACAAATAAAGTACTTCAGTGAATGGAAACAAGCTAATCAGAAAAAGGTTGCCTTGGTTCTGATAAACAGAAACTTGGATGTATAGACTCTTCCTTGGAATAGACAGCGGATTGGTTAAGTGCTTGATGTTCAGGAAACAAGGAGAAGCTTTTGAGAGTTGCCAACATCATGGAATTTTATTATAGACCATCAGATCATGGTGAATAAGCAGCCAAATCCTTCTTTAAATGAGTTGAGAAGTCTAGGGATTACAGACTGATGCTTCCGGAGGGCTTGAACCTCCCTCACATCTTTTAGAAGGGTAGCACAATGGAAACTTCTAGAGGGTATTGGTGCTGCTTTTTGATACAAGTAGTGCATAGACCAACCAGAGGTAATGCACAGCTGGGTCTGCTAATCACTGTTTTGATGGGGCAATCAATGGCAGCTTTGTCTGTAGTGACCATGAAACAGGGAAGTCAAGGATATTGAGGAGGGTGGCAAAGGAGAGTAGCAGAGCATTTATGCTGAACATCAGACAAGCAGACTGCAGCTTGTTCAAGGATTGGATAGAGCTGAATAGGAGACAGCTCTGAAGGGTAAAGAAAATGAGGGAAATTGGCAGATCTTCAGGGACATAAAAATGGCCCATTTTGACAGTCAGAAAGATAAATAGAAACACCAGGACTCTAGCCTGTCTAAGCAGGAAACTCATGATGAAGCTCCTGTGCTATAAGAACTTATATGCAGAAAGTTAGAAAGTTAGAAACAGGGATAGGCTGTGGAGGAGGAATTTAGAAACCTTGCCAAGAGTATGTAGGAATAGTGTCAGGAAAGCCAAAGCTCCCAAATTGCTGACACTTGCAAGTAAATTCAAGGGCAACAAGATGAGCATCTCCTACATTAACAGTAAAAGGCTGAATAAGAAAAATGTGTGTAGGATGCTGAAGGATTATTTAGCTGGCAAGATGAGGAAGATAAGGCTGAGGTATGCAATGCTTTCTTTGCCTTGTTTCACTCTTGTTTGGCAACAACAGTTTGCCTAACCAACCTGATTGTTGTCTATAACAAAACATGGATTTGTAGGGATTTGTAGATGAGAGTTAGCAATGAATTTTTTCTACCTCTACTTCAGAAAAGCTTTTGACGCTATCTCTGGGTGGCTAAACATTGGGTTGGGGTCAGTGGGAAGTGGTTTATGGATCATAATCTATCTTGAGATTAATTGAAACAAGAGTTTCATTCAGCATATTAGAAAACCCTGAGGACAGCCAAGCAGTGGAATAGACTGTCCAGAGAGACTGCCCTTGGAGGTATTCAAGACCCAACTGGATAAAAGCTCTGAGCAACCTGTTCTGATCTCTTGTTTTGAGCAGGAGGCTGGACTACAGATCTCCTGAGGTCCATTTCAATCAGAATTATTCTGTGATTCAAATTACAGTACCCAGAGAAATGGAGCTGCTGGATGGCATTTCCTGTCATCTGCGTTCTGTTAGCAGATGTGAACAGTAGAGCACTGATTGCCATTTGATGTTCCTAAGATTGTTTTGCATTAGGGATGTGGTGAATCCACTTTATTTGAATGATCAAAAGAAATACTGAGGAACTATTCTTTGACTATTCATGTGTATGAATAATTAATATTCTCAGGATTTTAAGTTGTGCTACAGCAGGGAAATTTGGCAGGAACCAAATAAATTATAATGCTAGTGACCTGGTAGTCAGAACAACAATCTTGGTAGATGAACAAGAATAGAAAACAATGAATTTGCCTGTCAGGTAGTGAAGTGTTTTCAATTACTTCATTAATATATGGAGAACTGTTAATTGTTCTTTTTTACCTTTAATTTAGATTTCATTACAACTGTTGCTGCATTTATGGATTTACTTGGTCTTCTCTTCTGGAAACAAACAACTAATGAGTAAACACCCCCTACCCCTAACACCCCCCATCTGCTTTAACAAAAATAGATACTGTGGCTCATGGATGGAGTATGCTATAATTTACAATGCTCACTGATTAGAAAACTAAACAAGATAAAGGGAGACAATGTGTCTTTACATTGAGTCTTTCGAACTGCTGTTTTTGAAAATTTATCATGATGGATATTCACAACTGGAACACTGTTTTTCTTTGAAAAGACATAAAGAAGAGTAAGGAAAATCAGTATGGCGTTGTTTTCTAGAAGATTACCAGAAATGTAGTCTTAACAGTTCTCTAGATCATGGATATGTTGTTTGCTATCATTCTTGGGAACTTCAAAGATTTGGATTATAAATTGTAATTTATTTTGTTCTTTTCTGAGCAACAAGCATTTACATTAGTAAGCTTTTCTCTGCACTCATGAATTCTCTTAAAAGTGAGAACTGAGAATAACCAGGACTCGAATAAAAGTGCAGCATGAGGTTCACACAGAACTGATATTGGCAGTGCTGATTTTCATTTTGTATGGATGTTTACATTTCAATACTGATCTAAGGAGCTGAATAAGTGCACAAAATTTTTCATGAAATATTTTTGATTGAAGATATTTAAACTTCTATTAAAAACTGCAGCTCTGTTTGTTCAAATTAAAGGATGTATTGATGCCTCATGCTCCAATATGGCAATCTGAAGCATGTGGATTATCTACAGCTTGTAATGAAAATTTAAGAAGCAGGTGTTAAGACTTTTATATTTCCATCTATACTTTCATAGAACATGCTCTTAAAATCTAGAGTGTTTTGCTCCATCAGGTTATTGAATGAAGAGTCATGCATAAGTAAATAGTAGTTCGCTAAACCCAAGATTGTCAGTTGAGTAGTCATTTGATGTGTCTTTCTGTTTTGGATTTTTAATTTGCACTTTTTTTTTTTTTAACAACAACAAAAAAAAACATTTGCTGATACTTTGCTAATTGACATCTTTTAGCGAATATCCTTATGTATTTCTGAAATATCTATTATATTAATAGGTTATTAATTCTCTTATTCAATGCAAAAGAGATTGCATTCTCTTCAGATGTGGAATTAAAAATGGCTTGTTTACTTACTAATGCACATTTTGTGCCGAGTTAAGTACTTTTAAAAGCAATATTCCAGCTGTCCTATAATTGTAATTATTTCAGTTACTGCAATGCTTTTAACATTTCTTTTTGGAAAACTAAATTGTTCCATGTTTAAAGAATTTTCATTTCTTAACAAATTATTTAAAATGCAGATACATCTATAAAGACATGTATGCATTAGTGCACTTCAGTTTCTACTTGCTGTAGCCTGGCAGTCAATGCACAGGCTGTGACACAGATAGCACACACATTTTCAAGATTGCCAGATACACGAATTGGCAAAATGTTCAGCGCTCACTGTAACATTTAAGAGAAGCATTGCATGACTAATGAGAATAAGGGAACAGTGCTAAAAGTAGAGATTAGCACCAAGGGAAACAGAAGAGAGCCGTTTCTTGGCAACAGGACCAGAATCACTGGTATGTTAGCTGAATTTCTGTAGATGAAATTTCCTAGATGCACTTTTAGCTGTCTGTTGAAGGTAAAACACAAATCATTTATATTTTGTAGCTAAATTATTGACAAATCCAACATCTTTTAAAGCTTTAATTCCTTGCTAATCAGAAATCAATCCTAAAAAGACACGGACTTTCTGTCGTTCATCAAAGGAAGAATCATAGTATGGACTTGACCCACTGAAATGACTGATTTGAATGAAATGTGGATGAATGATTTTAGAGAGAGAAAAAAATATATATTTATTATATTTTGAGTCCTTATGGTATATGAGCATATTTGAAATAGTGGAGATTTTATATATGGTATAAAGGAAGATTGATTTTGTGCTATTTGTTGTTTTTCTCCAGAAAATATTTTTGATTGGTGAACTAATAACATTAAAATATTACACCTTCTGAGAGTGGGAAGTTTGCTGAATTTATCTAGCCTCCCAAACACTATAGGGAAGGTTATAAAACCTGGATTACATACTGTATTTGTACGCCAGGAAAAACCTCAGAACAGAGCCAGTCATGAGAGATCTGATGAATATGGATGCAATGTAAGCTTTACTCAAAAAAATATATATATACACATATATATATATATATTCAGGTAAAAATATACTGAGTCTTTATTTGATTAAAAATTTTGAGTTGGTAGGGACAGTTATATTTGAAAAAATATTTTATTTTCAGTCTTTTTTTTTCTGTTGTTTTTAAGAATCTGAGATATCTGAGCATCCCTCCATACTTAGATTCCCAACCAATCCTATGGCGATGGGACAAGGGAAAATAAAACTTTTCTGATATTTCAAAAACAGGAACGGGTCAAGGGGAAACCCCTCAGAATAACTGTTTAATAAAACCCAAGCTTTCTATATACTACAGTTTAAAGAAGCCTCTTAAGTTATCACTTTTATAGAGAATTGTCTAGAAATGAACAAAGAAGAACCAAAATTAGTTGATACCATTACAGTTCTTAAAACTGGTTCAATTCCCACTACTTGCAAGAAAATGTGAACCAAATTAGTATGTAACCAGTTACAATTTGAATCAATTTAATCAATCTCTCAAAATAACAATTCTCCTTAAAAATCAGTTTCACTTGCTAAGGTCATTACTGAGGTGAATTTCATCACTATTCATTAGACACGATTCACCATATTCCATAAGAACTCTTAAAACGTTAAATGGGTTATTAGACTGCAGTAGAAGATATTACCTGCGGAAGAATCATTATGATTCATTTCCCTTTCTATCTCTTCATTATGCCTTCTGTCCACTAACATTTCTCTGAGTCTATCTTCCTTGTTAATTCCTTTTCCATCGTACAATACCTACGGTCTGCTGAAAGGAATACGCTTCCAAACTAGTGAAAAGATAATATCAGCTTTCTCTGGGCATTAGTCCTATCTCAAAGCAAAGCAAAACAAAACAAAACTAGAAATACACCACACCAAACCCAAACACACCTTGTTCAAGCATCACCACCCTAATCATATATTTCATGTTAATGGACATTATTCGCTGGCAATTTCAAACTTTTTGATTGAGCCATCATGAAACAAATTTTTAGGTGTAATGAATTTTTTGAGTTATCCTTTGAAACTTTGTAATACTGCATGTATTGCTCATGACAGACTGGTTGGAAAGCTATAAAGATGTACTAATAGCGCTGTTAAAATATTACCTCCTTTTACTCCTCTTGGACATAAAATAGTTAATACAGCTGAAGGACTATCACATATGTTAAGTAAATATTTAAATATTTCCAAGTACTTATAGCCAACGATAAATTTTATTTATTTATTTATTTACTGCTGCAGCTTTATTTCATTGTATTTGCACTGTCTCCAAAGGAAGCAGAGTCCTGAAACTGGTCACACCATAAAAGTGTGTCCTGGTTTCAGTTCGGACAGGGTTAATTTTCCTCCTAGTAGCTGGTAGGGTGCTATGTTTTGGATTAGGATGAGAAGAGCGCTGATAACATGCTGATGTTTTAATTGTTGCAGAGCAGTGTTTACACCAGGCCAAGGACTTTTCACCTTCTCGCTCTGTCCTGCCAGCGAGCAGGCTAGGGGTGCAGCAGGAGCTGGGAGAGGACAGACCCAGGACAGCTGACCCAAACTGGCCAAAGGGGTATTCCATACCATCTGACGTCATGCTAAACAATATATAGGGGTGGCTAGCTGGGGTTGGAGGGCCGGCTGCTCGGGGATAGGCTGGACATCAGTCAACGGGTGGTGAGCAATTGCATTGTGCATCACTTGTTTTGTACACATTATTATTAATTATTATTATTATTATTATTATTATTATTATTATTATTATTATTTTATTTTCCTGTCTTAATAAACTGTCTTTATCTCAACTCACAGGCTTCACTTTCCCGTTTCTCTCCCCCATCCCAGAGAGGGATGGGGGTGGGTGAGCGAACGGCTGTGTGGTGTTTAGCTGCCGGCTGGGTTAAACCACAACAAAGTGCCAGATATTTGCATATAGAAGCAAAATTTGTTGTTGCTGCATTTTCACTCTGATACTTCAAAGAAAATAGTTTAAAGAAATAGATTCTTACTTTGTGGACCAAAAAGATTCAGAAAGCATCAAGTTGTTATGGTCCCTGGATGAAACCATGATGATGGTTGAGGAATGCAAATATGGTTTATTCCATTCCTCTTCTTTGAACATGGAAGCAGAAAATAGCTTGAATTGTATGGGTAACTAGTAGGGAAATTATTCTGGAAATTAATTGTAGTTCTTGACTCCTAACATGTTCTTCTATCCCAGATATTATCTTACATAGTGTTTTGAATGGACATGCTGAAAAAAAAAACGGTGAAGCAAAGATCCAATTTGTGTTTTGATACAGAAACCATTGATCTCATTAATAATACTTCAGTTTCAAATGTTAGGGTTTCAAGTGTAAATAAAAATATTTTAGTGTGTTGAATATGATCTGGAGTCTAATTTGCTCTTATTTTAATCTTATCTAGATTACATGTACCTGAAATATTCAAATAAATCAATATGAAATGCCTTTACTGGGTAGCGAGTTATGTGGGAGGCATGGAAGGGTTTCATTCATCTCTTTTGAAAAGCCAATATGAAATGAAGCATTTGTTTCAGGTCTGTGAGAGAAGGCTATATCCATATCATACTAATGGTAATTAATACAATAGTAATTGTCACAGTAATAACTAAAAGGATATTAAAAAGTGAAATAATAGTTTCATTCCTGAAAATAGGGTAAATGCAATTTGAGATTTTTTTTTGTTATTTCTAATAACTAATAACAATTCTTCACTGAGTAAATATAATGTTTTACTGGAACTACAAACATATTTAGGAAACAATGAAACAGTCTTGTGAAAAAATTTAATAAAACATTCTAGCCAGTGAAACAGAATTTCATTTCTAGGTGTTTCAACTCTTTGCTGAAATGGCCAAAATCATCATCTGAATGCTGTTACACAGCAGAATGTTCTTGACAACGAGCCATAGTGAATTATGTCTCCGTACTGGAATTTCATCTGCTTGTGTATTTATTTACCTTTGCTCATGCGGCAAATCCATTTGGAAAGTTACTATGGTTATTGGACTAGTATACAGGGATTTTAAAAGGCTGTTACTGTTTTCAATTGCACTTGATATAACACTTCCTAATATTTCCTTCAGCCCCTCTTTAAACTAAGATCTCAGAAGATTTCTGATGGGGGTTCCATCATGTGCTGGAGCGAGTGTTGTTGGGTCAGAGGAGACAAAGGAAGCAACTGAATGTGGGCTAATCCAAAGTATTTCTTTCATGATGTTTTCTAGATTAAAACTTTTTTTTTTTTCCTATGAGTAATTTTATTCAGCTATTCTATACTGATATCCTGTAGCAAGTTTGTGCAGTGTGTATATGAAGTGTGCTATACCTAATCTGTATCCTGGAAAACAGAAATTGCTCTCATGTTCAAATTGTGGGATACAGGGAGGTGTAACTGGGAAATCTTGATGGAGTTGTTCATTTCAAATGGCATTCGAAATGTGAATGCTTACTGTCAAAATGGTTTTAGAAATCAACAGATGCAGAAAAGTCTTTTTACTCAGTCTCAGAAAGTGCAAAGGTTCCTTTTTGGTCTACTTAGATCCTTTTATAACAATCTGTGTGTCTTACTGGAAGAGGTCAGCTGAATGTGAGAAAAGCCTTCTAGTTTTCTCTTTATCCCTCGTTACACAGAAGCTTTTATTAAGCTTTTTAGTACCTTCTGAGCCACTCCAATGGAAATAAAACTGTTTTGAACACCACTTTATGGTGCATGTCTGACATCAAACAAAAGAATTAGCTGTCATTTGGACTCCCCGTCAAATTGGTAGATATACCCAACACTTGAGCGTGCTTTGCACAGTCACTGGCTTCATATTGAAGACCTGTTTCTTTTGGCACAGAAGTATGAATAGAAATATGTCATGGGCAGCTGAAATACTGCTCTTCTTTGTGTGTGTTTTTATTATTTATTATTATTTATTATTATTTGTTTATTTTTGTTTTCCTTTTTAACAGTTTTTACTTGCCTGGGTTTAAATAATATGTAGACGTGACTCAAAATACATTCATTATAAGTTACTCCCACCAGGACTGAGCGAAGGAATTCAGTCAAGAATCTGTATTTGTGTACACTATTCTGCTAAAGTATTGTATGCAGTAATTCTTTTATTAACTGAACTCATCCCAATAACCATTTACTTTTAAGAAACTCTGTTTTTGCTCGTCCTTCAATTCAATGTGGCATGTCATTGTTCCTTAAAACAGGCTGCTCAGAGTTGCTTAGCAAAGGAATCTTTGCTGTCACTGTCTTATTATAAGCAATTGTGTCTGTCTTTGCATGTAGATGTTGAAAGCTGTAATTCCTCCTACTTGAAAGTCTTTCCCATTCTTTCTAATGTCCAAGTGCTGTTCTCAAAAAGAAAAGAAAAAAAAAAAACAACAATCTCCATACCCTCAAACCTTTACATTTTTCATATGTAAAGGTGCTATGTGTAACTGTATTGTAGGATTGGCAGATTTTTAAGGGTTCATTGTGAATAATCAACAAACAACATCTTCTTGCAAATTGTTTGCATTTTTAAACTGTTTAATATATTTTATCTTTGTTCATTTTAGTAATTAAATGCCAAATTTATTTATACATGTTATATATATTAACTAAATGTAAAAAATTCATATATTTTGGTTTATTATTTTTTAATTCAATCAACCTGCCAGCTCATGTATTGATTGCACGTTCTGCTCTTTGCACATGCCAGTTGCTACCCTTATTATGTTGAGGTTCAGATGAATGATTCAATTGTTTCTTTTCCCTCACTGCATAACTTCAATAAAACGTGAAATACTGGGGCTGACTCTACTGACAAATTAGAAGAAAAGAATGGGAGACGATTCCAGGGTAAGGAGGAACTGTATAGACATATATATTATACAATCTGATTTATTTTTAATCTTAGATTTTATTATTTATCATTTTTGCCTGACTTATCAAAGCTATTTTTTTTCTAACTTTACATAAATGACATGTGGAATTAATCTCTTCCATATACAACCAGGTAATATAAATTTATATTGTTTTTTAAAAAACGTGGACTTGGTCTGCACTGTAAATAGTTGTGACCCTTTCTATGAGCATTTACTTTTTTCTTTGCAGAATTGAAGTTGTACTCACTTAAGGTATTTGATGCCTTAGTCTTGAAAATGTGTCTGGCAATATGCTGTTGTCTCCTGATATTGGGCATTACTCAGCCACATTTTTGATATCCTCCAGGTGCACTTGTTTATTCTGTTTCTCCTCTTCCTTTGCATTTGTTCATCTATCATTAGTGATTGTCACTATCATAATGATTGTCAGACAAATTGGGAGAAATAGCATAGCTGTGCATAGGCATTCCTAATTGTGAAGTTTTCCTTCAGGATTTATGAGTTGTGTCAGTTTTAGACACAACTATTTGGGGGGAAGAGTATTCTTAGAGTATTCTTGTTGTCCTGTGTTGTAAAGAACTGACCTCTGATTGAAATAATAATAATAATAATTAATAATAATATAAAGTCTTTACTTAATTTTGACCTTTTTTTTTTTTTAACTACTAGTAGTTGTTACGGACTTTTACATAAGAAATTGAAGGATTCATGTACATGAACCAAGAATAATGTAATGGTGTGTTTTGCAGCAATATCCAATAAAGCAAAAAAAAAAAAGAACAAAAAATGTACCCCCCCTCCCCCAAACAACAACAGCATCAATAAACAAACAAACAAACGTCCAAACCACATGAACTAATCCTTTCCTATGTGCTTTTGGCTTTTCCAACATGATTGACAAAGGTATTAAAAATCAAACGTACAGGAACAGAGGAAACATTGGTCTTGCCAAAAACATGTTCTTGTATCTAATGGATATTTCTCTAACATGGGCTTTATTGCAGTAGCTTTATTGTTGTAATTAACAGTAGCAGCATGATGTCATTGTTGTAACTGCATTTTTGATATTAGGTAGCTATGACAGTTTGCTAATAAAAAAATAAATAACACCATCACCACCAACAACAACAAAATGAAGAATCCAAATCCCTTATCAAATTAGGAAAATGAAGATAGTAGACTTTTCCATTTAACCTGAGTTTTGGCACCACTAAATCATTTCTCAAATGAAAGTGAAACAAAACTTCTAGTCTTCACGTCGAAGATTGGTGAATGTGGAAAAAAAAAATAGCTTCTATTCTAATTCAGTAGTGCTTCCTTTGCTTTTACAGTTCCAGCTCTAGAAAAGAGAACTATCTACATTAAGACAGTGGTGCTAGTGTATATAACCCGAAGCTGTTGTTGTTTAGCCCTGCCTGGCAGCTAAGTGCCACACAGCCACTTGCTCACTCTCCCCAGGAGGGAGAGTGGGGGAGGGAATCAGAAAGGTAAAAGTGTGAAAACACATGGGTTGAGATAAAGGCAGCTTACTAGGTAATGCAAAAGCCATGCATAAGCAAAGCAAAACAAGGAATTCATTTGCTACTTCCCATCATCATGCAGGTGTTCAGCCATGTCCAGGAAAGCAGGGCTCATCATGCTTAACAGTTTCTTGGGAAGACAAACACCATCACCCCAAACTTCCCGCGCCCCTTCCTTCTTATGTGCCCCAACTTTAATTGTTGAACATGACCCCACATGGTATGAGATATCTCTTGGGCCAGCCTGGGCCAGCTCTCCTGGCTGTGTCATCTCCCAGCTCCTGGTATACCCCCAGCCTCCTTGCTGGCAGGGTAGAACAAGAAGCTGTAAAGTCCTTGGCTCTATACAAACACTGCTCTGCAACAACTAAAAACATACTGAAGTTTTTAATCCTTATCACCACTATTTTCTTCAGAAATCCAAACAAGTATTGTGTGAACCTCTACAAAGGACATTAATGCTGTCTCAGTCAAAACCATGACAGAACTACATTAAATATGTGATCTTTTTTTTAATGAAAGGCCAAAAATGTTCTTCCTAGTTTTGGGATCAAGCTATAATATCTTTTGGATGTGCTTTAAAATCACAAAAATACTCAGCTCAAGCTTCAATCAGAAACTTGATATTAACATTCCTGATGGAATACCATCAGGATGGGTTCAGACACAAATACCTACACAATTCTTCTGATGTTTAACAATTCTCTGTACTTTCCAGACTGTCCTGCTCCATGGTGACTGAAACAGCAATGCCAATAATTGGATATAAATTTGTGTTCAGTGAAGTCTCCCAGGCTTCTAAACAGAGAGGCCTCCCAATAGCTTTTAACTGCTAAGTAACTGTCACTGCAATATGTCTCAGTATCCAATTTCAGCTTTATATGAGATGTCTGAGTTTTCTGGCTTCTAATTGAATAATTTTATTTTCCACTTCTGTAATGTTTCTTCTAATAGTCTTGGTGTCAGGCCTATGTCTACACAGAGAATTAGCTTCAGTGATGGTGAGAAGAAATGAAATTCCAGTACAAGTTTATTCAATCTTATCATTCTATTTAAGACAGTTCAGTGAGAAGTATGACTCTTGAATGGAAGTACTTTCATGAAAGATTTGCTCCTCCTGCATCATGCAAGTATCTCTTCTTTACATGAATTAATTTTTGATATGACAAAGGTTCAAGTAATGCAGAACTGCTGCTGAAGTCAAGAATGTAACAAATAAAGTGAAAATTTATTACCTCCATATTAAAGACTGATTTATGTATGTATGTATGTATGTATGTATGTATTTATTATATACAGACAGATTGAGGGATTCAGTTGTGATTGCAGAGAATAGCTTCAGCTCACTCTGCCTCTTCCATTAAAGAAGAGATTGTCTCTGGTGCCATCTTAATGATTTTAGGAAAGCTGATATGGACATTGCCTCTCATATTTTCCATATACAAACTGCTAAAGCTCTGCTAAATTCCTTGTCAGCAAATGTACCTTAAAGCAGCACCATTGGACTGCTCTGTTTTTCAAAAAAAGAACAACCAGGGCTTGAGCACATAGTCTGCTTTCATCCTTACTCTAGCTTGTCAGTGCTGCAACTATTTGCTCCTGTGGGTGACCACTGAGATTATAATCACTGCACTGAGTACATGTTCATATCATTATGTGAACCTTTGCTGTTTTGAAAAGTCAGAAGTTCTTTTATCTCTTTTCTGTAAGAATTTTACCTATGTAAATAGAAACAGATTAGTGTAATTACTCATGTTGGCTGTGTAGTCACTTTCCTTTCCTCCAAAAAAAAATATATATATATATTTGTATTTCAGGTCTCACAGTTTTAACAGTTTGATACTGTGAAAATATTTTTTAAAATTATATAAGCTAACATAAAACCGAGAAGAAAAAATGTTATATAAACTGTAGGAAAAAGTTAGTTATATTTTGCAACGAAAAGTTTTAATCAATTGATGTTTATCCCTTGAACAGAATAAAGTATAGATCTCTGTTAGAAGTATTGGATACCATGCACACAGTTTGTATTTATAAATCAGAAGTAAATATATTGATTTCAATGGCTCCTGATGTACAGTCATGTAAAGAAGAGCATAATCAACGTTTGTTATTTTCTAATTCTATTGCAAGGGAAGGAATAGCTGGAAGAGGCTTGCTTGAGAGCTTAGCTTGCCCTAAATTAATTTATATATACAGTTACATTAACTTGACTTGGCAGACACTGGATTTATTTATTTATTTATTTATTTATTATTATTATTATTTCATTTTTTATCAATAAGTTACTTTCTTTAAATTTCCTAAGGGAACAGGTATGAACGTTTTATTTACAAGCACTGTAAGAAACATTTTTTGGTAGCCTTATATTTATGTGTGCTTAGTGACATTCGTCCTTTTTATCTATTTTGTCTGCGTGGATACTGTGGTAGATGGTACATCAGATAACGTGTGACCCATGCCACATTGTACTCCAATATTTTTTTTTTTCCACTGGGATTGCTCTAAGGTGATAAATTTAAAAAGTGGTTTCTCTAACCAGAAGGATCATAAATTTAATGAATTATCTGATTTACCTTTTTTTTTTTTTTCTATGCACACTCAAGGTATATAACACAGATATCTAGAACAGCTTTAGATTCGTTTATTGGCTCTACTTCATGTGAAGTCATTTTCTAAAACTTCAAAATGATTTTTATATAAGTCTGAAGAACATGTTTTCTTTTATATATTTCTGATACTCATTTATTCTGCAGGTATAATTTTACCATAAGAAAGACTATAAAACTATAGATTAAGCACAGTAAACTTGATTAGTTATCCTGGTAACTAAAGCTGGCAATTTTTAATCTTTCTGCACAGTGATTTATGTTTTGTATTCTCCTATAGACTGGTACACCATGCCTTCTGAAGTAGGAATGGATTCTATAAAATCATTAAAAATGTGTGGAAGACAATTTTTTTTGTGGAGCGATAGCTTAATTGGTAGCAATTCAGGACTCTTGAAAGTTGCTTCCTATAAATTCTCTTCTTAGAAACCCTGATATTTGCTCTTTTCATGGTTTTGTTTATTGTCTTCAGGCTTTTCGATGTCTGATATTCTGAATAAACAGCCGTATTGTCTTTGTTGTAAGAACATTCTAAGAAAATGCATTTATATGTTACAAACCAATTCAAGTTAAGAATTTCTGATGTTGAATATACCATTATAGATCCTTCTAATATAGTGGCATTCTGCTGTAATCATTATGAATTAGCGCCAGACAAAACTTCAAATCTGTCTTGGAGAATATATTCTAACTAGGAGGATATAATGGTGCCTTCTGAAGGTCTTCAGTTGAAGTCAGTAGTGCTTAAGCAATTGCTGTAACACTCTTATAGTCAAAAAGGGAGGAGATATGGGTGCTGGTGTAGTTACCTGTACCTCTCCATTCCTGTCTGTATGAAATCAAGCAGGGAAGGCAGGGCTGAGCAAAGACCTGCTGGTCAAACTGGGATGCAAGAAAGAAATGCACAGGCAGTGGAAGCAGGGACATGAGCCCTGGGAAGAGTACAGAGATGCCATCTGAATGTGTAGGGATGGGATCAGAAGGCACGGATGGAACTGAACTTTGTAAGGCATGCAAAGAATAACAAGAGATTCTATAGGTACATTGGCCAGGAAAGGAAAAAAAAAAAATAAGGAGAGTGTTCCACCTCTGATAAACAAGAAGGGAGAACTGGTAACAACAGACATGGAGAAGGCTGAAGTACTTATTCTTCACTACCGGTCAGGTTTCCCATGTCTCTCAATCCCTGAACCTGAAGATGAGGGCTGGGTGAGCAAAGTCCCTCCCACTGTAAGCGAAGAGAATGTTCGAGATCACCTGATGAAACTGAACAAGTACAAGTTGATAGAGCCTGATGGTATGCATTCCAGGGTCCTGTGGGAACTGGATGATGGAGTTGCCAAGCCACTCTCCATCACATCTGAAATGTCATGAGAGTCAGGTGAAGTCCCCAGTGAATGGAAAAAGTAAAAATTTACTCCCATTTTTAAAAAGAGTAGAAAGGAGGATCTGGTGAACTACGGACTGGTGAGCCTCACCTCTGTGCCTGGGAAGATCATGGAACAGATCCTCCTGGAAGCAATGTCAAGGCACTTGCAGGACAAGGAGGTGATCCCAGACAGCCAGCATGGCTTCATCTAGGGCAAATTGTGCCTGGCTAATCTGGTGCCCTTTTATTATGGAGTGACTGCATCAGTCAACAAGGAAAGACAAACCAATGTCATCTACCTGGACTTCTGTAAGGCCTTTGACACGTCACACATGACAGCCTGATCTCTAAATTGGAGAGATTTGGAATTGATGGGTAGACTATTCAGTGGATAAGGAATTGGCTGGATGGCAGCAGCCAGAGAGTTACGGTCGATGGCTCTATGTCCAGGTGGAGGCCAGTGACAAGTAATATCCCTCAAGGGTCCATCTTGGGACTGGTGTGAGCAGGGAAAGTGTGAACCTAACTTCAGGAGAAGGAGTACAAACTTACTGTGCACATAACAATTTTAATAGTACTATTATTATTTATTACTATTATGAATCATATGACCTTCATCCTCAATCCTCAATCACTTTTGTTGCCCTGATGTTTTATTTCATTACACTGTTTTATTTCTTAGTTTTGAAAATTATTAGCCAATATGGGTTTTTATATTTTTTTTTTCAAAGTGTCTTCTAGAGAGAATTGGAAGAAAACATCAAATACAAATTTGATAATCAGCTAGTAAACTTTAAAAATGAGTTACTGTAGAGTTTTGTTTTGTGTGGTACTGATGGTTGAATGTTGTAAATTATGCAAGTCACATAGGAGTCAAAAATATGATAGCTTGACCCTATTATTCCTTATAGTTCCAGACACTCGAATCCCCATTTTCTAAATGCTCTGGTATGTTTTATTTTTAAGTGCGATTCTTCTTCATATGACTACAACAACTTGCAGAAGCTTTGCTCTTTCCACTCACAGCTGGAGCAACCATTATTATTATACTTACAATGTTACAAATTCTGCATTTTCTCCTATTCTTTCCCCTCCATCAAAGAAAATTGAGTATAGCAAAAGCTGTCATTCATTGCCTGTCCTTTGGTAATATGAAGAACAAAAGGTGGTTTGTGCCACTTAATGCCTCTAGCAAGAGTGTATTTATGCACTCTGACAACTACAAAGACTTCTAATTTCTAATAGCTGTTTCCATCTGGTTCATTCTAATCGCTAAGGACCATGTCTCATTTTAAGTCAAAAGTTGTATTTTGGATTCTTTTTATAGTATGTTGTACATTTGAGATGTCAATCTGAAGTTTTGAAACTTAATTACGGTCTACAGCCTCACTTCCTACCAGAAGATGCTGTTTTCCTTTAAAACACCTTCTGTTTTTTAACATAACCTGTAGAGTAAAATATTATGATACGAAATAGTCCTGAATTGTAATGTAATATTGAAGCTAAAGAATTTTATCTATGTAGGGTTGCAAGGTAGAATTTCAGTTGGGATTCAAGCTCTCAAAGGTAATAATCTGCCTTTGTTATGAGACACACTGCAACTTGATGATCCTTTTAATGAATTAGATTTATTTTTAAATCTAGATTTAAATATTACACCTTTGGACTGTTTTCAGTTTATATCATCATATAGGCAGGAATAAAATGGTCTTTTGAATGTTATCTTTGGTTTCTGTGTAGTTATGTTAAGTCTCAATTTAACCATGAAAATCTAACAGGAACAGATGTAACATTGACAAATGTAGAAAAATGTGGTGATAATCACAAGTACCTGCATTTATAAACAGATAAAATGATTTTATATATTTTTGTGGAATGTTGCTTTTAGCATGCATTATTAGTAAAATGTACATATTTTATTTTTAAACACTTTCTGGTCTAATGCAAAATGCTAAACAGAGTAATTGTAAATTAGTTTAGGCTACCAAACAGTAAAATATTGAGCAAAGATATTAAGTACAGCTAAACTGACATATTTCTAATACACAGAATGCAAACTCATATATAAGTTCTTGATTAAAGATGTGTCATAGGTAATGAAAAAAACTTTTGCAACATTACTTATCACATGATAATATAATGATCTCTAGATAACAGAAAATATTTAATTTTATGAGAGGCAAAATAAGCACTGTTTTAAAGTGAACACTAAACTAGGTGAAGGAAGTAGATAGGTTCAGAAAGAAAAAGCTACAAGATATCATTTAAAATATAAATTTTCTGTTAAAATGAAATTACTAACTAGAGTTGGTCAATCATCTTTGCAGACACCAGATTCTATTGTGTCATTTTTTTCACGTCTTTCCTGTGGTGCCTTTGACTGTTTTCAATGAGAATCTTCTATAGCTGAAATAAAGTTATCACAAAGAGATTGTAAAAGAAGCAGCCGATAGAGCAGAATTCCTAAATTTACTGATATTAGAGTGAACTGAAAAGTTGGTATGCTATATCCTACCTCCACAGTTTGTGTAACTGATACAGTAATGCTACTTAATTCCACAGTAAACTTACAGGATTTAAATATGTTTCCTATTAATTTAATGGCACTTGCATTTGAAATTATGTAATGTTTAATTACAAAGCATCCTTAAAGAAGATTATTATTTTTTTTTTCCATGTGGAGAAATGAAGCAATTAGTAAGAATCAGGGCAATAAAATAGATTTAAAGTTATCTGAACTTTTTAATAAAATTATTAATAAAATAAGAAGTTTTACATTAATAATGTCATCCATTGTTCACCTTAACTATGATGATACACTGAAAAAAGAATTATTACATCTGAATCCCTTAGATCTCTTTAGATTGTTTTGGGTCTTTTTTTTTTTTTTTTTTAACACCTTTTGCAACATGCCCTGATGAAAAAATTTCTGAAATTCACACTAGGCAAGAAAAATGAACAAAAGAAGAAACCCCCACTAACCTAAATCCTTTGATAGCCACAGGTGACAATTTAAGTTTTTACAAGATTAAAAAACTGACTGTATGTAACGTCTGATCCTTTAAAGGTTTGGCATGAGCACTGGTGGGAAACTTTTATTAACTTAAATACACAAAGGCAATATAAATGTATTTAAACACATGCAGAGCCTATTTATAGACAAATATAAGAGCATTAGATATGGTTTGAAGTGTTGCACCTTAGAAGTTAGTCTATTTAGCATGAATTCAGGAAACAGGAAAATTATATAAAGGCTTAGGAAGTATGACTGTTGAAGAAAAGTGGAATCACAGCTCCTGAGAGGAAGAAAGCAACCATGTAATACCTTGTAGATTTGCAAACAGGCATTAGGTGTAACCTATTTTCTGTGTCTGCAAAGAATAAAATATGAACTAATGTGCTTAAACTTTGGGAAGGAAGATCCAGTTTTGCCGTTGCAAAAGCTTCCCACGTATGGATATCACAATGGAACGGATTGTAAAAAGGGTTGTCCTCTGTTGTGTTTTTCTTAAAATTGAACTAGATAGTCATCTTTGAGAAATGACAAAAATAATGGTAAAACACTCACTCAGAAAGGAATGGACTAATTGAATCTTAGGGCCTCTTCCAGCTCTAC